>NW_005054332.1:1515488-1640331 GCF_000277835.1 Geospiza fortis
GCTCTTCCTGATGCGCCCGCACAACACCATTGACCCTCCTAGCCACAGGGACACGCTGCCAGCTCAATCTTATACTGAAAGTCAGGTGGATTTGGTTTATCACCTTCCTTTTTTTTTCCCCATATAAAAATGACTTTATGGAAGAATGTTGTTATACTAATCTATCATAATTCACATTTTTAAACTGGTGGTACACATTTTCTCAATTTCTGTATTCCTCTGAGTATTATCTTCTTCTTCTAAGTCTTTTTAACAGTCCAGGAGTTTAAGTCTTACTAACATCAAACATACAGACATGTAAGGGCTTAGATCATAACTTTCTTGATTGAAAGAGAAGATACAAAGTTTTCAGGGTCTCCATCTAATAAACACCTTCCTGAGATCATAAAATTGCAAAAATCAGCTGCTATTAAGACTTAGTTTCCATTTTTCTATAACCTTCATGGCTTATGTGCCTTTTCTCTGCTCCTCTTAGTAGGCTCCATGCTTGCAAGTAACTTGCTTTTGCTATTGGTGTGATCCTTTCACTTGGCAATATCTTGCTACTTTCAGTAATTTTTTCCCCTTGGACATATTATTTTCCCAGCAGAATCAATCTCCCCTTACCTCTGAAAAACTTAATTTTCCACTTTCAAAATCATGGAACATAGAAACTGATAGAAAAGAAATAAGAGAAGTCCATCCTTCTGCAATACAGACTATTGAAATATTATAAAATTTGTCTTCATGAAACTCCAGGCATCCTTGAAAACTCAAGATCTGTTACTGCACACACTCAAATATTTTAGTTACCATTTTATCTTTTAAGTTTGAACACTTTGGATTTGGCTTTTGCTTCATTTTAATTTGCTTGTGTTCTTAATAGAAGTTTATTTTCAATTTTTAGCCTTTCAACTCTGTACTGCCTCTAAAATAAAGAGAGTTGATTTTTGTTCCTTTGGTTTGTTGAAAAAATGTGTAAACTTTTTCCCTTTGAATATAGGGGCAATTTTTGAAAACATTTCTCAATTTGAAGCTAAAATTTGAATGATTAAATTTAAAAGCAACTTATTAGGCTTAATGGGGATATTTCTCCAGCTTTTCCTGGAGTTTTCCAGATGGTTTACTCTCTCTTGCATACTATTGAGTATTTTTTTGTCTGTCCATTTCTTCTATTCTGAGTGACCATATTATGGTGGCATTTCTTTCTCTTTTTTTATTTGCTAGTTAGATCAGTTGTCTTCTGTATTGCTGATCTTAAGTGAGCATGAATATTTTTCCTTTTTAAAGCTTATTTGGCTTAAGAATGTTGTTGGATAGCTGTGCTCACAAAATAAAAGAGAACTTACCAAGATATGAATTAAATGTTCATTTTGATGTAGTTGCATAAAATGTTCCTAATGCAGGACAGGTGTATTATGAAGGGATGTATTAATATGATATCCATGTTACAGAAACTTGTGCTTGGAAGTCAAGAAACCTGCTTTAAATTTTTGTCAAGATTAAAAAAAAGTGAAGAATTAAGTGTTCTTCTGTAACAGTCTGTGAAACATGAGGTCTGTGTGCTGCTAGGACATGATTAACAAGTATGATGAATCCCTTTAACACCTCATTCATTCAACCAAGCAGGTGCTTGCAACCAGAATTTTAAAAACAACAAATAATGATAAAGGTAAGAAGTTTTCCACATATTAACTCCAGCAAGATTGTGAAAGACAGATGAAAAAGATGAAAATTTGTGGCAAAAATCTCATCTAAGAAGATATGTATGACATTAATTATGTATAAGGAAAGCCACTGAAAGTAATCTTTAGATTCAAACTGTTGGATGACTGAACTCTTTATCTTTCCATTTGATTACTTGCATGCCAATACTTTTATTTGTTGTTTGTTTACATAAAGAACGAGCTTCTTTCAAGGTATGTGAACATTTTGAAGAGGCAGAAGGAGTTTGGAGAAGCCAAGTGTGACTAGGAGATGATAAGCCAAACTTTTGAACTGCTCAACTAGAGCAAGAGTGGAAAGGTTTGAAACAGACAACAGCTCTATCTCCAGCTTCCTCTGTCATTCACATCTTACATGTAAAATATTCTCTGTAGGATATTCAATTTCACACTGATATGATGAGCTGGCTGTGCACATGGTGTTCAGGGTTACTTAAGCAGACTTCCAAGGTATGCTGAAGATAAGACTTATGAAAGGTCATAGGAGAGGTGATGATAACAATAGAAGCAATAGGAAGAAAACAAAATAAATTTTGGAAAAAATCATATCTTAATAAAATGACTGCATGGACAAGTATAGTTGTCTAAAACCCAGTTTTTATAGACTAAGCAAGGTCTGGAACAAAATTAAGTCTACTTATCAAAGGCTAGAAATACTTATGACTCTGGGTTTTTGGGGAGTTATATGTTTGGTTTTTGTACTTTATAGCTATGTAGGAAGTGCTTATTTTGTAAGATACTAGGAATATCAATGTACTTTTAACACAGGACATCACTAGCCTTACTAGACATTTTGAACAAATGAAACAATGTATTCTATACTCTGAATAAATTACTTTTTATGTGTTGTTACATGGTCTTCCTCCAGTGCAATCTTTTGAGGTAAACTTTTAGTGCTTTGAATTTTTTTTTAAAGTTTAAGTATTAAGTGTATAAATAAAGGAAGAATTGGTTCACTTCTTCACTGGAGATAAGATTAGTAAAAATATTTAATGGCTCATTGAACATCTTATATGCTTTCTTGAGTTTTATTTTCAATGTGAGTGCCATAGGTCTTTAGTTGCTTCCCGAAACAAGGATTAGGTCAATTTCTTTTCCTATAAGTCCTGAATGAAAAACATCCTGAAAAACATAATGCTCAGCTGGCTGCTGACTTACCTTGATATCCTAATTGCCTCATGGAGTGTTCTAAGAGTTCATGGAGGTTAATAGGATACAGAAGTTCTTTATGGTGCACATGGACCTTTTACTTTATTGTAGAATGACCCTTATACCTGCTGTTGAAAAAACAAAGAAGTTAAAACTCAAACTGAACACATTCAGGGACACAGTGCGGTTATGAGAAATCTGTACTTTAAGACTGAAAAGGGGCTAGAAAAGGTGCTGCTAAAAGCTTATCATCATTCAGAAATCTTTCTAATTGTTCTGGCTGGAGAATTTTCTAGTAATTCTGTGCTAGTATTCATCAATATTCTTCAAAGAAAATAAATGGGAACATTAAAATTCTTCTTATTTTCATATTAGGAAAAAGCTAAGTGAGAAATAACCTTGAGGTGTAGCTTTCAAACTCTACTTGAAAAAGAAAAGGGAAAAAACCCCCACAAACCTGGAATCTAACTTCCTTCTGCATCCTTTAAAATCTAAGATTACTATGTATTAAGAATAAGAACAATGCAAAACAAAACAAACAACAAAAAGAATTGTAGCATGTTGAACTGCTGAAAGCAATGCTTAGAAGTGCTTTTATTTATAATATGTCTTAATATAATTTATAAGTTATTAAATATTGGCAATGCTTGTTTTATGTTATAATCGTGCCTTTACTGGTTCTTTTTAAGCATTGCAACAACAGAGTCATTTATCTATTTTTTCTTTCACAGCTGAAAGTAAAAGAAAAGGAATACCTGACATAAATTCGTGTGGTATTTACTTTCTTCTAATTCATTTTTTTCAGTGCACTACTTCCATTTCAGTAGAGACGACATCATTAGGCCATGGCGTTAATTTTAATATTCAATATCTTATCAAAATTAAAATTCAGTAAAGTTTTCCCAAGGGCAATAATTCTGTAGAGTACATGTGCATGAAGTTCAGGCACATTTTCAAGCATCAAGCAATGAAAGACTATCATTTGGGAATTAATGGTTTATTTTATATATATATATAAATATATATATATATGTGTGTGTGTGTGTGTGTGTGTGGCTGAAAAAAATGTTTCCTTTGCTGCATTTGTTTCAGGGCTTTGGCATGGTTTTTTTTTCCTGTATTGTGTATGCAAAGTTCATGTTTATGAATGAGTTTTATTTGTTTGACTTTTGGGGGGCTAAATACCTCAAACACATCCTTTTAGTAGAAATGGGTTTTTTAATAGTCAGACCTTAGAAGCTGTGGGTATCAGTGATGAAGTACACTGTGGAAACATGGACCTTTTTACAAAGTCATCTTCAATTCTTCCACAGTATTTATTTTTGTATTGTAATACTAGTGAGTTAGGATTTTCTATTAGTTAAGTTCATGGCTGGGGAATTGATCTTCAGGGGAATACTGGGTACAAAAGACAGGGCCATGTCTTTAATTAGAAGGAAGCAGGTAGATATCATAACTGTAGGTCAGAAAGTATTATAAATGATCCCCTGAGAAAACTTCTTAAATGAATGATGGGGGAAAAAGTAAAATAACATAGCTTTCTTTCTCTTTTTAGATTTGGCTGTTGGAACACTGGTGGACAATACATAAAGCACTACATGGGTAGTGCTACGAGACTCCTAAAATACCCATGTTTAGTGAGAGAAGTTAATGACAAAGACCTAAATAGATGTGCACTTCCATTTTCTATTTTAAACTGAATCTTCTCTTTTACACATGAATTCCAGTATTTTACATCCCTCCATTAGAAACATCAGAAGCTGCTTGTATTTCAAAGCAGTTCCTTGCTGCCTGTTACCTCTTAGGTGTGGATCAAGGTTCACAAAAGTCTTGTATGTGGCATATGTTCTCTGGCTGAAGATGTCTTATCTGATGGTTGATTACTTTTAACACTTCTCAGTGCAATACATACATATCACAATTAACTTAATCTGATGACATTTGTCAGATATAGGAAAATAACACCATATCTAATCAGGTAAATCTGAAACACTTTTTATTTTTAGTAATTTCAGTTTCCTTTCTGACTTTCATTTTGCCAACCACAACAGAACTCAACTTGCCTAACCTTAGACTTGATAAATTGATTGTTTAATCTTAGCTCCATCTAGAGACAATGAAAAGAGATAAAAATGTTTCAGTCATTTCTTCTGCCTATTCATGTAGTTGGAGTTGCTTCTCTCAGTAAAGGAAGATCCCATTAAGCTACATAGGTGTGTTGTGGGCCAGCCTTGGCTGGCTGCCAAACCCACATCCACCTGCTGTCTTAAAGACTACTGGGGAGAAAATAAGATGCGAAAACTTGGGACAAGACCAATTAATGTCATGGGCAAAGTAGTCTCAAATGTGAGAGATTTAATTTAGTTTGTTGTCACTTAAAATAGATTTGGATAACATCAAGCAAAGAACAATGTTTGCTCCCTGTTCATTCGGAACTCCACTTCCAGTCCCACCCCATCTGACATATAATTAGCTATCAGCAACAACTCCTCTCTGCCATTTCATCCTCTAGTCTTCCCCACTGTAGCTTGAGCTCTACATTGTCAACAGCCTTTCAGGAGTATCTAACTTCTCTGGTGCAGGATGCTCCATGTGAATGGATATCTACTCCACCATGGACTTCCCTACAGGCTGCAGATGTTTTCTTATTCTGTTCCTTCTCTGACCTTGGTGTCTGTAGGGTTGATTTTTACACTTTTTGTTCCATCCTCCTTCTGTTAAGTGTTTTAAATGCTTTCTTGAATACATTTTCCCTGAGGTGCCCCAAGGTCAGCTGTGCCCTACAGTGAGTGGGTTGGATCCAGCTTGAACCATCTGTGTCTGCCACAGGACAGCCCTGGCTCAGAGAGCTCCTCAAAGAGCTCCTCTGCAGCCCCTTCTGCCAGCAGGTTGCCCACTATGCCCCATATAACACAGTGTCTTGATGGTTAAATATATGTAACAGAACAAAAATTTCTGAGAGATAGAATACTGTAAAATGTAGGAGATAGGCCAATTTCATGGAGGAGACTTTTAAGCACCACAGAACTATACTTGCATGTGTATAACACATGTAAAGCCCCACAAGGAGCTGATTCAACCAAATTTAGAAGTTTGGGTCATTATATTTATTTTGCATGTATGTGATCATACTCAGTTTAGAATAAAGTTGCCTGTTTAAGAAGACCTGCGCTAACACACAATTCTCTAAATAGTTTCCTCACATCCTCAAGAAGGATGTTTCCAGAATAAAACCATCTTAAAATACAAATTCAGCTAAAATATTTAAAATAATTTAAAAAGAATAAAGTATATATGGGAAAGAAGACACTGCTGAGGATATCCTCCACTTGCTCATTAAAACAAAACTTAAAACGTCTTAATTATTTAGAAATATGTTTTACTCTTTTTGGACTGTATTAGCCTCATAAAGTATCCCCAATTAATTCCCATATTGATATCAAAACTGATAAGGAATATTTTATACAATCCTTCATGAATGTTATGGAAAATATTGAATAAATAATAAATTCCATGCTTTGTTGGTAGTATATTTGCTAGGGAAGACTGGTGATGCCAACCCAAGGTATAAAAGCTTTTGATATATCCCTCTGCAGTTTTTTTCTTCATCTCTTCCATCTTTAAAAGCAGTATAGAAACATAACTAACAATCATAGGACTGGATGGCTCAGGGAACTGCCAATCAGGATCAGAGCCAGTTCTTGCTTTCCTACAAATACAAATCTATCTTGACTTGTTACCAAAGGTTGTGACTTAAAACAATTCAATGGAATATGCTTATTTGTTACGCTTGTGATCTCAGCCTGTGGCACAGCCCTCACATATAAAATTGTTCCATTGCTAGTAATATCAGTAAAGTTGTCATGGACTGAATGGTATAGACACAGAATTTATGTTTTTTACCTGTCTCACAGGACAGTGTGGGAACCTTATGCTGCAGTTTCCTGTGGTGCATATAAAAAGTAATTCTTTTCTGAGGATGACAGGAGAATGTTTTCATGAATATGAAAATTCACCTGTGTTAAAGTGAAGAAGGGCAGTATGTTGGAGGAAGCTCTGACAGCAGAGAGTAGTACAATAGTACTACAAACATGTCAGACTTCAAAGGATCTACATTAATGAGTCAATCTCAAGCAAGATACCTCCTTTGGAAAGACTCCTTGGAAGAAGGAGTGCAATTAGCAGTCTAACTGTGTCATATCTCATTTATACATTTGTTTTTTAAGCAGATGACTTGATCAAAAATGTCCTCATTAACTTTATTTTCTACTTTCAGCATGCATTTAGTATAGCTGATTTAGTCAATTCAACTTAATATGTCTGCTCTTAATTAGTTTCTGGACTTTGCAACTGAGACTACCTACAACACAGAATTTTGCTGAACGCTTTCTGGAAGTTCATGCGATATGCATATCTCCTTTGTCTAGGTTGATGGCCATATCCTCTGAGAATTCCAATGAGTTAGTGAGTATTTACCTCCCTTGTCTCTCCTTGGGCCATTTTAAAATAATGGCATAATGCTGGCTTCTCTCCAATCATCTCAGATTTCACTTGATCTATTTTGAAGAGCAGAAGCACATAAAAATGTCTGCCAAAGCTTCTTCAATTTCTCTGCTTACTTCCTTAACCCTTCTGGACATATGCTATTTGGTCATGGCCCAATCAATTTTAGAAGCCATTTCACCTTATAATAACCATATTTGACACACTCTGTACATATCCTAATTCCTAATCATCCATCTCCATAAATATAATTTCAGATATAATGAAATACTTACTCTGATCCTTTATAAGGCCTTAAAGAACCATTATATAGTATATCTTCAATCTGCTTATACCCTTCCTAGGGGACAGTTTGCAACATGAAAGTTTCTTTCAAGAATAAGTATGGGTCCAGAGCTCAAGACTGGGCTAGTGAATTGGTTTTCATTCAGAATATAAATTAATTTTGTGTTTCTTTCCTGCTGTAGGAAGGAAGCAGACTGCAATTAAATTCCAGCTGATAGTTATTTGCTTCTTTATTACAATTTGACAACCAAGAGACATTGTTCTCCTCAACAACCTGCAGACTGAAGGTCTGCAGCACGATCAGGGAAGGGAGAAGCACTTTTCTTCCTGCATAGAAAACCATATAGATTTTCTTTTGAAAGGACCTCAAGAAATCAGGTAATCTGTCCTCCTACCCCAGAGTAGGATTTTCCAGTATTTTCTACTCTTAATATCCTTCAGTTAAGAAGATCCCATAACCACCTTGAGCAATCTTATTTAATGCTTATTTAAACTCAATGCTTATTTAAACTTTGTTTTCAACCCTTCCTTATTTTTTTAATATAATTCTTAGAAACAAGATTAAAAAATAATGTCTGCTACTGCACACATTACAGCAGTTGGAAAACCTCTTAATGTTTCTGCGTGTGAGACATTGATTATGCCTAACAAAAGTTTAGAGACAGAGCCTGGGGCTGATCCTAAACACTTACAAGATCTGTTTGATGTGAGTTGTCCCACTGAAATCAAGATGACAGTTGATTATAAATATTTTATATTGTCATCTACCAATGGTTTTTGGCTGTAAAAGCTTTCAGTATTGAGCAGTATGCTAATTCTGAGGAACTTTTTTGAATGCAACACTGATCCTAGCTGGATTTTTTGCAGGAAGTGAAACTAGAGCCTTTGACTTCAACAGAAAAGGCTGTTACTGTCTGAGTCACACTCTGAGTTAAATCCACTAGAAAGCATAATTAGATTAGGAGATCTTTGTATATGCATTCTTTTCCTGATCACTGGACAAAGCCTAAAATTATGTTGCCATGACTACTTCAGCCTAACGATAGATATTGAAAAAAACCAAAGCCATAAAATTCTACGGTCCAGACATGAGTTGGTATCATTTAATGGTCTATATCAAACAATGATCCAATGAGAAACTTCAGAGCCATGGAGTCTTACACTGAGACAAAGGCTCACTTTGGTTACTTCCCTGAGACCACAGGCCAAGACTGAAAACCTATGCATGTACAACAGGTCATCTGGTAAATGCTGTCTCATTACTCTCCTCTAACTTTCTTGATTTTTTTTTTAAGAACTTCTGCTTCGGTTTAATTAGGCAAAATGAACACTTTGGCATTTAAAATTTAGAATAACTAGGTTGGAAGAGACCTTCAAGATCATCGAGTCCAACCCATGCCCTAACACCTCAACTAAGCCATGGCACCGAGTGCCACATCCAGTTTTTTCTTAAACACATCCAGGGATGGTGACTCCACCACCTCCCTGGGCAGGCCATTCCAGTAATTTATCACTCTTTCCTTAAAAAACTTTTTCCTATATTTCCCTTGGCACAGCTTAAGACTTTGTCCTCTCATTCTGTTAGTTGCTGCCTGGAGAAAGAGACCAACCCCCACCTGACCACAGCCACCTTTCAGGGAGTTGGAGAGAGTGATAAGGGCACCTCCAAGCCTCCTTTTCTCCAGGCTAAACACCCCCAGCTCCCTCAGTCGTTCCTCACAAGGCTTGTGTTCCAAGCCTCTCACCAGCCTCGTTGCCTCCTCTGGACACGCTCAAGTGTCTCAATGCCCTTCCTAACCTGAGGGGCCAGAACTGGACACAGCACTCAAGGTGTGGCCTCACCAGTGCCGGGGGCAGGGGAACCATGACCTCCCTTTAAAGAGTGGAATTCAGGTACTGATTGTGGAGATCCACTTCTCCACTTCTTCTTCACACTTGAGTGTGTTGGTCACACTTGAGTGCGAGAAAATTTTAAAGACCATTTTAAATATAATTTTTTATAGCAGAAATGGTAGTCTGGAATTCCACATTTTAGAAAAACATTAGTCTTATAGAAAATTTGTCTCTGCTTCTAACATTGAAGATTCTAATGGTTACTGAGCAAGGAAATCATGGTGACCCTTTGTTAACGTAGGGAGAGGAAGATACACTGAATTATATATACTAATTTTTTTCCTTTTTCACTGATGACAGCTGATAAAAGTATTATTTTTTTAATTTTCACCCTGTTTTTACTTGTTCATGTCTTGTGCTATGTTAAGTTCCAGAGATGAGGACCACAACAGCATACTCTTTTGTCTTATGCTGTTCCTACTATAACCTTTGTTGTATAGGTCTGTGTAACTGACCTTTGTATTGCATTGCATTTATTGCAAATTGCAGCATAACTCATTGTTATGCTTCCCAATTATATGGAAATCAGTTGTCATACTTTAAGAAGAATGCTTCCAGGACAACAGAGCCCTATCAGAGCCCACAGGAGGGCATATTGTCATATGACATATTGTCAAATGACATGTTGCCATTTGTTACATTAAAGTTTTAACATTTGTCTAAAAGACAAAGGTATCAGTCCAGACATACCAAGAAATTTATATGATCAGACACACATGTATCTGCACTCAAGACAATCTGTTCCATAACCTTCCCTGGCACTGAGGGCAGGCTGCCTGCCTGTACCCTGTAGTTCCCCAGATCCTCCTTCCAATCCTTTTTGTGGATGGACATCACATTTGCTAACCTCCAGTCAACTTGGACCTCTCTCCTTGGTCAGGAGTGTTGATAAATATTTGGAAGTGACTTGTTGAGAATTTCCACCAGCTCCCTCAGTACCCTTGGGTGGATCCCATCTGACCCCATAGACTTACTTGTGTTAAGTAGCAGCTGACTGACCTACTGCCCTCTGATATGGGGATTCATTCTGTTCCGCATTCCTGTTTTCCAGCTTAGGGGGCTGACCTAGAGAACTGGTTTTACTATTACAGACTGAGGCACAAAACCATTAAGTACTTATGCATCTTCCTCATCCATTGTCACTCTGTCTTCCTCTGCATCCAATAAAGGATGGAGTTTCTCCTTAGCCCTCCTTTTCTTGCTGATGTATTAATAGAAGCATTTTTATTGTCTTTTATGGCAGAGACAGATTAAGTTCTATTTGGGCATTGGTCCTTCTAATTATTTTCTCCCTGTATAATCTCACAACATTGTTCTGAGTTGCCTGCTCCTTCTTCCAAAGATCATAAATTCTTTTTTTTTCTCCCCAAGTTCCAGGCAAAGCTCTCTGTTCAGCCAGGCTGGTATATCCCAGTTACTCATCTTTTGGGACATGGAAATGGCCTGTTCTTCCACCTTCAGGACTTTCTTCTTGAAGAATGTTCACCCTTCCTGCACTCCTTTGCCCTTCAGGACTATCTTCCAGGAGTTCTGTTGGCCAGATTCCTGAACAAGCCAAAGGTTGCCCTTCAGAAGTCCGAGGTGGCAGTTCTGCTGACTTCCCTCCTTACTTGTCTGAGAACTGAAAAGTCTATCATTTCAAGAAAAGTATGCCCCAAGATGTCCCCTATCCATCCAAGATCACCACTCAGGACTAAGAAGTTGCTGCTTGCTTGGTTTTATAGTGTGTTGTTATGCTTCTTTGTTCTTTGATGGGGTCATCAACAACACCAGTTTGGTCAAGTGCCTAGGACCATTGAGGCTGGGAAGAAAGGGAGTAATTGGCCTGGCACACAGAAATCTTGAGACTGATACAGAGTAGAAGTAGAAATAGATTTATTTTATTTTATTTTATTTTATTTTATTTTATTTTATTTTATTTTATTTTATTTTATTTTATTTTATTTTATTTTATTTTATTTTATTTTTCTTTTATTTTATTTTATTTTATTTTATTTTTCTACTTGGTTTACAGGATTTCAGCCCTAATAGTGCCAGGACAGGAAATAAAGTGGGACTCACTTGGTCACAGAGAATGTCTGCTTGCTTTATCAACTGGCGTAAATTATACTAACCACATTACCAGGGTGTGGAGCTAGGGAATACAGGTCACGTATGGACTCTTCTTGGGTCCTAGGTTTGATTAAAAGAATTTTCTTCAGGAATAAGTCAGACATAGGAAATTACCATCCCAAGCTCTTTGGCAGAAGGAATCTTATGCTTAAGACAATGATTTCTCCTTGCTCACTTGGATTACACAGAGATAATCTTTATACTTTTTAGATAGTAGAATTTGCATATTGTTATTTTCTTCATTGGCTTGCAATTAGATATGATATCTGAATTTATTATGTGTGCTCTACTTTAAATGCATTGGGTATTTGTTCTTTGTTGTCTTTCTTCTCCCTGTAACAGGTTTGATATTTTTTCCAAAAGTCAGAGTATCAAAAGATAACACTATCTTGTCTTGGACCATTGGATGTTGCAGATGGATATTTACTGCTCACTTCTTAATATGAAATAATTAGTCAGAGCAATGCACAATATAAATAAAGATTCTGCCAGTAAATTTGGCAAGACATTTGGATGTCTTCCCTTTCTACAGTACACTGAGACATAAATTAAATTTTGTAGTGCTTGTAAATGATTGATAATAAGCTAACTGAAGGCATGTATTAAAGTATTTTTTGGGTTTTTTTTTAGTTTTTTTGGATTTTTTCTCAAAGAATAAGTATATGATCATCTTCATCAGAATCTGAAATTCATTTGAAAACTACCTTACTAAGAAAGTTGTTGTAATGTCCTAGATTAGCTGCTATTTCTTAAAAAAAGACCCAAAAAACCCCCCAAAACCTCTAAAAACCCAAAAAACCCAAACTGACCATGAGAAGAGTTTAAAGATTGTTGGGACAAAGTGGTAGTAGAAAGACAAGATTAAGAATAGTAGTGGACCTAATTTTTGTCTTATTCACTAATCTCTAAAATGATCCAAATATCTCACGAGAGACTCAGTACATTATCATGACTAAGAGCCTATGTACTATTTTTTCCACCTTCACTGAATGAGGAAATCTGATTTCTTATATAAATCATAAATAATCTTATAAAAAATTTTTATATAAATCACATTTGCATCTTAAAATATGAAATTTGCTCCTTCAACATTTGTGTTGAAAATACTGAAAGGATTACGTCTGAAGGAGGACTTCAGACTTCTGCAATTTCAGCAGTTATTAACCAGGGTTGTGTACTTTATCCTGTCTCTGACTCCTGCTAAGATGTGCATTTGGTGTGCTCCTATTAGGCTCATGAACAGTATAGGAAAAATGTCAAATTTACAACAATAAGATTCATTTAGTTGGGTACACAATCATTCATCTTAATTACGTCTGACACCTTCACCATTATAAAATCAGTTTCCCAGAAGAAGAGAAACTCACATTCTGTCTCCTTTAGGAATCCTTCATTGAAGGAGACTAGTTACTGCAGTTGTCTGAAGAAGCTAATAGTGTAATTGAAGCATCAGGGGAAAAAAAAGAATATTCATCAAGAGCAGGGAAATACTACACTGTCATGGCAGATAATCATAATTCCTAACGAAACCGCTTTTTTGGAAGGTAGTTGTTATGATCCAGTTTAAACCCAGAAAAGCAAAGAAAATTCAGTCACTGTATATAAAACTGAAAGAATTTAGAAGGTTCAAAACTAACACAAAAAATGTGATTAAACCAATTGAGGCTAGATGTAGGTGCCAAAAGATTGATATATTTTATTTTGTAGTAAAAGAAGCTGAGAGAGAGAGAGAAAGAAAGGAAGGAAGGAAGGAAGGAAGGAAGGAAGGAAGGAAGGAAGGAAGGGAAAAAGAGAGAGAGAAAGAAAGGAAGGAAGGAAGGAAGGAAGGAAGAAAGGAAGAAAGGAAGAAAGGAAGAAAGGAAGAAAGGAAGAAAGAGTGAATTGCGGTGCAGCCGCTTCGCTCTTGTGTTTGTAAGAATTAAGGTTTAAGTTATATTTTAATGTTATTTCTGAATTCAGTCAGTATGTTCCAGTTTCCCCCATGTTATGTTAAGAGTGGTTCTGTCTTAGGCTCCCTCCCCACCTTCCCCCTTGGCAGTTAGCTACCAATCCCCCAGTTACCCTGGCAACTCCCGCCCTTTTGTATCTGTTATTGTGTCAATCCCCAGTCCCCTCCTTAGTTACTATGGTTTCTTGGTTAACCCCTCCTATGTTCCTACGGCAACCTCCCTGTCCATCACCCTCTGCCCACTCCCAGTCTCTGGAATCGTCTACTCTAGATGGAGGGTGATTGGAGCAGGGGTTGCTGTCCCTCCCCAACTCACTCCCCATTTGTTGTTCAGTTGTGTCTGTCATCAAGTTCTGTTCTGTTACTGGCCAGGGGGTGGGTTTCTCATCCCCTCTGGACCCCCTTAAAACCCCATGTAGTCGACGCTCTCTCTGGTAGATCCTCACAGCCGCTTGGCTTGTCCTGTCTCACCCTTTCCCAACAAATCCTTCCTGCTGTGGAGACCTGCTACCTCCTTCGCTTTTGTCCTCGCTGCCTTCACTCAGCTCGCTGCCGTCCGCCCGCCTTCTCGGGAGCCTGGCCCCCTAGGCTGTGGCGCGCACCTGTGGAGCTAAGGCGGGCTCTGACGGTCAGCGCAGCCGCAAGAAGTGTCATGGGGATGGGGGACAGGGGTGAGGTGGAAGCATATCACCCATCCAAGGGTCCCAGTGATGTCTCCTTGCTCCTCTCCATCTGGTTTTCTTTTGGTGCTGAGGGTCCCCTGTCACTCCCTCGCAGGACCACACTGCCACACACAGCACCCGGCCATGCCAAAGAGTACAGAATTCCAGGGATTAATACATACTTTGGGCAGATGCAGGAGCCCCATTGACACTGTCCCTTGCAACACTGAGGATTTGTTGCATCATTTGTAGCCTGGGGACCCCTTTGGGGCCCCTTTGATGGGCCATGTCACCCCTCTGCTGTGGATAAGCTTTTCCCAGAAGAAGGAGGCCCTCTGGAAGAAGAAGCTGGGCGCCTCTGCCCAGAAGAGGATGGGCAGTTACTGCCTCTCACCAGAGGTTTCTCAACACACCCCAAAGCCTCTCTACCCCACCTTTGGGTGTGAGGGTCTGTTGGAGCCTGGCAGCTGATTATCCTAGGGCTGTCATCTCCTCCTTGAAGGTGCTAAGCTTGTGCTTTGTGAATGTCCCCAGACCTGAACTGTTACTTTATCTTATCTTCATCAGCAAAGGTGTAGGGCCTCAGTCAGGAGGCCTAGTCAGGGTATGGTGGTCTTTGCAGCTTTTGTAACACAGTTCTAAAAGTCCTTCATAAAAATGTTTAAGTATTAAAGTATGATATTTCAGTCTCTGACAGTAGTAGTCTATAGTACAAAAGATTTTGAAGAATGAGATGTATAAAATTTAACAGAAGGCAATTATTTACACCTTTTGCCTTCACTGAAATGAACAATAGCTTGTCAGTGAACTCAATGAAAAACTGTATTAGATAATTATTTATTTTCTGAGATATATTTTATTTATACTATACAAGGAAAAAAAGATAATGAAACTGCTAAAAAAACTAAGCATCTTGATCACCTTAACAGAATACTAGTTATTACCAAATTAAGACATTACCATATGCATAATATGAAATTAAATCCATTTTACCTTGATAAACAATTAATGAAATAAAGCCATTATTACAACTATCATTAATGTAGAATTGTCACACTGTAGCACTTACATAATGAATATTTCACTATTTACAAAAAGATAAATAAAACTGTTACGTCAGATGCTGCATCAGATGATGCACTAAATACGACCTCTCTCTTTCAAAGAGTCTTTTCCCCTCAAAGATAATAACAGAGGAGGATGGAAGATCTTAATTTTAAAATGTGATAATTTGTGGAGGATAGAAGTTCTAATGCAAATTTGAATCCTAATAAATGCTTTAATACAGCTACATAAGTGGTATTTATAAACACTAGACTACAAAACCTCTATAAATATGTCACCTCTCTCAAAACATTTATGACAAGAAAACAATGTTCAGAAGAGTATTAGGATAAGGGAATAAAAACTTTACTGGTATTGTACCATCCTCATGTCAAGGATGATCATTGTGAAGACTTTATCTTAGAGAGACAATCTCAAGAAAAATACCTCCTGCTTTTGTCTTTCTCTGCTTAACATTTTTTTTTTGCAGAATAAAAGTTTCTTTTAACTATTCAGGGAGTCAAGTGAAAATGATCTGCAAATTATTTTGATTATTGAGAGATGGATTGGTTCTGAAATCACAGAAAGTTGAAGCTGAATATGCCTCAGTATGCCCTCAGAAAATTAACTATTTTTTATTCTGTCCTTTACCTTTATGCTTTTTGAGGCAAAGACCATCTGTTGACATGTAAACAAAGTAAAGTTTCATAGTTTGATTTGAGGAAAAACCTTTGTAGTAGTATTGAGAAAGATGAGGAGGATGATGATGATGATGGTGACGATAGAGCTATGACAGAGGTTCTGAAAAAATTCAGTGCCCTAATATAGACAACTGTAATGCAAGGATTGGGCTACATTTCGGTAACAATGCTGGCATAGTAGTTGCCAGAAAGCTCGTAACTGCTTCATTACCCATGCTTGACCCCTTGTGATGAATATGCTGAGCCATGACAGATTCAGATGGCAAGGGAACAAGCAAATTAATTACTTTCCCAAATTAAATTTTTCATCAGAATTGTAATGAAAAATAAAAATGCCACCAGGGGTTGAAAATGCCCAAACTAAGTGCCAAATTCTGATCTACTGTCAATTGAATTGCTCTGGCTTCATAGTGAACAAAAATGTAAATTTTTCCTCAGTCATAGAGAAATATATTTGACATATATGATCATTCTAGTCAATAGCTCTAGTGTAATGTGCAAGACGTTATTTCTAAGGATAGGTTTACCTAATGAGTACTTACCTGGGCTTTTTTTTGCAAAGTCAAAATAGGGCTTCATTCAAGAAGTACCAAAACTCTTAGACACCTTTGAATTAATTGTACATTTTCTTTTTAAAATGGCCTAATGAACAAAACAGATTTATTTTAAATACCCCCCAAATTAAATGAGATTTACGTTTCATGGAAATAGTATTTTTATACTTATCTTTCCATAAGTAGGTAACATGGTGTATTTACTTCCATTTTTCTACCAAACTGAAAATTTCAACTATTGCACCTGTTTTCAATGGTCACTTGGTACTTTGAATGGCTAACAAGCAAACTAACAGGAAGCAATCTTATTGTTAAGTTGATGAAGAAAATAAAAACAAGAACAAAAGCAAAACAAAAAACCTCAAAAAAACCCCCAACAAACAAGAAAAACAATCAAAACCCAAAACTAACAACCCAAAACAGCATACAACAGAAAATCAGAAAATTTGTAGTAAGACTTTGTCTTATTGGAAACCATAACTTTAAGAAGCTATGGACAGGCAAGATTGAGTTTTAAGACAAATCACTGAACTACAGTAATCAAAAGGTGAAATTTGCAGTGGTTGTATCTAAACTGCTGAAATCTAGAATATTATCAAGCTAAATCTAAAAGTGTTTGTTCTCCAGTCATGTTCTGATGATCTCTCATCACGTTCTGACCCTACATTTGAAATTCATAAACTCCATTTAATCTTCTTCTTTTATATGGGCAAACCTCAGTTCCTATGAAAGTAAAAGTCTGATGGAAAGGTTGTTCTGGTACGTGCAGCTTACCTCCAAAATAAATAACCAGGCAAGTAATAGTCAGAGGCAAACAGCAGTGCATATATTAAGTTTAACTTTCTTCACAGGCATCACACAGTTTTGGGACAGCTACTTAGATTACTTCAGTGACACTAAAGTGAAGTGGGATGCATTGCATTTAGGGGCTTGGTTTGTACCTAGCCCAAAATACAGGAAGCAAAACTTCTCTTCACTTATTTAAGATTCAGTTTCCCATCTCTCTACTATCTTTCATCTTTATACGACCACCTATTTGAGATTAAGTGCATTTAATTGCATGTTAACATAGTACATGGAAGAATCAGGTTTCAATCTTGATAAGGACCTTGGTGCACAACAGTTCTAAGAGTGGTTAACCAAATGTAAGTGAGTATTAACAAAGTTTACATTTTGAATTACCACATATCCCACCAAAAAATTTATCTTCAAAACGTAACTTTCTATCAGCAAGAAATTCAACAACACACCAGACAGCTGAATTCTTGTTCTGTCATTTTGTAAAAAACTGAACCTTCCAAGAGTCAATTACACGTATAGATTAAATCTTTTCTGGAGAGAGTGCATTTCTTTCTAACAAATCAAAGGACACTTAACATATGCTGCCCTATGTGTCAAGACTGGTCTCTTTTTTGTTCTTCTGCTTGTAAAGTACAGATTAACTTGACTTTGCTCTGAAAAAGACTAGAGCAAAACTGAGTGATGGTCTGTGACTTACTCTGGCATCAGAGGGGAAAATGAGCATTTTAAAATGCAGTAGTGATGATTCATTTACCTTTAGATTAATAATACCTTGCATATTGCAAACTATTAGACATTTGAAACCAATAGGATATCTGTGAAACAATTCTCTGCTAGAAAATAAAATCTTACATTTGTAACTTGGAATCTGTCTAGTCATTCAAATTATGTTTCTTTGCTGAGGCTCCTGAAGGTTCCATTAAGGTTCTCCTTCACCTAATAATCTCATGCTACATATTAAACTTTATTTAATTGTAGGTCTTTTGCAGTTTACTTGCTGCAGTTATGGTATTAAGAATATTTCTTTCTTTATATGAAAGGAAATGTAGGAAATTTTTATAGTAGGAAATGTACTATACAATACAAGTTCAATTCCTGGGAGAAAAGTTTGACATACAGTTCTGTAAAATTAATACATACTAGGCAATTTGGTAGATGAAGAACAGAAGTCGTTGCTCTGTGCACAAGTATAGAATAGTGGAAGAAGTCAGCATTGCTTTTGGAAAATTTTCTCTTGCCTTACATACCTTGTTAAACAGTCAAGTTTGTGAATAGGGGTCAATCCCACTGACATGTATTGTTAGATTAACAAAAGTCTTTTGAAAGGGAAATAGAAAAACTTTAGATGAAAATAGAAGGCCTTGAATGATTAGGAGATAGAAAATAGAATGTAAAGATAAATTATAAATTTTCATAGTGGTCAGAGTTCACAGGGAAGATCACCAACAAACTGTGCCAGATATGCTTATGTGACCCTTGACAACAGTAAAATGACAAATGTTCTGATGTTATTGCGTTACTCGTTTTAGCAAGTACAAAGATGGTCTGTGAATAATCATGAAAAATTCTTACAATACCGGTGGGCAATAAATCTATTAAACCAAAATATAGAAATAAATAAATGTATCACATTGCATAAAAAATTATGTGTTCTGAGCTGATCATTGTTACTCAATCTGAAATCTGGGGGTTAAGGTAAATTGTTCCATATGAACATTTGTTCAGTATTTAGTCGGAGTAGATAACAGGCATATGATTACACTGCTGAGAATTGTTTGAAAGTAATAGACAACTACTATAGTAGACTGTAAAGAATTAGGTCAAGATATGAATGTGTATACTGGGTTTCTAAATTTCAACAAAAGAGTATTAAAAGGGAAAGCTTCAGAAGAGCAGAAATAAAGGCAGTGCATGAAAGCCATCTGAGAAGGAATGACTAAGACACAGATAAATAAATTCAGACTCTTCATTATGAGTAAAATACATGCAAAGGAGAACCTGGCAGAGGTTTATAGGGGTGTGAAAATTATGGACAAGGGGGCAAGGAGGATAGGGATTGATTTTTCATTTTTTTTCCAACACAAAAATGAAGGCACATTGGAACAATCCAGGAGCAGACTTGCTTAAGAGAGGACAAGATATTTCAAACAATGGGTTACCATGCTGTATTTACTCTAGGAAACTGTACCTTATAAAAGTTTAACAAGTTTAACAGAGACTGATTATTAATGGAAGAAAAATCACAGAACATCTAAGTTTGGGAAGAATCCCCAAGTATTATCTAGTTTAACATCCTTGTTAAATCATGGTCAGCTACCACAGGTTGCTCAGGACTATGTCTCCAGTGATGAAGCCTTCACAACTTGTTTTGGGCGATCTGATCTTGTGTTTGATCCTCCTCACAGTATTTTCTCTTTCTTATGCTTAAATGGAATTACCTGTGACCACTGCGTCTTGCCCTGTCACTGAACAACTCTGGATTCAGTATGGATGCATCTTTTTTACTTCCTCCCACTGTATATTTACACACACTGATAAGAAGATATGCAATGACATCTGTCTTATGACAACTGAGTACAAGAGGGAACAGCCCACTGTGGCAATGACTTACGATATTGCTGCATTATGGTCACACAATGATAACAGGAAGTCAAAAGTTCACTTAGCACTCTGCCCAAGAATTTCTGTGCAGGCTACAGAACAAACTTGATTCATTTACCCAGACGTCCATGTAAATAGGTGTTTTGAATGTTATAGGATATTAGCAATATCAAGAAATCTGACAAATGTGACTTGAAATTGATGGGAGAACTGTTCCCTTGTGAAGCAGAACCTGAAGGCCAGGCGCAGTGTTTTGGGTATCTCAAATGTGATTGGACAAATATGTGTGGGCTACCAAGTCATCACAGATGAATTCATCCCAAATTTATGTGTTTTCTGGCATCAATCCTTGTCTTTAATAATACTTTTATTTTACATATTTTACATATTTTAAAATACAATATATACGAAGTGTTAAAAACCATCCTGTTTATCGTCTTGACTGTTGAAGTAGCACACGCATTGGTAACAGGAAACTGTATAATTGAAAAACTTCTAAATTCTTTGGAGTAATATTTTTTTCTTTTTGGATAAAAATGTCCTGCAAAATAATTTGTGTTATTGTAAAGTTTCTTTCTTCTGTCTTAGACTGGCACAGAAGTTTCAACGTGTACGAGTGTTAATTAAGAAGAAACAATTCAATAGTTCAATACTTCTGTCCCCAATGCAGACTGCAAGAGTTATCAGTCAGACTCATGAAATGACAAATTGTGTCAGACTCACAGGATGACAGTGTCCACTGTGATGCCGATGGATCAGATTGCAATTTTGATTTTTTTTAAGAGTGACTTTTATTTCATCAAGTTAATAACTGCTAGATTTGGTGTGTCATTACTACCAGCACTTTCTTTGTTTTTCTTTTATCTTCAAGTACATGTTTTCAATACAGACATAAAAATACCAACATCCTGCATATTTTTGTTTCATACTTTTCAATTATAACATGTGAATGTAGTATGATTTGTTAGGATCTCCAGGTACTCCTAAAATCAGCAACAATAATGCAAATAAAATACTAGTAATATATTAACATTATGTTTATTTAATTTCCTTTTCTGCTTTATCTCAATACCTTTCTGCACATAACCTTTCATTTTTAGGAACTACAAAATACTTTTATGAAGTGCTATAGGGCCACAGTGTTGAACAAAAACACCTTAGTCTGCAGACAAATGAAAAATTCTGTTCTGCTTTGTAAAGAGTAATCTGGATATGCTTGAATTCAATGCCAACTCCTGACCTTGTCTACATGCGTAAATTAAGTTTACATTTACTTGCTTTGAGTCAGTTCACAAAATAGCTCAGAGTAACTACAGATGATTTCAGTTACATTTGTTATTATTTCTGTAATGCAGTGAGAATATATAAGAACATTAAAAGGAAAACAAACACACCCTTCCATATGCTTAAGTTTAGAAATCTTGGGGTTTTTTGGGAAGGTACATACACATCTGACATTATTATACCACTGTGGAAGCTCGGTATAATCAACGAAACAAGACTGGCATGTAATTGAAGGCTGAAAACCTGACAGTGGGAAAGAGAAAATATTGTTTAGGTATAAACTGGATAATCTTAATCAGGGGAAAGCATAGACTGATTACAAGGAAACACTCCAGAATACAGGACAGCCTTTCAGACTACAAAATAGCCCACGTGGACAGGTGGCACAGATTCTATATTTGAGCTTTTAAAGCTAACTTGAGCAAAGCATTTTCAACACCCATTTTTAGGAAACCAGTAACATCAGAAAGATGGAGAAGATAATCAGAGATCAGAAAACTGAGACTTGGTTAGTTCCAAGTCTGATACAATCCAAATGGAAACTATCCATAATGAGAGAACACAATAAAAAAAGATTCATGGGAGAGGAACCTCAGCTGTTACAGTACTGTGTTAAGAATTGCTATGCCAATGCAAAACCATGTCCTGTGGGAAAAAAATCAGAGTGTCTTGATTTCAGTTGTTCCACCACTATTCCATATATTAGCACATTCTATAACTGACATTGAAGTTAATGTGAAAAAAAGAAAGGAAAACCCCCCTCCCCACACAAATAGAAAAAAAGTCAAAGTCATTTGTTTTGCAAGTCTTGTGTCCTTCCTGTGGTGTCTGAAGAGCAAAACAAGCCTGCACTTCTTTCCTGTTGACTTCAGTGATCTGACTTCTGAGCTAAAAGTTAGCTGCCCATCATTATTTAAATACAGCTATCATTACAATTTCAGTTATATGAAAACAATCCTGCTGACTGGATATTTTGATATTATTTATTATAAGTCTCCTGGGATACCATAAGTAGGAGTGGGAGTGCAAATTCAATATTTAGAGTGTATTTTCTATGTGAGTTCCTTCACTTTGTGTCACTGTATTTATAAATTACCATTAATGAAAGCTTCCTACTTTTGAGGAGGTCCAAATGTAAGAACTTTATGACACACCATGTTACTTAAAAGGTATTAGATTTTTTTAGATAATATGTTAACTTTCTTCTTTTCTTACATCTAAATAAAAGAAAGCAAAACTAAATTTCTATTATAATAGTTAAAAATACTGTACTTGAATTAAGCTGTTTCCATCTATTATAAACCAAACCAAAGCAAAAAAGACAAGTAATAGGGAAATTATGCCATTCAACAATTTAGGTAGAAAATTGTCAGTTATTTCATGAAGAAGAAATGGTGAATATGGTGTGAATTTGGAGATTATCACTTTATTTTATTATGACACAGTCACTTCTCTTGTTTCCAACTACTCATTAGGCAAAAAATGTTCCTTGCTTAACTCAGTCTTTTGTTAGGATTGTGTAATCCAGTGCTCGATTTTGAAATCTGTGGTCAAAAGCAGGCTGATGTCAATCATTTTATAACTTTCAATATGTATAAACTATCACTGTTTTCTTTGGGTATATCATCCAGTCTACAGTATTTAATAAATGATAATATTTTTTAAAATTATATAGATCTTAAGGAAGATAAATATAAAACACATTTAAATGTTTGAATTAAATACTTTAAGGATAGAAATATAAATATCACTTTGGAGACAAATTTTGATAAAATTTGAAGATTGTTTTATGCAGTTTCAGCATTAATTTCAATGTTTAATTTTATTCATGATCTACTTTCAAAGCAAACTTAAATCTATTTTAAAATAGATAGAAGAGAAAGAATTCTTAACTGGTGATCAGTGATGCGTACTTACTGGCCACTAAGCCCATGTTAGCCTATTATCATTGTTAGAAATTATTTTATAATATTAAAAGTGCAACAGTATAGAATGAGGCCTTGCATATAGAGAGTTTATTGAAACAATAATTTCTTTCCATTATGTGCATTTCAAGCATTAAAAAAAAAAATCCCTTTGACTATGCAGTCACAGAATCACAGAACTGTTAGGGTTGGAAGGGGCCTCTGGAGATCACCAAGTCCAAACCTCCTGGCAAGGCAGGGTCACCTGGAGCAAGTGACACAGGAACATGTCCAAGTGAGTTTTGAATATCTCCAGAGTGGGACACTCCAAAGCCTCCCTGCGCAGCCTGCCCAGTGCTCTGTCATCCTCAATGTAAAGAAGTTCTTCCTCGTGTTGAGGTAGATATTCTTGTGTTTTAGTTCATGGCCACTTTTCCTCATCCTGTCACTGGACAGTACTGAAAAGTGTCTGGCACCATCCTCTTGGCACCTGCCTTTGAGATATTTATACATAATGATGGGACTCCTTCTTAGTCTTTTCTTTCTAGACTATAACAAAACCCACAGTAGTGATAGCTTAGATTCTAAAAAACAATTTCCTATCCAGACTGAAAACTTGTGAGCCAAGTTTTAGTTTAGTGGTGTTTTTGTTGTAAGAATAAACCTTTGAAAAGAGGGCTTCTGTGAAGAATGTTGATCTTACTTTTATCTAAATCTCAGGAGAAGAAACAAGATACACAGGAGGTATACCAAACTTATATTCAACCCAGCTAGTATTAGGGATTTTAATTCAATGTCTAAGTGGAGCAATTAAATTTAGGAGAATTGAATTCAGGTCCCATATTTTTTAATTATGAGGATATATAACTTTCACAATAACGTTATTCAGCTAGAGAAAGAACTAGCAATTTTTTCTTTATTTCAGTCAACATATTTTCTGTCTTAATTCTATGGTAAGAACTGTGAGGCTGTTTCAAAGATAGCAGCCTTTTTTTTTTGATGGGGTTAAATGGGTTGGCCAATTTTCTCCTTCCAATTCCATTTGTATTGAATGAGTCACTTTTCTGTAACAAAGTGAGACCTTTCACTGCTAAAGCTTTACCTATTGTTACCCTTCCAAAGTTTGAAAACACAGCTTTTGAGATTGAAGTATTTTTCATTCTGTCATTTGGCAGTTGATAGGCTAGACCTACCTCTCCCTGTAAAGCAGGGTATTGTTGATTCATAAAACAGATAAAAAACCAACATAAAAAGTTTTCACCATTGAAATACCTTTATTTCTTTCTACATATCTAAGTGCTTTTCAATTCCTAAGGCCATTACACTTTCTTTGGATTAGCTTTTGAAGATAGTCTTTGTCTTTTTCTGTACCTTATTGAAGTTTGGGTTACATTTTGTACCTAACTAAACTGTAACTAATAGCTATTCCTGATTCAGTGATATAAAATAAATAAATGAATATTTAAAGTTGTCCCCTACAGAGATGTGTTTTCCAACTAGAAATATAGCACCAATATACATGCAAGTCCTAAGATTCAAGGGCATTAATTTGGCTTATTAAAGGGCTTTGTGAAACAAATGAGAACCAGAAGACTTTGGCCTTTTGTGGAGTTGCTTTAATATATGTGAAAGGCTGGTCCAGAAAAGTATGGTCCATTATCCATGGGTTTTAACAGAAGTCCAATCAGTTTTAAGCTTTGCTTAGTCAATAAAAGTATTGATTAAAAGATGGATTTTCTATTTTGTGGAGCAATGCAGTAATTGGATAATACCAGGTTCCCGCTGTAAGATTTTTATGAGGATATCACTTTAAGCTGAATTTTCTTTACATGGCTGCTTTAAACTCAGGGTAATTTAAAATCTTCTATATAATTGTAATAATAAACTGTAGGGTATAAATATATATCCAAACACAATCATAGTAGATGTAAAATGTTTTACTGTCAATGACCCATGGACAAATACCAATGAGCTCAATGAACTGTAAGTCAATATTGGCTTTATATTCATTAGATAATAGCGTTCTACAGACATTGTGTTGAGCACTAAACTGTGATACTTGCTGAATAACATTAATGGTTTACACTTAAAGATTATATGGCATAGCTCCCATTTAAAATTGAGCCTAGTTGTGCTTTGGTACATCATAGACACAATAAGCTTTGCATTACTGAAACACAGTAAAATGTACACAGCCATAAGACTATAGTGCATCATTTTAATGTTGATTGCTCAGTATTTAATTTATCCACAAGGAACTTTATTTTGTAGCTTCTTGGTCAAGAAGAAACAAAACAAAAAAGGTGTGGATGGTGTAATGTCGCTAGGCTTTGGTGCAACAGAATCTTCTATATGAATATCAAGACTGGACAGAGATACTTATTTTTTAATAAACATATCTCATTTAGTGTAAGACTCCAATATGGAATTGGAAGGAGAAAATTGGCCAATCCATTTAACTCCAAAAAGAAAAAAAGAAAAAAAAGAAACTGCTATCTTTGAAACAGCCTCACAGTTTTTACCATGGAATTAAGACAGAAAATTTTCTGAGAGATCAGTTTTTAGGCTCGATTCTTACAGTTTCAGCCTTGGGTGACTGTCGCAGACATCTCTCTGTGAAAAATCTTCTCTTTAGGATTTTTCCTTCTGAGAAGCTGTGGCTTCAGAACCAGACGTAAACAATAGGTTATCTGCTGCTGTAGAATGCAACAGGGTGATCCGTGATTGGTCTCGTGTAGGTGTTTTGGTTCAGTGACCACTCACAGCAGAGTGCTCTTGCTCTCTGGCGGGTCAGCTGCCTTTGTTATGATTCTTTTTTCTTTCCTATGATAAGCTTAGCAGCTTCTAGAAACCTTCCTTTCTTTTTCTTTTTAGTATAGTTATAGTATATGTATATATCTTAAAATAATAAATCAAGACTTCTAAATATAGAGTCAAATCTACGTCTCTTCCCTCACCCTGAAAACCCTTGTGACCACCGTCACAACTGGTGACTTGCACCCTTCGAAGGGAATCTGTGCATGGTTTGGGAGTATTAACAATATTGCCGCAAGTTGTTTCTCGGCTTGTGGGTCAGAATACAGCCTTGGCATTGTTTATGATTGTATATTTTTATCCCATCTTCCTTTCTTCCCCGCACTCCAAAACTATAAGATATACGTTAAAGATGCTTCCTAAAAAATGCCCATATTTTTTCCAGGGACAGCTAAGTTCCTTTCAAAGGTATGTACATTTATTTCTTCTATTTTACCTCTGAAGCCTTACTAAAACTTATTTAATCACACACAATACAGAGGTACATGAATGTGATTCTTTCTCTATCCCAAGTCAAGTCTTTCATTAAATTATCATGAGAACATTTGACTGAGGTCACATTCCATTTCCCAAGGAAATAAATTCACATCTAAGGAGTTCCACCTCAAAGTCTATCAGCTGGTTATTAGAGCTCCCCAGAAGAAGAATGAGTGTCTTCTGGTTTTACTGGTGTTATCAAGCATGCAGTGTAATAAATACGTCTCTCAATGTAATAAAATGTCTCTCAACTGGTGATTTTAAAATGTGGAGTAATTATTTTTCTTTTCATTGTTTACACAATAAACAATTAAATTAGTTTGTGTGTTTGTTTCTTTTTTCTTGAAACTAGAGATTCAATTTTGATGTGTCATAGACTGGACCCACTTTCTTTTTCAGAAAAAAATACCTGCCCAGAATGAGAGAATTGGGAACCTTTTTTTAAAATTAGAATTCTGTGAAACACAATGCATTTTTCATGTAAAGCTATTGCCAGGCAATAATATCTAGCGTTAGTGAGTTTAAAAACACTGAAATTTTTCTTTATGTAGAAGTCAAGAAGAAACAGTCTCCTTATTACTCTGTATTTTCTATATATTTTTAGGGTGGAATAACTTTTTTGTAATCTTAGGACACCAAAGATGTGATGCCGATATATAGAGTACAATGACAAAAAATTACACCTCAGTGTAAGAATCTGATATCAAAAAACTGTTCAATTTTTACTGATAAGAATTTTATTTTTTCTCTCCTCAGAAAAGCAACTGTGCCATTATTCTTCTGCTTTTTTTTTTTCTTTTTCTGCTGTTCGTGGGAAAATATGATATTTATTTTGTTAAAATTTATTTAATTATATTAGATGACAGATGAGAAGGTGGGAGACATGATACTGTCTTCCATAGCCTAAGAAATTTTTTGTGGATACCGGGAACTACCAGAATATCTTCCAAAAGGGGATTAGTCACATTGAAAATTCCTATGCAAATTGCTCAAAAAGGAACGGATTATTCATTGAAAGAACACATTTATCTGGGGACAGATTCATGTACCTCTCATACAGGTATATTATATCCTGCTCTAATTTCTTCTTTCCAACGATGCTTCAATTCTCTAATACTTCCTATATGTTTTTTTACAAACAAGAGAGGAAAAGGGTCTTTCCAGGCTACAGTATTCTGTCCATTTCCCTGTACTTGTTAAAATAATCCAAGATTTTCAATTCTTCCTGGTGTATCTGGAACTTTTTCAAATGCTCTGTCCTTGACTCACCTCTGTTTTATGACGGCAATAATGGTTATGCCTTGGTGACCCAATCTCAACCAACCAAATGTTGCCCTTCCTCTAAACCAATCATTTCTCTATCACAAAATACATACTGTGTAGCAGATGTAATGGTAGAATAGAAACGGAGAGAGGAGAAACTATAAAAAAAATTGTCTTGCTTTTAGGCTAAGTCTGCTCATCATCTGCTGGAGAGAGCTAGGGTTGACAGTGATACTAAATATACATTTAACAACTACCCTGTTAGAGGACAACTGTAACAGATTTGAATCGCTCCACCACAGTGCACCTGCCAGTGTCTGTGGTGTTGGTACTCGCAGTAAGCCGTAATGGCCATTTGTTATCTTTGGAAGGGTGGACTATTCTTTTGTATAGGACAATGTAGTTGAAGCCAGTCTTCTTTTAGCAAGGACAATGAACCATGAAATTGGGCAGAGACAGCAGTGAAACAATGTAGCTCATACAGAAACAGAGCCCAGTATTGGACAGCAAAAGTGTTTGTGATTTTTTTCTTCATCCTTTCTGCTGCCTGCTCTTTCTATGGGCATTGTTGTCTTTCAGATGTTTTACATGTATTATATAAAAAACTTAATGACTTTAAGAAATCTTGACTAAGATCCAAATTACAATTTTTCTGAAGAAACCAATATGTAAAGAAACATCATGTTGCTGTTCCCATGAAATCTTGGACCCCATTCCTATTTGGATAGTCATTTTGCCTTTCATATTTTCCCTCCTCTTGTCTTGTATATTTCTTTTTGTCCTTATATTTTATCCTTATTATCTTCTTGACAAATACAGTTCCCAGTTCAAACAATTCCACTGTTCCTGCTTTCTGCAGGAAAATATAAGGTTAAAGTGTTTTTCAGAGTCTGGGAACAGAGAAGCCAGATGGCCATTTGAACAGACAGAGCATCTGATGGCTACCTGCCTATCTGCTAGCTGTAGATGGTGACTCTAGTGTGCTGGATATTCAGTGGAGCAGAGGCAACAACAGGGCTTTGAGACCAGAATGAGGTACCAGATAGGAATCTGACAAAACCAGTAATGACAGGCAATTGTCCAATTTTCTCAAGTAAAAATAAGAATTCAGAAAAGGTTGACCATTTGTTGAGACCCTCAATCAGTATGCATTCTGCTTTTTGTCTTACTACCAGGTTTGTCAGCAGACTTCGCACGTGTCTGCTTTTCCTCAGTTTTAGTATTGATATAATTTTCAAAGGAACTACAATAAAAAGAAAGTACATTCCTAGCATTAATCACATTTTGTAGAATTTATAGGTTGACAGAAAACCGTCAGAGATGAAGACAGGGAATTTATCCTCAAAAACAAAAATAGGCTTTCCCATTAAAAGTAATAATTTATAATTAGAAGTAGTATCTAGTAAAACTCACTATGCAACTTTACTCCTATGAGGAAATATCTGTCCTTCACTGTGCAATTGATATCTAAGGTAAATGCAGTAGCTCTTTTCCATCTTGACTGGTTTTTATTTGGTTTTGTTTTTTGTTTTTTGTGATATGCCTAATTTTGCACAAGTTTAAAAGCACTGACTTTCTGGCTTCTTCAAGGTTTTGTTGTTTGTACTTTGGTATCCTTTTCTTTCTTTCTTTTTTTTTTTTTTTTTTGCATTATCTTTGTTTGAGTTAAATTGTCAGGGTCATTGAAAATACATATTGAAAACAACTCCTTTTTGCTTGACTCGCTTAATGACTAAAGGCATTACTGAGATTCCTGAAACCCAAGGAGATAAAATTAGCATGATTCAGTGTTTTCCACTTAAATATATAACTAAAAGTATCTATTTCATGCAGTTATAAAATGTTTGCATAATTATTGGACCATGAACAAAACAATTGCACATAACTGAGGAAACAATCTTTCTGGACATGTTATCACTCCTGACAGTGGGAAGAAGGGAGGATTTTCTTCTTAAACCAGAAGAATAAAATTCTTAAGTAATTTATCTGGATTTTCTTCACTAATTATTCCTTCTGGTAGATCTTGAGGAAAACAGGGGATAAATTTTTGAAGACATTAAACAAAAGAAAACCATGCCATAGGTTCAGAGTGGGCAGTGTGAACACAGTACTGAATTAAGCTAAATTAGATTTAATTTGCTGTCTGACATAAATATAGTTTTACATTTATCATTAATGAGGACACCATCTGTTTAAACAGAAGATGGTGTGTTTAACACTGCTACATATATATTTGGGAGGCAGAAAATACCAGTGGGGAGAAAGGTTCCTTCTTACTGTTATCTGTCAGAATTTCTGTATGTGATATTTGAGGAAACCTTTAATATGGTTAGCAAACCGTATTAAAATTCAAATTCACAACAGCTGTATAAATGAAGTAGATTATGACAGACTGGTCTATGGCATCTTTGCTGTTCATCCTTCTAATTGTACTCAGTAAGGCCTTTCATTTAAGAACACATTAACGACAATTGTTTTGTTTTTATCTCTTTATCTTGGTAAATGTCTGGGTTGCTCATAAATTATAAGAGCTGGATAGATCCTCAGTGTGTGTGTGGTGGGTTGACCTTAGCTGGCTGCCAGGTGCCCACTAAGCTGCTTTCTCACTCTTACACCCTTCAACAGGACACAGGGAGAAAATATGATGGAAGAGCTCATGAGTTGAGATAAAGACAGGGAGATCATTTGCCAGTTACTGTCATGGGTAAAACAAACTAAACACAGGGAAAAAGTTTAATTTACTGGCTGCTCTGTGTAATAGAGTAAGACAGTGAGAAATGAAAACACCCTCCCTCTCCCCTCCCATCTCTACTCCTGTTTTTTTCCAGATTCAGCTTCACTCCCGACTATTCTACCTCCTCCTGACCATGCAGCCAAGGTGGATAGAAAACATAGCTGCAGTCGGTTCATAATGCTTTCTCTCTGCCACTCCTTCCTTCTAACACCCTTGCCCTGCTCCATCATCAGGTTTCTCCCACAGGATGCTGTCCTTCATTAACTGCTCTGATATAGGTCTTTTCCATGCAACACAGTTTCTGCCAGAAAATCTGCTTCTGCACAGGCTGCAGATGGAGAAATAGTGATTTCAGTAAGCTGTCTTTGAAGAGGGCAGTGTCAATGTTTTTGAGGGTTTTTCAATTCTTGAAGGGGAAGACGTTTGCCTTGTAATATTTGTTGCAGTGGATTGCCTTATAGCTATTAATGAGGATTAGAATTATCAGATTAACACAGCACATAGAGTATCAGGAAGCATTTCTGCTTTTAGAAGTGGAAGGATTTAGATAATGTGTGTTCCCATGTCACTATTACTGCAGATTCAAACCACTCAGATCCCCTGTGATTGTTAAATAGTGAATATAGAAAGCAAATAAAGAGCTACAAAACAAATGTAGTTTAAAATGCTGTACTGGTTTTGGTGGAATAGAGTTAATTTTCTTCATAGAAGTTGTTGCAATGCTGCTTTACATTTGTGACTAAAATAGTGCTGATAACACAAGGATATTTTAGCAGCTATTGCACAGGATCAAGGTCTTTTCCTCACATGAACCCAAAAACAAGCAACTGGGGCTACACAAGAATTTGGGAGACAACACGTCTCGACAGGTGACCTAAACTGACCAAAGGGGTATTCCTTGTCATATAATTTCATACTTGGCAATAAAGGCTGGTCAAAAGAAGGAGGAAGGGAGGACATTTGGAATGATGTTGTTTTTCTTCCCAAGTTGCTGTTACACATGATGCAGCCCTGCTTTCCTGGAGATGTCTGAACACCTGATGACCCATGGGAAGGAGTGAATTAATTCTTTATTTGCCCTTGCTTACATGCATGACCTTGGCTTTCCTGATTAAACTGCATTTATCTCAACCCAAGGGTTTTTGCGCTTCTACCCTTCTGATTCTCTTCCCCATCCCCCCTGGGGATGGACATGAGAGAGTGGCTGTGTGGTACTTAGGTGCCTACTGGGGCTGTTCCACAACAGATGCCAACCCAAATATACACATGCACAGCCTATTAATACATAAATAGATATCTGTAAAAAATGGCCTGTTTCTGATTAATATTCTATAAGACTAAATATTTAAGTCATCAGAAGTTAAGCAGATTGTATCTAGAATTCTCTTTTCTTAATGCTTGCTTTTCACTAAAATTCCAATCTTAGCTTTCAATGAAAACTTAATTATTTAGCAAGATATCAGGTTTCAATGCATCCCTGCTCAAAAATTGTGAAAGTTATTATTTTATAAAAACTGCTGAAAGTATAATCCCATGCAAACAAGGATTGCTAAAGGACAAGTAATATTGAATCCCAAAATCTGTGCATTCCATGATAGATAGTTATGAAAAATTCAGGTGAACCAAACATTTACTTGAAAATGAATTATTTAATTCAAAGCATACTGGTACCACAACAATAAAAAAACAACCCCCCAAAAACCCCAAAACATTCATACTGAATGAATAGCTTCGCTGACAGATGGTGTCTGAGAAAAGAACATGTCTCAAAGATTTAATTTTTTAGACTTCTGGTGCACTGAAATAGAGTGTACCTTTCAGAACGTAAAGACGATCTATAACAAATCTAATTTGGTAATAATATGAAATATCAGGTGCAAATATTTCCCCAGATATGTACATTATAAATGTTCTAAATCTAATTTGCTGAGTTTTAAAAAGAACACGTCATAGAACATTTTTGTTTTGACTGAGATATTAGAAAACATTATCTTATAGGTTGTAAAATAAGCTCAGATGAGTGATTATCACTGCCTAGTGAGCACCAGAGCTTATCAGTCACTTCTAATTTATGTAAATGTGACATAACTTAGCTTTATCTAACTTTTTTTTTCATTACTTTTAAAAGGTTTGTCAAAGAAGCAATTTAACTTGGTTCAAGCATATCCTGTTGGTTTTTCTTTTTTTCCTTTCCAGTGTGAAAAATGTTTTTGTGATTCATGTCCATTGGCAATGGAATCAGCAAATGCTTGTATCTGCTGTGTTGAAAATATATGCAAAGAACAGTTCTGAAATTTTCTGACCGAATAACAAAATAAAGCATCGAAATAAAAGAAGTATAATACAGTAAAAGAGATGAGGTAGCAAGACAACTGATGCTTAGAATAGAATAGAGGAAGTTGTTGTAAAGCTGAGATATTGCAACAAAGCAACAAAATGTTTATTTATAATAAAAAGCTTGATGCACTTGACAAAATCATGTAGCAGACGCCAGTGTAAGGCCTCCCTCCAGACAACCATGAGAAGGAAAGGAAGCCAACGACCACCTGGAAAGATTATGAAATTGCTGATCCCAGCTTATTGATATTTGCTGATTTGAACCAACCAAGCACATTGGAAAATGCTTTGTAGGCTTAAAAACAGTAAATATACTTTACACCTGTAAGTGGTGTGTGCCGTGAGTGGAGCGGTGACTCCCTGGCCACCCAGCGCTGCTTGCTTGCTTCTTTAAAATAAAAGATATAAAAATGAAATTTGGTTTGCTATCGAAATTTTATATCATCAGTATGACTTTGGATGACATGAAAGCCTAACATATGTATATTTATAATCCCAAGTTTTCATATAGCCTACCGTATAATCTAATTTTGTTTAATAAATTTTAGTAAGGCTTTTCACATTGGAGACTGGACTGAAAACTAGCTTGGTCCAGAGGGTTGTGATTAATTGTACAAACTCCATCTGGAGGCCAGTCACCAGTGGTGTACTCCATGTGTTGATACTGGGTGAAATACTGTTTAACATCTTGCTGAATGACCTAGAAGTTTGGACTAAGTGCACCCTCAGCAGGTTTGCAGATGATACAAAATTGGGAAATATGCTTGATGTACCAGACAAATTAGCCTGGACAGGCTGGGCAATTGGGCTGCCAGTAATCTCACAAAATTCAACAAAGGAAAATGCAAAGTTTTAATCCTGCAGAGGAATAACCCAAGGCACTAACACAGATTTGAGGTTAACTGCCAGGAAAGCAGCTCTGCAGAAAAGAACTTGTGAATCCTGGCAAACAACTAGCTGACCATGAGCCAGCAATGTGCTCTTCATGGCAAAGGAGGTCAAAAGCATGCTGGGCTGCCTAAGGGTAAGCGGTGCCTGAAGGTTGAGAGATGTGATTCTCCTCCTCTGCTCAGCACTGTTGAGACACATCTGGAGGTCTTAGTCCATGTCTGGACTCCCCAGTGGAAGAAGCCCATGAATTGACTGGAATAAGTCCATCAAAAGGATATTAAAATTATGGAGGGATTGAAGCATTTTTCAGTTGAATATAGGCTGAGAAAGCTGGACCTGCTCAGCCTGGAGAAGGTTTGAGGGGATCTCATCAATGGGCACAAATTAAAACACATAGAATTCAGTCAAAACACAGGAAAATACCTATTTATTTATTTATTTATTTATTTATATTGTAGGAGTGGTCAAACACTGGGACAAACCACCCAAAGAATTTGGGGAGTGTCTACGCTTAGATACTAAAACGACGACTGGACATAGCCCTGCGTAACCTGCTGGAGCCAAATGTTTTTGGACTAGAGAATGTCCAGAGGTTCCTTTCAATCACAGAGATTATATGATTCTGCAAGTGTGTGAAATAGATTTTACGCAATAGGTTTTTTAATGTTAAAAAGTTATATTAAAACTGGAATCTAGGAACCATCAGACAAAAGCAAATATAAATACGTGTATTAAAATGCTAGTTCTTTTTGAAAAATATAGCAGGCAAGTTAGTACCTTTTTTTACTACTTTAATAATTTCCTATATTTTTTTAAATTAGGAATTATTGAACAGAAAAAGAACATTCAGCTTTGGTAATATCAAATATCTATGTATAGTACAGTCCACAGGTAGTTGTTCTGTCAAGTACATAGTAATAGTGGAATTTCAGTGATGCTTAGACAATGACATATTTTGACCATTGGGAAAGGAGTGAATAGGATCTCTTGTGATTCTAGACTTTTAATTTTTTTTTTGGCACTGGCTTCTGAAGAGCATGTTAAAGAGCATTTTCAATGCCTCAAACAGATGCCCTGTGAGACATGACAAAATTAGTCCTTTATGATCTACAGTCCAGGAGTTATCCTCTATATTTAACTATGAAGTGCTTAAAATGTTACTTTTTAAATGTAGTGCATTCTTTTTTGAACATGTTATGATACTTTGGCTCACAACGAATAATCCTATATAATCAGAGTTGTCTGACTAAGTCAGCTCATTTGCAAAATGCTTTTCATCACAGTCTATTCCAGTCGTTATAGTCCTTAGTCTTTCATTATCTTCTCCATATCTTTAATTTTAGAGCATGTCAGAATGCCTGAAGAGGTTCACTAGATTTAACAATCTGATTAATATTTGCTGTTTTCAAAGAGTTTAGCACATACTGGAAATCTCAGGCACTTAGTGTCTCAGACTTCATAAGTCTTTGAATTTTCTTGTGATAATAAGAAATATACTGTTAAAAGGGGCTGGTGGCCAAAGGAAAAAAAGAAAATTAAGAAGCAGGAAGAAGATCTTGAACAATCAATTGATGGACATGATTTATGTTACCAAGACTGCACTAGTAATATTCAAGAAAATGGGTTGAATTTTTGTTTCCATGTTAATCTTGAAGATAGCTCTCATGTCTTTCAGAAACATTTTGTAACCTGGTTGAATGGTAAAAAATGTACCACAAAGCCCTGGTTCATAAAAACTCTCAATACAAATAAACCATCAAGAATTATACTGATCAAAATCAAGTTTTATTGAGAATGATGATGTAACTTGTTGCTTCCTTAATGAGCAATAAAGTGACTGCTAATTTGAAATTATTCAACTTTCTTATTGTAACCTAATTTAGGTTATAATGCAAAGTGTTTGTCATACAGAAAATTTAAAGGGTACTATCTATCATGACTCAAACCCACTGCATTTTTTCAGACATTCTGTTATTTGCCACTGACCGGTGCAGAGATTTTCGCCTATTCAGTTAATCCTTTTCCCTGTGCCTGCATTCAGGGCCTGGTTCTGGTCTCAAATGTAAAGTGAGGGTCTTTGAGGGGTTTAGCAAATAAATGTCCAATTTTTACTAAAAAGCAGGCCATCCAACAGCAATTTTTTTGTTGTTGTTGTTCACTTTCCCTGCATATAGTTAATTTTCTTCCCAATAGCTGGTATGGGGCTAGGTTTTGTATTAGCATTAAACACACTGCTGGCTGGGCTGGTAATACAGAGGTGTTTTGTTATTGCTGAGCAGGGCTTAAACAGAGTCAAAGCCTTTTCTGCCTCTTCAGCTGTCATGCTGATAAGGAGACTGGGGGTACACTGAGGTTTGGGAGGAGACACAGCCAGGACACATGACCCAAACTGATCAAAAGGATATTCCAGACCACATGAAATCATGCTCAGTATGGCATGGGGGGGAAGAAAGAGGAAGGGGGAGACATTTGGAATGCTGGTGTTTGTCTTCCCAAGTCACTGTTATATGTGATGGGGCCCTGCTCTCCAGGAGATTGCTGAACACCTGCCTGCCCACGGGAAGCAGTGACTAAATTCTTTGTTTCATTGTTGTGTGCATGGCTTTTGCTTTCCCAATTAAATGGGCTTTATCTCAACCCATGTGTTTTCCAGCTTCTACCCATCCAACTGTCTCCCAGAGCCCATTGGTGGGAGGGTGAGTGAGTGGCTGTGTTCAGCTTGGTTGGTTGGTAGCTGGGGTTAAACAATGACATGATTAGGGAAATTAGAAAATGAAGGGGAAAAGGAAGGGAAAAGGAAAGTAAGACACCAGAGAAGATCCAAATACAGAACTCATTTTGGCATACAGATCAGATGAATACAGGAAATACTAAGGCAATTTTGAAGGGTATATATTGTTGTTAGTTATTGGGGGGTGGAACATCAAAAAACCAAATCATGCCCTTGTGTTAGACTTTCGGGGTGCAAGCAGTGCTACATGTAATAAAATTGAGGACCTTATCAATAAACTGACTTATGGAATTCACACTATGCACAGTGAGTTTTTCATTTTCTTTAATTATAAATTATATTGTGGTCTGAAACTATTGCTAAAAAATTTGCAAATTAAATCAGTCAGTATCATCTAAACCTGAAACTGACTCAGAAGGATAACTGAGTCCAGATCACCACTCCTTACATGAGTATCTGAAAAGAAACCACATTACTAAGATCACTGTCCAGATGCTCCTTGAACTGTCACCATGGGGACCCCGTTCCAGTGACTGACCATCCTCATAGTGGGGAACCTTTTCCTAATGTCCAATCACCACTTGCCCTGAGGCAGCTTCATTTAATTTCCCCATATACTACTGCTGGTCACCAGGGAGAGGAGACCAGCACCTCCCCCTCTATTTTTCCCCCTCGGGGAAGCTGTAATCTGCTATTAAGTCCCCCCTCAGCTTTCCTTTCTCCAAGCTGGAGAAAACAAGTGAATTCAGCTGCTCCTCATAAATCTTGCCTTTGAGGCCTTTCATCATCCTGGTCTCCCTCCTCTGGACACATTCTAATAGTTTGATTTCCTTCCTGTTTTGAGGTACTACAAATCTGCACTCAGTACTTGAGGAAAGGCTGCATGAGCACAGAGCAGAGTGGAACAATCACCTCCCTCAGCTGTCTGGAGATGCTGTGCTTTATGCATTCCTGGATATGGGTGGCCTTTTTGGGTGACAGGGCATGGAGCTGACTACTACTGAACTTACCATCCATTGAAAACCCCAGATTTTTTTTTTCTGCAGGGCTGTTCTTCAGCTTCTAATTCTAAAATTTGCACATATAATTAGAATTACCTTATCCCAGGTGAAAACTTCAGTGCTTGCTTGGTAAATTTCATATGTTTGGTGGTAGCTTAACTCTCTAGTCTACCGAGATGTCTCTCTAAGACCTCACCACCTATGAGGGATTCTACAGCTCCTCCAGACATAGTATCATCGCCAGACTTACGTACTGTATATTCAATTCCTGTGTCCAGGTCACTTACAAAAACTTTGAAAGGCACTAGCCCTAAATCTTAGCCCCGGGGAACCACTTTGGTAGCTGGCTGCCTGCCTGATGCAACATCATTTACTATAACCCTTTGAGCCTGACCCATCAGCCAACTGCTCACCCAAAATTCTACAGACTTGCTGAGTTGTGAGCTGGATATTTTGCCCAGAAGCATATTGTGAGAGACAGCATCAAAAGCTTTGTTAAAAAAAATAAAACTCCCAGAACACATCTACTGGCTTCACTTGGTCAACTAAATGAGTGACTTTGTCCTAAAAGAAAACTGAGTAGGTTAAGCAGGACTTTCATGCAGTCTGTGACCAACTGCTGTGGATTTTAATTCTTAGGATAACCTTCTCCACAATTTTACCAGACATTGAAGTGAAACTGATAGGCCTGTAATTACCATAGTCTTCCTTCTTAAAAATGGGACACCATTTCCCAGCTTCCAGTCAACTGGGACCTCTCCAGAGTCTCCAGACTATTGAAAAATAATGACAAGAGGTCCCATGATGACATCAGCCAGTCCTTTTGGTACCCTGGGATGAATCCCATTGGGCCCCACAGATGTATACACATCCAACTGGAGCAGCAAATCTCAAACAATTTCAAAATTGACTTAGAGCTCATTGTCCCCTCAGTCATGGTGTTTCAACAAGGGGCTTCAGGGTCTCAGGGCCAATCACTGGCATTAAAACAGAGGTGAAGAAGAAATTTCTCTACTTTGTCTGTGTCCTTTTTTTTGTGAGGTAATGGACCTCCTAAAATAACAGATCAATTTAATTTGTGATCTTTTGCTGTTAACAAATTTTTAAAAAGCCCTTTTTGTTGTTCTTCACACTGCTGGCTAGCTTGAACTGTAGTCAAGCTCTGGCCACACAAATTTTCTTCCTACAGTGGTGAAATTTGTTGAAAAATCTTTGACAATTTGATAAATGACATTTTTCTTATCAAATATTAAGATTTATGGTGTTCTGCAGCATACCTTTTTGGCATAAATCTGAATGGAATATTTCAATTAACTCCTTTCTTGTAAAGTATATTAAATAAATCCCCTATCTTCTGTTTGTTTGGTTAGCCTCTTATTGCACAAAATAGACTTATTAAACAATAAGATAAAGAATTCCCATATTAGTCTTGCCCTTTTCCTCCCTGCCTGATCCCAAATGAAAGACTTAAGGAAATTGATTCAGCAACTTCCGTCCAGTCTGAAGAAGTTACATTATTGAAGTGAAAATCAGTCAAGTCCCATAAATAATTCCTAATGAAAATGCACCAATTCTTAGTCTTGGAAACAGTGCATCAACAACTTTATATAACATTAAAACATCTATATTGCATTATAGCATATTTTTATGTCATTTTTACACTTATTCTCTAAAAATCACACATAAATAAATGTAACCTTATCTGTTTAAAAAAATTAACATGTTTTAACCAACAAACCACCTCAACATTTTCTGAGGTAATATGCTTTTGAAAAACCTTGGGATTTTCCAAAAGAGACTAATTTTGCTAGAGAAAATTTGAAAAGAGCAATTGAGTATTCTGCCTACATGAAATATATGTCTTATTATTATTTGAGTGATTGGTTGTTTTGTTTGTTTTTTTTATTTCTCTGGTTTATACAAAGACCAATGAAGAAAATAGAATGACATGATGTGTAAATTAAGTGCATTTACTACATTTATAATTCTGGAAGTATAAATTTGAATTATAGAACTATAGCAACATGCTTTTAAGGGTCAAATATGACATGTTGTGTAGAAAAGCTACTTTATAAGATGATGCTTAATGGTTACCTATAGAAATGTGGAAGATTAGCAAGATTTCAGAAACTGGAAAAGATATTTGTAATGTATATCATTAAAAGGAAATATTTTTTAAACAAGGAGTGGGAGAACTCTTGTATTGGAAGTATATTAGTGAAAAATATACTTGGAAACTGTATATTTAGTTAGAAGATATTATAACTTAAAATGTCAAGATATATAATTATATTTATTATCAGAATAATGTAGTTCATTGTATTGTACCTGTGACTGCAAATCCCAAATAATCACAATTTTTAATCATTCCAAGAATGACCAGGTGAATGAGCAGCCACCAACTTTCCTTCATCAAGAACTATTCACACTCTGGCTATTTTATAAGATGAAAAATGTAGCAATTGCAGGTGAGAAGTAGGAGACACCATATAGCTTGATTTTTTGCAATTCTTTTGATAGGGCCTACAATATTTTCCCCATAGGATTCCTCTCTGATGAACAAAAACTTGATTGTAAAGCTGTGCAAAAAGAACAGTTATTAAAGGTTTACTGTGAAACTTGAGCAGAATTCTAAGGGAGCCTGTGGTGGCTCTAGTAATGTTCAGCAATTTTATTAACAGCCTGGCTGATAGAATGGCATGTACACTGATTAAATTTACAGATGACATCAACCTTTTGGAATCTGCAAGCACAATGCAGGTGGATTCAGAATAATTTTGAGAAAATGGAGAAACTTTCAGAAAAAGAGATTCAATTCTATAAGGACATTTGCAAGGTGGAAATAATCAGCCGCATGAAATGAGGACAGAGAATAATTGGCTAAGTTATTGAAGAAATTGGGTTATTTTATGTAGAAAAAAAGGGGAAAGAAAGATCAAATAATAGCCATTACATATAGAATATACCTTCCAAGAGTAAGGTAATAAGCTGTTTTCTCCAAGTCACCTGTAAATAGGTTAAGAAGGGAGCATTATTTATGTCAGGATATTTTATTTTTTTAGCTATAAAAATAGTTAAGCATTAGAACATATTTGCTAGAGAGTTGCATGACGTCTATCACTGCAAGCATTGTGGCATTGTGCAGCTGCTTGCCCCTCTCCTCACTTTGGCCATACTACCTGTGGGAGCTGAGATACTCAGTACAGGTTACTCTGGACTTCAGAAGATGAATTAGCAACGTGGTTTGGGAGATGAATGGCAATGTGATAGCCAAGAGCTGCATGGAATGGGGAACCCAGAGATCTTTCTGGTAGTTAAATATGGCTATATTCAATCACAGAACCATTGAATCAAAGAATGGTTTAAGTTGGAAAGGACCTTAAAGTTCATCCAGTTCCAATCCCCTGTCATGGGCAGCGACACCTGCCACTAGACCAGGTTTCTCAATGCCCCATCCAGTCTGGCCTTGAGCACATGCAGGAATGGGGCATCCACAACTTCTCTGGGAGTCTAGTCCAATACCTAAAAGTACTGGACTTTACTAAAAATAAAGCAGGCATTATCATTTTTATAAACAGTAGACAGCACAAGGCTCGTTGAGCTTTCCTGTATGCCGGGATCGCGTCTTGAGCAGAGACACCTCTCAAGACTACTCCTCAAGACGCAGAGATTTCTTGCTGCAAGAGTAAGTGACTAATAGCATGCTGAACTCTGAAGTTCAGGTGACTGATGTGGGAGATTGATTGTGAATGTGTTCTTTTAGACATAAATGTTGACCATGTCTGGGACTAAGCTGCATGTAAACTCTTCTCTGAGATGGAATTTAGAATACAAAATGATATTTCTGAATCCCATGACTTGTGTGTGGGGTGTTTCTCTGACAGTTTTGTCTTTTCCTCTCCTCTATAAGGTAAGTAATCAAGTGTACCTTGCTATTGAGTCTTGATAAACCTCTGTTTCATTTCCTATCAAACTTTGTTAAATCACTTTTTTTATATCAATTAACATAGTTTTACTTGTCTCCTTCGAGGGAAGTGAGTCACTCCATCAACTACAATATATTTTCAAAGAAAATAGGAATAACTTTGCTAATCTTTCCATATTAATGGGGTGAACTAGCTGACCTATTACGGATGCTTTTGGAAAAATTTGTTTTGTGGGATTATATGTATGTGTATATATATATATATATATATGTATATATATGCATGCTTGAAGCTCCATGCTTCATTGCAGCGAAGTGTTACTTAACAAATTAATTTCTTATATTAGAAAGTACCATGCACTATTGTAACATAAGAGTTACTTGTCACCTCCATTACACTGGGTGCAGGATCGTAGGGAAAAGGATATTGCTAGTTGTTATTTTTCTTTCAATTTATGTTCCTCTCTGTCTTAACTTATGTCACTCCAGAATATCCTGTGGGGGGAAAAAATGGATCAGAATCATGTGCAGGACATATTAGCACCCTCTTAAAACTGCTTAATTAGAAGCACATCCTTAGGTTTTTTGTAGAATTTCTATAATTTGCAGTCCACTGTAGAGTATGTAAAGAAAGAAAGGAAGAGAACAGGCTGATGTATCATACAGAGATGTATGCCGTATATAAAATATTTTGGTTGGAGTGTTTTGCTATTTACCCCTAACAACTACAGAGAAAAAGATGCTGCTGAGAAAGAGCTGCCAGTGAAAAGGTGTAATCTTTGTCAGTGTCTGCAAATGTGATCCCTTCCATTGCTTAGAAAATTTTTGCAGCTAAAAATAGTTCAGATAAATAGACTGTCCAGTCAGTGTGACCAGATTCTATTTTTCATCCCTTTATCCTAGTAAGTTTGTGACAGACACTTTCTTTGCAATGAATTATAGATGACAGACATGCAGAAATTTCAGTTGTTAGTGTAATGGCATTCTGAAATATAAGGTTATATATGTATGCAATACGAACCTATACTGATCTGATATATCAATAGATTGGTTATAATGCCTTGATATTAATATATATCACTGTTTCACCTTGGATCTCTAAAATGAACTCAGAGGACAGGAGAAAACATGTGTTTTATCTACCTTAGTGCCTGTATGGAAAGCAAGGGTTGGCAGCTTGGTGCGAACACAGCAGTTCAAAGCAGCTGCAAAGTATTCTCAGAAGATATTTGGAGCTGTGTGGAAGTAGTCACTGGGAATGGATCAGCCAGAAAATGATGTATTCTCGACACTAAGAGAAGAATTTGACGCAGACAAATGTGAATCTGTGCTGTGGGCAGGACACAGTGCCTCTGTCTCTTTCAGTGTAATCTGTGGATTGACATTTCACCAGGGATTGAAGAGGTAACAGTTCCCAAAAGACTGAAATATTATTATCAATATTTCACGTAGGCAAAAACACTTTGTGATTTCTGAAATCACTCATAAGTTATCAATAAAGACAGAGTCTTGATATTCTCTACCATTATCAGGAGAAATTCTGAAGGTATATAAGTAAAATGGTTAGTAAATAGTAAATAAGTAAACAGATAGGGTTTTTCCTCTCAGTAGAAGAATTTTCTGCTTATTTAATAAGTATTGTTTTGGGAATTGTGTATAGTTTTCTGTATATAGTTAGACTGAACTAATAAATTATCATCTACCTTTTTTTTTCTTTTAATCTGTCAAAATACGTCCCTATTGCTTTATTGCAACAATTTCAAATATAATATTGCAAGATGCATAGAAACCATATTTTCCCCCATAATTTTTAATTTTGTTTCAGTATCCTGAGTACACAAAAACTTAGGATTCACATCTGTATCTTTATCAATTCTTTCCCTACGAGTGTGTCATCCAAATATTTTTCCTCAATCTGAGACAAACAACAATCTATTCTACAACTTTACTCCTTTATTGCATAATCTTCTTGTGAAATGTCTACTGATGGTAATTAGTGGCTTTTGCTATATCTCATGCAAGTCTCATCTTTTCCAGCCTCTCAGATAGAAGTTGCAGGATTTAACAGAACACAAGTAGGCCTCTCGACCGTCCTAAAATTACAGGAAATCCATTCTTTTTACATATTTGACATTATTTGATGGGTTACAATTTTCTACAAATCAAAATCTGGTCATGAAATACAATAATAACATCTCTGAGCTCAGAAAGTGCCACTCGTGAAATGATTTGGAGAACAGTATTGTATAAATTGCTTGTGATAAGAATACTTTGGTGTGGACAGCAAACATATAATCCTTTAGTCCACTTTCATATTCTAATGCAGGCTAGGATTTTAGATAATAGCAGGAAATCTGTCCCTTGGCTGCTGGCATGGTTATCAAAAGCCCTAATTCTTACTGTTTCAAGCACCTGAGGATTATACTTAGGATGTATTAAATACCCAGCTCATTCTGATCATAGGTATCTTGATAATTTTATGACACTGTGCTAATTATGCCTCACTAATCATGAATAAAGAGTGTCAGGAAAAATATTAATATGGCCTTTGCCGTATCTTTTCTTTTCATGGTGTTGTCAAGAATTTTACAAAACAAAGAGCTTATGGAACCCAGAGAAAAAGGAAACCCAAGACACAATATTTTACATGCTAAGAAACAGAAGGAAATCATTAGTGCACGAATCTGGATATGGAACAAAGAATAACCTTATAGCAAAGAGGTAATAGAAAAGGTATGAGCTAGGTCACAGGTATATAAAAAGGAAATTAAAACAGACTTGGGGTGAGACTATAAAGTTAACTTATTTTGTGCTGGTTATATGATTGCATGGGCTAGCCTTATTCCGAGTCAAACAAGCTCAGATGTGGTAAAAAGATGTCTTGGTTCAACAGTACAAAAAGCTTCTTTTTACAGAACATGACCAGTGAGAAAAGGCAGGATAAAAACTGTTGACAAGGAAGTAGACCAAAGGGAATTAAACAATGAGAAGTGAAAAATTTAAGGAATATGAATAATGAATCCAAAATAATTAACGTAAATATGTTTCAAGTATTATTACCAAATTAAAAAAAAACCACCAAACCAATCTCAGTGTTATATTTATGCATTCCGAAAGCACAATCAAGAATATAAAGAAATTTACAGTTAATAATATTAGTGGATAGCAGAAAAGTGGAAGGTGGAAATGAAAAATAAATTTGACCTCCAAATCAGTTAGGGTGAGCAAATGAACATTTTTAAAACTGGAAATGGTTCAAAAGATGATGATGCAGGGTGATTCACCTTTGGAAATGAAACCTTAAAATTACAGATTTGAAAGGTTAATATTTTTTAACCTTTGATAAGAGTTTCCCTTAGAACTGTTAGATAGTAAATCAGTCACAGGTTTCAATGGGAAAGTAGTCAACTACAAAAAATGGTAATAGTGTCAGTATACTAAACATGGACATTATAATTTTTTTAAGTTAAGCCATTTGGCACAGTCTGAGGCCATTAGTGTTTTCAAAGGTCATATGTATGAAATTGCTATGTTTCAGAGTAAAAATAACTAATAAATACCATGTTTAAATGATATAACAACAGATATTGCTAATGAAGTTGTGATATGAACATTTATTTGAAATGCACTTAAACCAAGATAATTGACTTTGCATTGTGTTTGCTTCATAAATGTGGAAAATGTACAACTATAATGGGACAGGCAACACTTTGCCATCCTAAACTTGGCTTCAGTTTATCTCAAACACTCGTTCAGTGTTCCTTTAAACTTACATAGTTTTTTTATCCACAACATTCTTTGTCAAGGAGTACTGCTGATCTGTTTGCTATGATTTGGAGAATCAGTTCTACTTGATTAGTCTGAATCTGTATTCTATAGCTTCAAATGAAGCTCACAGTCTGAGCAATGGAACAGAGAATAAACAGCTGAATAGTTCCTCCATGTCCACTATGCCCTTCACAGGTTTGTAGACTTTTGCTATATTCCTTTCATATCATCATGTCCTTTTAGTTCTGTATACAGATAGTTAAGTCTGCTTGACAAGCTCCTAGTGACAGGTGTTTTCTGTTTACCCCCAGAGTTCAATCTTACAGAAGACAAAAAGGAAAAATCACCAAGTAACAGATTCTTTATGCTGATGTTATAAAAAAGTCTAAGAATATACCATGTTTTGTGTCTGTCATGTTCGCATTTGAAAGGGGAGTTAATTACTTTTGATGTTTTAAAAAGCAAGTTGAAACTTACATACAATGATAAGAAAAATGCAGTCAGGATTGGCTCTTGAATTTTATATTTTAATCCAATTTGAGCAAAAATCAACAAGGACGATAGATAATCTATCAGGCAAATAACTGGTGACAGGTTTTAACTTGAACTGATTTTGTCTATCTGACTCGTAAGTGTTGCAAAGAATTTTGGCTTAGGACAGCATCATGATAAATGGGAAATGGCAACACTAATGGATACCAAAGTGATAAAGATAGCATTCTGTGGAGATGAATTCCTTAGAAGAAAACTTTAAAACCCTGTAATTAGCAAAGAGTGTGATGTATTGTAATATGCCCAATTTTACACTGGGAAGTACTATATAAAGCACATCTATTGATTAACATAAATCTCAACTAAGGGTTTGACTTATGGATAACAATGATTTGTATTACACATGTACATTTTACATTGTTTCTAGCACTGCATCTTATAATTAATAGTAATTCTCTCATTGGGATATTAAAAAGAATAGTGAGTGGGAGGACAATTTGATTTCTGTACTGAGAAAAAAGAATAACCTTAAAGACCTTATCTCCCACAAACCTTGTCTTTAAAGATCACTTTAGCTGTTGGCAATAGTCCTGTTGTCATAATGTATGTAATGTAAAAATGCAATCAGGCTAATTTGTAGTTTAGAAAAATGGTAGATGGTAAATATTTTAAAATGGAATAAGTATTGGAGGGAAAGTACTGTGTGAAAATAATGTAGGGAGAAGAACATAAGGTCTTGGTTCTGTTAAAAAAAGTATCCATCAATGCATAGGACTCTGTGTGATTTCAGCACTAGGTTAATACAGTAATCCTGGCAGGAATAGGGTCTAGGCATGTTTCATAGTTTCCTAACATTTATAACTTGCTGCTTGGCATCTTGGAAAAGCAACAATGAAGATAGTTTCTCCATGATCATCTGTGTGTTCTGTCTTTGTCCTCAGAATCTCAATACATGAAGGCTGTCTTTCAGTCAAAGGGGGTAATATACACCCTTTCAGCTTGGAGAACCAGTTCTCATTACAATAGTGAGAACATGAGCTGTGGTATAGGGAGTAGAACAGTGAACACGCAGCAAGTAGAAACAATACATTGAGAGAAAGTGAGGATTTTGTGAGCTATTTAATACAGTCATAGAATGGTTTGGCTTAGAAAGGGTTTTTAAATTTTATCTAGTCTTAATTCCCCTGCAATGAACAGGAACATCTTCAGCTCAGCCAAGTTGCTCAGAGACCTGTCCAGTCTGACCTTGAATAGTTCCAGGGATGTGGCATCTACCACCTTCTAAGAAACTTGTTCCACTATCTCATCATCCTTACTAAAAAAATAATTCACCATCAAGTAAAGATACAACGAGAATAGAAAACTGCCCAAAGTGCATACTAGTAAAAATTAAGATGCTCAGTTCTGAATACTGAAAGAAAATGCAAAACATCAGCTTCCTAAGGAAAGTGCCACCCTCACTGATCTTATGAGCTATTCTTCTGGTCTTTCTGATGATAATCATTCTCCTTATAGCTTGAACCAGCCAGGTCCTCAGAGAATGATACAACAAGGAAGACTTATTTATGATAGGAATTGTTCATAAAAGAGATGTGGACAATGGTAATATTCTTCATAGTGAAACTTAGATTTCTTTTACTTTTAGCAGTGAAGACAGACAGAAGGCTTAAGCTGGGCAGCAAAGTGCTGTACTTTGTTTGTGTCGCTGGTATACTGATACATGTATATGGAATGTTTATGTTGTCACTACCCATGGTAACACCCGTCTCCCAGCTGCTCAGAATCCAGTTAGTAACTGGTGATATACTAGCAGTGCTTCCTGTTCTCATTATTTCCTGTATCCCATTAGTATGTTATGGAACCTGAAGGCTTTTCCACAGTCTGTGTAAAAAATACTGGGGCTTCATGAATGTTTTTGTGCAGTCTAGCCACTGTTTGCTCATGAGAAGCTGGATCTCAGTAAACTTCATTTGTGTTTTGGATCACTTCATCATGTAAAGACTTATTAGATTGGTTCATTTACTTCTATTCTTTATCATTAATAAGAATAACTCTAGCAGTATAAGTAACCAAGGAAAGATGCTTTCTCCCCAGTCAGAGTACCATTTGCTTTGTTTTATAGCTGAATCTCTTTCAGCAAGGGTGATAATAGAAATTTTTTCACATCTGCTTTCTAAATGATAGCTGCTCTAAAATAAAATTTTACTCTGTGGTGTGTTGACGCTGGCTGGCAGCCAAAGGCCCATCCAGCTGCTTGCTTACTTCCCCCTAATCAGGACAGGGGGAGAAAAATGAAGAATGGGAGCAAGTTAAAGATGGGGAGATTTGGGAGATTACAGTTACTGTTGCAGGCAAACCAGATCTCACTTGGAGCAATTTACTTAATTTATTGCCAATTAAAATAAGTATTTAATTGCTGTTTCAGGTAGTGGAAACAAAACAAAATTAAAAAAAAAAAAACCAGAATCAAATATTTACAAGCTAAGGGTAAACAGTTTTTCCTCCTCCTTTCCCAGGCTCAGCTTCATTCCAGACACCACCCTCTCCTTGCTTGTTCGTGCTGCAAGTTGCATTCAGTGCTTTCAGTGAGGCAGCAGGCAGTGACATTGCAGTCAGAGAATAAAGATTTCCATCTGGTGCTCCATTCTTCATGTTCTGTTCTTCTTCTCTTGTGCGGGTTCCTCATGGGCTGCAGTGCCTTCAGGGGGAAGGGGCTGTTCCTGATCCACCATAGAACATGTCCTCCTTTTTCCAGGCTCTACTTCACTCCTCCATTCACTCTTCTACCTCTTCCCACCCACGGAGTAGCACAGGGGGATGGGGAATGGGAGTAAAGGTTAGTCCATGAAAGCTGTAGCTCTGTAGTTCTGCAATTCTTGTAGAAGTAGATAGAAACTTGTAGACACTTAAATAGAATGTAAGAGGGCACATGACAGATCTGTGAGCTAAGGGCTTTGTGTGTCTCACAGGAAAACCCAGATGTTGCAATGGAAAATATATAATTGAGGAGGCAGCTGCTTTCATTTTAAGCCTTTTGAATAAAATAAATAATTCTTCCTAAAGGTTTGGTATTTTTCAAGAACGATAGAAACTGATTTTTTTCTGGCAGAATTTTTTACAAGAAGTAATGTTGTCAAGGTACATAGTCTTTTAATCAAATGCTTGCCAGGACTGGGAAGAAATTGGAATTTTCCTGAACTGCCTTAAGTCACTACAAGCTGAATATATTTTCCTACTGTTCTTCTGAAAACAAGCAGTGGGAACCTGAGGTATTTGCTCTTGCTATCAGCCCATATTAGCTGGCCAGGAGAAACTTATGTCACTAAAGTGTCTGTAACCAGTATCCTTGCTTAGTATGCCCTCACTGCTGTAGAGACTTTATGCTTCCTAATGTTTCTGGAATGCTGTGAGAAGTTATAATGGTTTTTCACAATTTCATACCTGTTAGGACTAAAAGCAGACATCGAGTACTCTGCAGACATCGAGTAGAGATTGAAGAAAGACTGTGTTGGAAGGTAAACATATAATTTAAGCAACTGTGACTGCATGGTTTTCTCTTTCTGTTAGACCATACTGAAACTACATAAACTCTTTATATCAACAAGCTTGCAGTAGAATTACAAATGTATTAACACTTTGACTATTACCTAAATACATTAGATTTCAAGAATTTGTTTTTTACCTTTCTGTAGCTTTCCTGGACAGTTGTATGAAGTGATTCAAAGGAATAGTATTCTGTCCTCCCAACATCAATGTGTCTTTGTTTGTGAGGATTTACTTTGGGTTGCCTTTTTTATTTTAGTGCAGCCATCACTACAGAATTCACTACCTTGAAGAATTTATGTTGGGAATGACCATACCCTTCATCACTGAAAATACTTATGATACGATGCTGACTTAATGTGACTTCAGAAAAACTCCTGCTTTCCCTGCAAGAGTGCTAGAAACACTAGTGAAACGATATGTTATTTCAGAAGCAAATATCCTTGGCAGGCTTGAGTTATACTGGTGGACATCAAACCCAAGAGCATACTTCAGGCATAAATATTTACAGATGCTGCTAAAGGTGTCTTTTGTAGCAACTACTAGGCTACAACAGCTAAATAAACTGCCTGCTATTATTAAAATAAATGGTAATTTAGATTCATAAATATGAAACAAATTATGAAGAGATAATATTTTCTGCTTTTCTGCATCTGCTGTGCAAAATAAGTGGAGGCTGCTGCTGTTCTAGTCTAGCACCATGTATAATCCTCATCACATTCCGATTTTATTGATGTAAATAGCTACAGGATGTTTAGAATTTTGAGATCAACTTAAAATTGTTACTTATAGGAAAAATAATTAAAGAAAAGCAATTTTCTCCATATACTTTCTGGCTATTTCTGGAGAAAAAATAACCTATATTAACTAAAAGTGTTTGGTATTAAGATGCAAATGTTGCAGCATCTCTTTCAAATTTTAATGCATAAAAATTCTTTAGAATTGGAATATGGGAGTGACTGGCCTCTGGATGCCAGGGCTCCCTAGTTGCTGAGTCCTGTGTAGTATAATGTCACAAGGCTCACAGATCCACTCCAGTTTCAGACTCCTCTCAACCACACACATGAACAGCTACGCACAGGAACATTATAGATCCTCCAAAGGAATTCTCCCACCCTACCTGCAGCATTTGGGTTGTGGTTTTTTTATATAATATTAAAATGGAATTTCTGTTTTAGGGATAGGAAAAGGAATATCGCAAAGAGCATGAGAAAAACTCAGTTAAAAAAGAAAAAAATTTGAGAAGTGAAGAAAAGACATTAAACAAAGTGAGTTACTCAGGGAATGTGGAAGTGAAGTATACCACTGAGGACTTTGCCATGATCTTCATATAAAGTCATTAAATAGAAGCATTTTCTCTGATTTTTATGGTCTTCTTTATTGATACACATGTATTTCTACCTGGGAAAACAAGTAAGCAGAACCTGCTGAATCATGTTATTTCAATACAAAATTAATTATAATTGCAATTCCAAATTTTCCCTGATATGCATATGTATATTCATGCAATAACCATTTGGGTCGAATTGGCACACAGATGCAACAGTGATTCACTAGATAAGTATTCTGCTCCAAGACACATGCTGAAGCTTGTTTGGCCTTTTTTTCCTGATTTAATTCCATTGATTTCAATGCCATTACATAAGCAGAAATATGACTCACTGACTTCAACAGAACTAATATTCATGAACATTAAATCAAAGTTTTGAGCTTACAAACAGTTTGGGATGGGTTGAAAACAAAGTGAGAAACTACCATATTTTAGATTCCCTTTCCTCTCCTTTGTATTCTTGTGAAGAATATGTTATGTTGAAAAAGACTTACCTAGGCTAAGGATCTGTCCTAGTTTCATGAAATTAAAAATATAGATAAAAGATAGCTGTGATGGAGCTGATAATCAGGATGGCTGATAATTTTTGTAGATAGTCTAGTACATTAGCTTGTATTTTTCCCTCAGTAGCTGAATAATGAAACTTAACGTCAAACTACCCTAAATTGCGAGCTGCCTTGTAAATCAAGTTAGGATCATACACTTTGAGACATGATTGTTATCGACACACTACAGAAGCATTTAGTGTTCTTAAATTACATTCTCTAGCAATGATTTCATAAAAGACTATTAACATTTTTAGGAGATAAATGTACGCATCAAGGAGAGACTATATTCTTTGAAAAGACATTGAGTTTTGAAGAAAGCCATTTTTAAACTATTGCTGGATGATGTGTCAGCTATCAAAGTAACAACCATGGGATTAGAACTATTAAATGGCAAACTACAATAAGACAATAATTTTTAGGTAAGATAATGTTGGCAAAATATATTGCCCACAAAAATGTGAGATAACTTAGAGTGTATAAGCAAAGCTAACAACTGGTTTTAATACATTGTTATTATTAATAACAGCATTTGCTGTGTTGACAATGCCACAGTTCTACTGTATTGGCATTTTAGTTATGTAGATATATTTTTTCCCTCTGAAATTTCAAGTGCAGTATAAATATGCAGACAGTATTTAAACAGAATATGAGACTATGAAGGACTAAATTTTTGCTTGCCAGTCAGCCCAACAGCCATAAGAAGTGCAATGAAAATAGAAATTATGTGAAATTAGTCTAGTCTGTATTTGAGGCTATCACAATTTCATAGGATGTCAGAAAGCTGCAGAAGCCTGGTGACTGCATTTTGGAAACACATTCAAAACATGATTGTTTCCAAAATGAACTTTTCAAACTTCTTTCCTCTATTCTTCATGGAAAGATGTGGTGCTATGTACGCCTTTCCCAGCTGTTTTTCATTCAACATATTTTTAAAATATGGTTTCAGCTTGTCTGGGTATTTCTTGAATGCGCAAAAGGGTTTTCTTTATTTCATTGTTTTCCTCATAACTGAACATTGTTGTGCCCATTTGCCTAGTTCAAAGATGCTCATTAGCAAAAGCAACAGTAAATCTCCAATCTTCTGGAAACGGAGAGGTTGTTTAATGAGACTTTATAGAGCAATTATCAGTCCAGTTTGGCTTCCAAAGAAAGTAGTAATTGCAGATTAAGAGTAAAAATCTGATTTCTCAGTAATCTTGCCACTTCAAATAAAATATAAAGTGCATGCAAATATTTTTGCTTCCATTTGTATGAAGGACAAGAGAGACAAGATTGAAAAGTTGTGCATGAAGCCATTTACATTAATATTTTTAAAAAGAGACAAAGATTAGGATGATGATGATGATGATGATGATGATGATGGTGATGTATACTCCACAGCAATGAATTGTGTTTTGTGTAAAAACTGTGTCACAAAGGGAGAGAGGCAGTGACTCATCACTAACTGTCTGGAGCCTGTTCACATAATTTTCTAGGGTGATACTCCATAGCTAAGAAAAACATAATGCAAAAGAATGTTTCCTATTTTTCTATTATTTTGTAAAGAAAGTGTTCTTTTGAAAGAAAATAGAAGAACTATCACCAGTGCTTTATGGATATTAGCTTCATAAGCAACTTTCAGAAACAGATCTTTCAAAAATGAAATAACCCATGCAATGCAAAACACAATTATCTAAAAACTCAAAATATTGCTCCAAACAGTTGAAACCACAAGTTGTAATATGATTGATTCAGTGGAAAGGGCACCAACATTCACAAATCAGGAGTGTAAATTTTGTTGTTACTTCTTGAACTAAACCATCACATACACACTGAGATTAAATCTTACTTCTCTGACTAAAGGCAGCTCACACTGCGAACAGGACAGTTTATTTAAAATGTTCATATTCTCAAGATAGAGTTTTTTCCCTCTATGCTTGGCAAAAAAAAATAATGTCCTCCCTTTCAAAAACTTTTTTAAAAAAGTGTGTGCTTTTGACAATATATGAAAAATGTAGCTTTGGTGTTCTTATTTTCAGTGAAGTTCCAATATTTGAATATTTCAATTCAGTTCCTAAGCACAGTATTTGAATTTAAATGGCAAACTCTTTCAAGTTCTAGAATTTCATACGTTTTTTTCAAATTTTCACAGCTTACAGTACATGGGCATAATCACAGCCAAAGTCTGTGAATGACCTTGTTGTTGATTCTTGTCAGCTCTGGGGAAAAAAATTGACAAGTACTCAAAAGGCATACTAAGAATCTAGGTTCTTAGCTTCAAAAATTTAAGTTACAATGGATGCAGATACTGATAGCTGAAGCTGATAACCTAAGTGCCATTTGTAACCAGTGGAGCAAAAGCAGAATTGCTGAGGTAGAATTCAACACATCCAAATGCAGGTATTAGATGTGTTGTTGTACTTGACATTGTCTTAAGTTTTAATGCAAAATTAGATGGCTGTGGAATTTAAATTATGTAATATTGATAGCGTCTCTCCTACACGTTTGTAAGTGTTTCAATTTCTCATTATGCAGGGCAGATGATCTGACCTAAGGGGAGGACACAAATATTAAGAAAATAGAATAGAATTTATTTTAAGAGTCTCATTGAACTCCCACTGGAGTTGATGGGAAAATGCCTAGCTACTTCAGTGGGAGTAGTACTAGACCTATGATAAAGCAGGTTGCATTTTGTAATTTACAGTATATAGTGGTCCTATAAAGTAAGATTCAGAAAATAATTGACCTTCAGGTTGTTTCATCTTGTAGAAAGCAAGAATTTTTGCAGCAGGTACCATAGGTTTTCATGATCTTAGAAGAACTGGAGCATATTTTTAAGAAGAATTAATGGCTTATGAAGTGTATGATCACTTATGTCACAAAAAATTACAGACAGGAGAAAAAGAAACAAAAGTTTTGAGTTTAGTTACATGATTAAACTGCGCATATCTCTTAAAATATATCCTAAACTGGTCAAATAACCCAACACCTACCCTGGGTGTTTTGGAGTAATCCTGTAACTAAAATAAAATCAATCTATTGTTTTGTTTCCTTTCTTTTTTTCTTCCCCGAGATACCTCTTTTTATAGGATTAAAAGGTGAAGCTTTAATTGTCATTGGCTTGTCATGTACTTCTTGTTTCTTTGGCTCTAAATGAGCGTAAGAATTTGAGAATGGAGAAACAGCATCTTTGGACATTATTTTATAACATTAAAAATGCTAGCTACTTCAGTATTAATTGTATAATGCCCACACTTCTAGGATTATTATAATTTCATTCCCTGGTACTGTGAATTCAGGATTTTAATAAAAGCTGTTGAGAGAATCAAATGAATTTAAGTGAATAGCTGTGATGATTGCCATTAATATTGCTGTAATTACATATCAATAATAAGTAGTTGAGAAAGGGCTACAGTTGTATGTACAAGTAAGCTTAGAAATTCCCAGAGTGTAGAATGGAACTACAATCTTACTCCAGAATAAGAATGTATGTGAAAGTGAACCATCTCAAGGTTGCAGTGGAGGAGCCAGCATGTAAAATAGCAGAGGCATTGCAAATACACAGGCACAGGATGGTGTCAGAGGTCTCAGGACTACACATAAAAGGATTGATTCATGATATAGAATGGTGCAACAACCCAGTGAAGCTGCCTATAGCTGACAGCATAATTGAAAATATTTAAGAAAACAAAATCAACAATTAATTGTACAGGGATAGCTACTTCAGAACTGGTTATGTGAAATTAATGACCCTGATATCCCACAATGTTATGTATTTAATTACCATTAAAGCAAAATAATGTCTGTGTTTAGTTTAATATTCTACTCTTGAGGTTTGACTGCATTGAAAATGCAGCACAGAGTGTCATAAATATTTTAAATAAATAATATTTGGGAATGCTTTTTTTATATTATTGATGCAAGTTGAGATAAACAGGTTATAGGACTGAAGTGAATGTTGTCCTCTTACAAGTAAATTTACAAGTTTGGGTGTTTTCTGTTTTCAAGATGAGCAGCAAAATATTTGCCAAATAATTTGCTATGAAGACCATTTACAGAAAATTTCAAACTTTATTACTCAGAGCTATTTCCATACACACTGTTAATATATCGTGATACTGAAACTGCATAAATCAGAGCACACTATGTTTTTTAGGAACGTCTCACTCCTGTGCAATCTAGCTCAAAGGAAAAAATAAAGGTGTGCTCTTCAGAGGTATTTTTATTTGATGCATTTTTTAGCAGCTAACAGATGAATTCAAATCATCCAGCAAGGAAGAACTTCATATGATCAGGGAAAGAAGCTTCAATGCTCCTGTAAAATTCATGATGGTGCCTAAATAAAGTGCTATTTTTTGACTGGTAAAGCATATTGCTGCCTAGATTCTTTATTCCCAAATTTTCTGTTGCCCTGACTAAATTTATTTTAGTAAGGGATTTTAAAACATTCTGCAATCACCCCTTTCTGTTTTTTTCAGCTTCAGATTTTGTATGTTGTTTTGTCCTGGTCTTCTAGGCAAAATGCTGACAAATAAGAGAGGGATTGATGTTGACCTTTTGCAGCTTTGAATCTACAGATGTTTATGCAGATGCTTGGCTTTCTAAAAGAATGGTCCTACTGACATCAGAAGTGTGGCCACTTCTGTTAAACTTAGAAATTTGCCGGGTCAGGATTTTTGCAGAAATCCAAATGCAAACAGAAGCGGAGAGGACTCAGCAAGTTTCTCTCATTGGTATTAATAAAGATTCAAATGCAAATAACCTAGATCTACAAGTACTTGGCAGGTCCTAGGAACATTCAGTCTTTATTTGCAAAGGAGGACTTAAAAGTGAAATCATTCTCTTATTTTAATTGAATTTTCTCTTACTGTCAGTGCTTTTCTTTGCATGCATCAGTGGAATTTCTATATTTCTGAGGTACTAGTGATTTAATATTAGATTGTTAATCATTTAACCAGACAATATATCTGATAATTTAAAAACTAAAATGATATTATACTTACATTAATTGCAAAGAATATTAGTGGTTAGAATTACCACTAACAATTGAAGATATAAATAAAATACAATTTTATATAGTATTGTTTATTCTACTACATTTAGTTTTAAATCTCTTACAAGCTTCTGAGACTTGCAACAAAATTGTGCAACTTAATGACTTGTATCTTAAAGAGCTGACCATTGAATTTAACCACAGTCTCTATAGTTTATGATTTAAAATTCTTACTATTTTAATTCCTTGTTTACCTTTTGCTTGTGGTTAAGTAAATCAATTTTCCTATCAAGTTTCAAGCTATGACAAAATAAGTTAAACCAGAAAATTAATTGGTTAGAATTTAAAGTATTTATACAAACTGTGCAGATAAAGAGAAATTACAAAATTCTAAGGTCATTCATGAAAATTTCATCTTAAATAAAGGTCAAGCTATTAGATCACATTGATGAAAAAATGGGTTTACTACTCCCACTTGGGAAGTCTCATGGTGAATTGTAATATGTAATATTACCAATTTTTTACTTTCTATGCAACAAACTCCTATCCAAATGACCGTAGATAAAGCTGTTCTTTAGGGATTAAGATGGCACCTATTTTCTTATCCTGTACATCAGCATATCGACTGGACTTGAGGAGCAAAATACATTTTTACAACCTGTTTGGCACAGGTGTTGGATGTTAATGAATGTGACAATGGAAACACTTTATCTGGATTCCTTGCAAGAGTACTTCTAGCCAGTTTGCTCATATTAGTTGAATTTGTACAGAACATGATTTTCTTTTTGTAGCTGCTTTGCATAAAAATAAGAAATAACAAAGAGTCTTTCTTTTCATTAACTTCTCGTATAGAAAGGATGAGCTATAATATTTGATCTTTCCTGTAGATAACATGATTTTCTCTGGTCATTTTAAGACACAGCTTTTCAATGTGCTGATACTTTCTGGTATCCAATTAATATTGCAGCAGTGTGGTGTATGGTTGCCAAGGAAGAATGCGGCCATTCTCATTAAAGTACAAAGTTTGCTTTGTGGGGAAAAAACCCAACTTATTCCTAGTGAATTATGTGGTTTTTTCTTCAGTGTCTTGTAGCTACACTTCATTAGATACTATTTCCATCACTAGAAATTATGGTGTATACTAGCTCTTATTTCTTGAGTTCGCATGGGTAAGAAAGAGACCAGCTGAATGGGCACCATGACTCTGGCTGACAACAATTGCCTCGCCTGTGTCAGCAGTTGTCTGAATCAAATCTACAGGTAATCAAATAGGAGAAATTCTTTTCATATTTATGCCTTGTTGCGCAGCACAATATCTAAAAGTACATATATTCTATCATCATCAAGGCACAAAAATCTGTCTTTTTCTAATGTTTGTTGTAACCAAAGTGGGGTTTGTTGACCTGTTTGGTTTTGTTTGGTTTGGTTTTCCTCCCATTAGTTCTGTATGTTGGCAGGACATTAGAAAGATTATTAGTTTATTTTCATTGGGTTAGTGGCAAATAGCAGAGGATTTTTTTAATATACTGTTTATGTATTTAGACTGAAACTGATATGAAAAGTAGATATTCTGGTACATTTCTTATATTCATCAATCTCACTCAGCACTCTGAGGTTCTCATGACATGTACTTTTAATGACAGAATATTTCTTAATTTGAGATGAAATTAATGTATTTGGAAAGCCCTAAGATATACATGGAAATATGAAGTTCAATGCAAGCATGAAAGACTCCTATCAGTTTTCTGATCCATGCTGAAATATAAGATTCTGTAACCAAGCCAATAATGGTCCTTAAACTAGATAAAAAGATTAATATGTTTTTGGGCAATGAATTTGTACTGCTAACTGTAATGCAGGTGTACACAGACTACAGAAGAAAGTGCTGTGTTTGTTATGGTTTATTTCCTTGTGATGGGTTCTGCTTTGTTTCATTTCAAAGTGAAGAGGTGTCATTGCAGGGTAAGACAAAAGAGTCAGTAAAAATTCTGATGGCTCTGCACCTTGATGTTAGAAATGTGTGGTTGAATCAGGTCCATACACATGAGAATGGAATTTTCCATTGCTAATTTTTCTAAGTAACAGAAGGTGGATTATTGTACATATAAATTATCGTTTGTATGTATTATAATGCTTTTGTTTCGGAAAATGTAGTCTAATAAGTTATATTCAAAAGGATATGCATGTAGGTCTTTTTTCATTTGATTTTTATGAAACATCTCTCTGAAACCAGAAAATGCTGCTCATATACTACATATGTAATCACCATCCATGAGCTTTTCCATTACTCCATTTTTGGAGAAGAGTGTTTCAGAAAGAATGTTTTGTTCAAAGGCTGAGAATTTCCTCTTTGAATTTTTTTTTTTTTTTTTTACATCTGTGTAAGGATGAAGCTTAGGGAAAATATTACATTTTTAATATATGTATAAATTTGATAATCTAGCTCGGTTTAAAATAACAAAATAACTGCTATGATCCTATTATAGTATTGCTTGTCCTGGACCTACATTTTTACTTGTCATTTTTGCAATTTTTTCTTGTATGCTAAAGATGATAAGCCTCTTGGAGCTTTTGACTCTGATTCAAATCTTCATGCCTTTTAAGTAATAGTAAAGACTACTGCCTTCATGTTGTGGCTCTGATTCAAAATTGTATGTTTTCAGTATGCTATTAGCATACTTCGAGTGGGTGTGCAGGACTGCAAGAATATGACATTGAATGTATATTACTACAATTTCTGAGTAACTTGTAACACAATATATATTTATTTTAATAAAGAAATGTGTATTTGTTTATTTAGCAGTCATTCATAAAATGTTACAAAGAAAGTGATATGAAGTGGAAGCATTTTACTGTCTCCTGAACTAATGGTCCGAGTCTTATCACCTGGCAACTCCGGCTCAGCTGTGATTCATGATATATAGATAAAATATAAGGCTACAGGCAGTAATCATAAAGAGTAACTGGCCTCATGAGACTAATTTCCCGTGACTTCTTCAGTAATCCATGCACAAGGATAGGTCCTTGGAAGAGTGATTCAGAGGAGGTGTCTAAATCAGCCGCTATGAATTGTCCTCTAGAAAATATATCTTTTTCCTTGGCTAACTGAAGAAATCCAGGGAGATTTGCCTTAAGAGGTCGGTATTTGCTTCTGTGAATACTCTTCAGAGATGAGGGTCTGCAGGATTCTACTATAAAATATCATTTGGCGCAGAGGCCTTCTAAGAACAAAATTACCATCAATTTAAAACCCTGCATTCTGAAGGGGATTTTTTTTAAAAAAGGTCAAGAAGCTACATGTCCCCTGTTTGCTGTGCTGGGAAGCATTACTATGTAGTGAGTAACTGAACACTTAGACAAAAGAAAAAAACTCATCTTCATGATAATTCAAAAAGAAAAATTTTGATTGGCCTTACAGCACAATGGTCTGTCTCTAGGATTCACTGTTGAATGTGAAACTGCTGAAATTTCTCTATTGAGCCACAGAACTTGAGGTTTTGGTCCAATAAAGCACCTAGAGACAAGCCTAGTTGACATGCTAACATCTGTGGCTCTATTTGTGCTTACACCCAGAACATGCTAAATACTTGAAATCTGTTGTCAGTCCAGCACTTTAAATCAAAAAAAGGTAAAAAACAATTTCTCAACCTATTCACACTGGATAATACTGATGAACTCATGCCGTTTGGACTCAGTACTACATATCCTTTTTTTTTTAATAGTAAAATGCAGCATCTGTTTGTTTATTTGTTCTGGAATATTTGCACATTTTAATTGTTTTGCTTCTCACTTTTATTTTTCTCTTGCATCAGTCACTCTCTATTGATGATTTTTTCAACAGGGTAAAGTGAAGGCTTTTGTTTTGTTTTGTTTTCTCTTAGGAATATCTCAGCTGACATAAAACTCTCAAACATTTCTGCTGTGCCTGTTGTTCTTGTGCCATGGCAGTGCAATACTGTCAAATGAGGTGATTTTGAACTGTTGCCTGCTGTTGAATATCATATGGTCTGGAAACCACAGCACTGCAGCCAGAGCCAACGCCCTTTCAGAGAGAGAGGGAGACAAATGGGGTATGTAGAGAGCAGATGTCCCCAGATCTACAGAGATGTAGAACTTGTTTCACATTAATCTCCAAGCACCAGAGGTTAAGAGGTTAGGTTTTCTGATCTTTTCTCCGTGTCGCTTGATATCAGTATGAAGCAAATTTCAATGGTATTATCATTTCTTCCTCCTACACATTCATACACCTTGACTATTTTTCTTCTTTTTTTTTTCTGCTATATTTGCATATGGTGATACAGCTGGCATGTTAATTTGTTAAAAAGAACGAGAAAGCTTCTGCATTACTAAGGGACAAAGAGGATGAGTTAAGGACAGTAGAAACTCTTGCTTTCATAGAACTATTTTATGGGTTTATATTGGACATAATGACATTGTAAAACATATTTTCCAAAGCATACTTCTGATAAGAATATTTCAAAAATTTCATAAGTAACATCCTATTACAAGTCAATGCACTTCACATCTTTGAAACATTAATTATATATGGAGCAATGCAAATTGGGATCTACATTGTTGAGGTCTTCATTAAAATAAAATGGAAACAAAGATCAACTATGAGAAATTATAAAATTATTAATCAAGGAATAGGTTTTTATACAAAGTAAAAGATAAGTCTACTTTTCATCCACAAAAAATGCATTCTCAATAAGGTAAAATGATTATGTCATTTCACCTTTTAGCAAATGTATAACAGTAATAAGAGTGAACACTGACACAATCCGGATGTAAAACCAATTTTATAGGTGTCCTCTGTGTTTGCTAATAGAGATATGAAAACTTTGTCATTTCTAACTTCCCCTTTGTTGTTGCTTTCAAGTAGCCTCTCAGTACACTGGTTTGCTGAATGGTATTAAAACCACTGCCTGGTTACAATTGCAGTGGTAGATTTCAGTATTTAAAATTTATTAGGGCAGAATCATTCATGTTATCACTCTGGAGGTCAGACACTGCCTAAGACAACCTCCAAGGCTTAGGAATAATGAGTGGGCCATTCATTAAAAATACCTAAGTATTAGCCTTAGAAACACACATGTCTGTTTTTTCATCTAGGTCTCTATTGTTTGTTTGATTTGTACTTGAGAATATTTTTTTACTGAAAAATATAACTTGTGCCAATAACAAGATTGCTTACTGGAATTTATTTTACTTTTCACCCTTCTCCTTAGGTTAGGATAGTGATGTATCTAAGAAAAAAAACATTGAAGCTAGATTATAACAAATTTTCACTCATGAATGAAGAGATATAAACATGATCAGTCATACAAAATTCAACAGTATGAACACTGGAATAAAGTTTCTTGTGTGCATAGGTATTTTCCATGCTGAACTATAAGTCCATGTTTATATCAGAAAAAAAGTTGCTTGCACAGATATGATTTTATAATTAAATTAAGAATCCTTGGCTTTTATGAATACCGAGTTTTTCCTGCTTGTGCAGAACTTATACAAAATAACTTACGCCAGTTGCTTGAAATAATGATTTTTCCATTTCTTATTTTGCGTTCTGAATGAAAACACATGATAAATATTTGTTTAGGGAATTTTTCCATTATAAAATTATAAGTTTAAAAGGTCTTGAACTAGCTTAGATGTTTCAGGTTCTCATGTCAGTGACTTCCACTGAAATTACAAACAATAAAAGAAAAATATGTATTGTATCATAGCTTGAAGAGCCATATAAATCCTTCAGTCTTTCAGAAGACTTCTATTCACATGAACTTAAATGAACAAGAGATATCTCTTCCAACTTATACAGAGAGGTATTAATAATAGTGCATATAAAAAGAGCTATTAAAATTGGTCAAGCATACAAGCAAGAATAGCTTAATAATTTCCATATATTCATTTAGAGAGGACAAATTTTCAAGTGTTAGATCATCTACTGGCAATCTTGATTCTGCTTCATTTAATGATTTGTGAACTATGAGAACAAATCTATTGAGCAGCACAGATGATTATTCTCAGAAGTGAGATGCTCAATATTTACCACAATGCAAGAAGAGTTGGCTGTAGGATCACTGACAGCAGTTAATATTAAATGTGTGTACAAGCCCATTGGCAGAAAATTTCCTGTCTATACAGCATCATTCTTTGTCTGATGGCTTCATGCCAATTTCACAGTGTGCCATATGACAAGCAGATGTAGCAAAAGTGTAAAAGAGGGGATTAAGGGATGTAAACATCACCATGATCATGTCACACGATGGAGAAACATCTCCATCCTCTTCCAGAAGTGCGCATGGTTGTGGATGCAGATGGTTGGAAAGGAGATCAAGTATCTCTGCCATGTCCACTTGAAGTGCCAAAGAGTAGCCAGGGAGATCCACAGAATATAAACATGTTGTTGTGTCTACAGCTGAAAAATGGGAAACAGCAATTATTTTTTGTAAATCTAAATTTTCAACACCAGGATTCTTATCTATATGTTTGTATTTGCTTGTTTGTTGGGCTTGTTTGGTTGGTTTTGTTTCTGAGTAAATGGAACAGAGAGAGCTTTTTTTCTCACTAATGAAGCTTAAAAATATATTAAAATATGCATTTATTCCCAAAAGGGATCAAAATTACCATGAGTACATCAGGAGGTACTTTACTTTGATTTGATTGCCCTTTATATTTTTGTGCTATTCCAGATATTTCTTTTTATTCAATAGAATTGCTTCAGTGATTGGGTTTATGTTTCCATATTTTCCTGGAAGCTATTCTAGTTTGAAGGATGGAGAGGCATTCTAGCACTTTATTTGAAAGGCTATATTTTAAGTGACCAATCAAGATGTGGGTTTGATATAATACAAAAATTCTGCACTTTAAAAAAGGCTGCCTACATTCATCTTACCCTCCAAACATTATGTTCATCCCCTAAAAATCATAGGTCAGACTGTAAGCAAGTATCTAAGCAAACTGATAAACCTATAAACATCAGCAAATGAGTTTATAAAGTGTTATCTGATTGAAGTGTTTGGTTTAAAGTTGACTGTGGGGCAAGAGTAGCAGGGTACTACTACTATTGGGTAGTCTGGTGGCTTGTAAGTCATTATCAAAACATAAGTAAAGATGCATATGTAGCCTCACATTAAAAAGTAAGCTTTTTTTCTGGGAAAAATTTTAATTAGATTCATATCATCATGCAGGTACATATCTCCTCTTTTCATTCTTCCTCTCTCTCACCATTTACCACTTCATAAGAAGAATTGTGGGTTTGCCTGGTACTTATCTGGATGCTTTGCTCTTCCTGAATAACTGACTTTACCCCAAACAGGACTACAGCATAGCAACAAACATCTCAGTGTATGCAGGTATTTTATGCATCTCAGGTTCAAGTTTTAAAAGCTGTATGTGTATTATAGCACTTAAAGGCCTGCAGGCTGTCTATGAGCTACAAGATGTACTATTCAGATTATTTGATTTGGGATGGGAGTGTATCTACCATTAGACCACTGTTTTCTCTAACATGAGGGCTCAGACAAATCAATCTTCAATCAATCTTCCAGTTTAGACTTTAAAACGGAAGCTTAATTTTTTTCTCTACCAAAGCAAATAATAGTAATATCACATTGGAGCCCAGTGGCACTTTGACTTAAGTGTGAATTAAAAAGTGTAAGAAAAACATTGAAACAATACTTCCTTTTCAGTTTTCTCAGTTTTGTGTTCTGTCTTTTCTGGTCTTGCTGCAAAAGATGGTAAATAAGACTCAAAAACAAAATTTCTATACATTAAGAGGAGACATTTTGATTCTTAGTTAATTTTTTACACAGTCAAAGGCAAAGCTGATGTGGTTATTTAAAAAAATCAGAAAAAAAAGTTAATTAATTCTTTGTCACATTTTTTTTTACAAATGTAAGCAAGTTCATAAAAATGTTTTGTATTTCTCACAGAAAAAGTCAACCACTTCACAAATGAACAATGTTCATGCAGGGGAGGGATTTAATTGACCTTATAGCCTATATATCTTAAATGCTATTTAGAAACTTATATTTTTACATGTGAAGAGTTTATTTGATAAGTGACTTCTGAGTAACTGTTAACTATTATATATACTGTACCTTACTTCTGGGTGGAGACTTCTCTTTTGCAGTCATAAAAAAGCCTTAAAAATCTTTTAACACGTTAAACTTCCTTGAATTTAACTGCTCAATTTTATATATTAGTATTCTGAAATGAACTTGATATGTTTATGAAACACTTTTTTGCTTAATTGCTACAATTCTGAAATTACCAAGATAATACACAGTGGCTCTATGTTATCTGAATTTTCTTTTTCTGACCTGCAAACAACAAACTTGCCCAAAGCTAGAGCCTGAGAGCCAGAGCAGCACATGTAAACACTGTGCTGGCTTTCCACTGACTCCCAGCAAAAGAGAGAGCTCTTCTAGATGTGCTTAGCTACAAAGCTTTGATAGAGGAGTCATTTGTGAATAGCATACTTTTCCACCATGAAATTAGTTTTCAGGTCTTTTGATATCACTGGTTCATGAACTGAAGCAACAGAATATTGTTTTGCTGTAGCAAAATATTTCAAAACAGACAAGGAATATATTTGCTGAAGAAACCAGAGTGAAATGTGACAAAATATCATGGAATTTACGTAGAATAGCAAAAAAAAAAAAAAATTTGTGAATATAAATCTGATACTATAATGCATAAATTTAATAATTCAAAATAAACTCTCACCTTCTCATCATTCTATAGAGACCAGATAACCAAGGAGCAAGCTCTTATTATACTTAAAGTCATTTTAATGTGATAAAATTCTTTCCATTATCCAGGAAGTTTGAAGAGTTTAAAACCTCACTGAGACCTTTTTGACAAACATGTGCTGGCAAATGACTAAGGATCACAATCAGCTACAGGCACAGTATTAAAATATTCACAGAGAGAAAAAGACTGTTCAACCAGCTGATGATATTAACCCATTCTGTTCGCTTCAGAAGATGTGTTTTCAGTAAAAGCTTCCTCAGAATGCTGTTTTGGCTGAGATGCTGTATACATATCCGTTTTACACTCTCTGTGCCTTCTTTTCAGAAAATTACAAATGGAAAATTACACTTTGTTCTGATGCAGAATGAAAGCAAGCTACAAAATCAGTCAGGAAATGAGACCTCTGTTTTCCACATAGCCTTAGGTCTCAGGAATCAATACATTGTAAGCTATATTATCTGTCTTAAAGTCAAGGGGAAAGTATATGTGCTAGAAAAGGGGATGAAAATCTTCTGCTGGAGTCTCCTCTCATTTTATTACTGCTAAATTAAGTTCCTTTAAAATTAAACTTTTTCTTAAATACGATCAGCAGAAGAGAAAAGAATATCAGGACCTACTCTTATAGGGGCCGACAAATCTATAATTAATTACTCCATAAAACTTTTTATATTTGCCAGTGTCTGGAATGTTTTAGATTAATTTGGCAGATTTTTAATTTACTGAGTGTTTCACCTACTCATAGCCCAAAATTTTGTGAAGCAAAAATGGTAGATGCTTTGGTATCGGGACATTGACAGCACACAGTTGATGTGTTGGAATAAATAAGGAATAAAGAATAAAGAATAAAGAATAAAGAATAAAGAATAAAGAATAAAGAATTTTAGTTGTGATGCAATAGTGCTGATACACAACAACATTAAAACAATTTATGCTACCTTCTTTGGTGATATTTGTTCATCAAATGGAAAGCAAGACACATCAGTGGGTCACCAAACTCAATACCAACTTACTCAAAATATTAATTAAAGTACCAAAAATCATTGTAGTGGCGTATCTTAAAGAGGTCTAGCTCTGCAGGTAGAGAAAAAGCAATCACAAGATTTTGGTAGTAAAAAGTGTGTCAGTGTAGTTGTTCATATATAGAATCTCTTTTTCTTTTTTATGTTAACGGCTAGATAGTCACCAGTGCAAAGTTAAATGTGTGATTGCCATTTGATAGTGGGGATAATTGACAAGTGCTGAAATCAGTCCAACAGTAATAGCTCTGGACTTTGCACTGATATAGCCCCATTGCAGTCCCTACACTAATACTAATATGGTCTTCTAACACCAATATGGTCTTCTCTAAATACAGTGTTGCAAGGATGTGGTTGGAGTATCTCAAATCTGAGGGTATATGAAAATTATTAAGTTTTTTGAAGTGCTCATATAAAATGGTGATGGATCACAGAAGTATCATTCATCTTCTCACTCAATAATACTCTTGAGCATCCATACTCTGTATATCTATATAGTCATGGTGTCAATATGTGTTTTTCCATGGTTGGACTTAGATATTCTTAAATTTCTTGCAGAACACTGATCTCTCATGCCTAAAACATTGAAAATGAGGCATTATTTCCTTAAAAAAGAAAAAAAAAGGCATAATTTCATTAATAAAAAGCAGTCAAATATTAAAGTGTCAAAAAAATGGTATATTGTGTATTTATTAATAAAATTTTTACTTTGTCCAAGCAACTGTAGGGTTTTGGGCTTTGCTTTTTTGTTGGTTTTATTTTTAATATATAACTAAAAAGTATAGGTGAACGCATATTGCAACATATTATTTTATCTTCAAACAAATGACCTGCAAATGTGTTGATATATTGGTCAAACTATGCATTTAGCATAATATTCCCCTGCATTTAAAGTTTTTATGCAAAATTAGTCATTATTTCTTCACCTGTATAGTAATAGTTTCAAATGTTCCCAAGATCACATATTAGCATCTGTTAATTGAGACTTGAATTACCCCTGTGGATTGGATAAAGAATACCTAATTTTCACTTTGCTTGCAATTGAAGTCTAGCTAAGCGTGGGTGAAGTGTGGCAGACTTCTGCTTAAATTAATCAGAAGACATATAATCAAGAAGATATGTGGTGTTACTTACTCTGATTGAGAACATTCTTAGAACAGATGAGAAATTTGTTCTCTTCGGCAAAACACCAAGGCACACCAAAACATCAAGGCATACCAAAGCACTAAACTTCTCTGAGATTATTCTAAAACAAATTGTCTGCAGGGTGATAGTTGCTAATAACACAAAGCTGAGATGTTGTACAGATCAGTGTTGCTTCAGATCACGGCATAGGTACTTATAACTTTTGCGTACTAGCTCTGCTTTCCAAAGTAATACCCAAAGTGCCACTGCCTCTTTAGTCACTGAACCAGTCTGGGAGTTTGTTTTGAAAGTTATGACAAAATAACAGGATGACCTCTGAGATTTTGCTCTTGTAGGCTGACATAAGCAAAACTCTGTATTTCAACTTTGTACTTTAATACATTCTTATTAAACTCCACATTGGCACAGCCTCACCTGGAGTCCTGCATGCACTTTTGAGGTGTCACTATATAAAAAAGACATTAAGCTATTAGAAAGTATCAAAAGAAGGGCCACAAGGATGGTGAACTTTCTGGAGGGGAAGGTGTATGAGGAGTGGCTGGGGGCACTTGGTCTGTTGAGCCTGGAGGAGACTGAGGGGAGACCTCAACCTGGGTACAACTTCCTTGTGAGGGTCCAGCACTGATCTCTTCACTCTTTTCACCAGTAATAGACCTCAAAGAAATTACATGAAGCTAAATCAGGGGAGGTTTAGGTTAGATATAAGGAAAAGGATTTTTATCCAGAGAGTATTTGGGCACTGGAATATACTCCCCAGGGAAGTGATCACAGCACCAAACCTGACTGACCTCAATAAGCATTTGGCTGGTCCTCTAAGGCACAAGGTATGACTCTTGGAGTGTCCTGTGCAGGGACAGGAGTTGGACTTGATGATCCTGATGGGCCCCTTCCAACTCAGCATGTTCTATGATTAATTTCAAATCAGTAGTGCTTAACTCTGAATTAAATAGTTGGCTTTGTATATCCTTGGCTTCAAAACAGAGTAGCCTTTTGTAAGTATGGAGGTACACAATGGGCAATAGAAATTAGGTATAATTTTTTATTTCATACTGCATCTTCCATACCCTTGCATAACTCATAATTTCCAAGCTTTTCTGGAAAATTTCCTAGTGTATGATAGGCATGCAAATAAACAGCTTTTAGCTCTGAATTTGTTTGTTTTATATTCAGATTATGTGTGTGTGTGCACATTTATAGTATGTATTTATGATTATGATTTTATTTATATATATTTACATTTATGCTCATATTATTTATAAAAATACATCATTACATTTGTGCCTTAAATGGTCTAAAAATGAATGGGAAAGATAGCAGAAATTCATTCTTATTTTTACCACTAAGATGTGATATAGGATATACAAATCAATTAAATGGTTAGAACTATTTCAGGAGGTTAGTTTACCTCAAGCGATTACCCTGCAGTTAAGGTGTGCTCATTGGCATTGTGAATACTGCCATTTTCAGTATTTTAGCTTTGTGAGGGTTAGAGTTAAATCATATGACTTGTAATGACAGATAAGTGTGGTTGACAAAAATCCTCTCCTTCTCAGAAGACAGTGTGGGGGGGACAGTAAGTTTTTGAAGTAAAAAATTTGCGTCTAGCTAAGCAAACTCTAATTCTCTGTCCACCACTTTCCCTATATGAAACATGGAGATATCAATCTAGTTTAAAGGATTGACAGGAGAATTAATTACTTAGTGTCTGAATGCCCGAAGGTGGAGGGACCTTCAATAATGTTGCAAATAATGCCTATTGCAATACTTTGACTAGAATTGTTAATTGTCACTGGCTGGGCCAAGACATTTTTCATCTCTTAATCTAGGAAGTCTTATTTGCAGACTTGACAGAACTTTTACCATGATCTCAATTGCTATGCTAACTGCAGCAACATGTGTAATAGAACCAGTTTTTCTCAGCATAAACAAAATTCATTATCTTTGTGTATTATCTCAGCCTTTTGCTTCCACTCTAATAGTCTTAAAATTTAGGATCCAACTCAGCAGGTCAGTGCGCAACAGGGGCAGGCAGACTTTCCTTCCAAGACTGTTAAATACAGGAAAGGACCAGACTCATGAGCTGGCTGGTAGCTGTTGATAAAATTAGCAGAGGATGGAAAATCGCTTGCTTGTAGCTGTTTGTAGGAATGATGGATTTATTCATAGTATCAGCTTCTGCTCCCTTGCTGTTTTGCTTGTGCCTTGCTTAAATAAGCATAGGGCTACTTAAGTGAGATCACACAGACTAACTTCAAAAGATGTAGCAAGATTTCCTTCAGTTAGCATTTCCTTATAATGCCTAGTTGTTCCTTTGCAAAAAGCAGAGGTTTAAAATCTCACCCACCTGCACTTTTGGAGAATTATTTAGTACTGCCAGGAGAACTGTCGCTGCAGTTCATTTACAAATGCTACTGAACACAGTTGATGACTCTTTTTGTCTTTTTCATGGTTCTTGAGCATTCAGGTTCTGAGAGAAGGTTAATATAAGATACTGAACATCAGTATTTAGAGCTAAAACACCGCCCAGCATGAAACACATGTGCAGGAGACAAAGAAATCAGCCCCAATTTTACAGGGTGAAGATTAAGATTCTGCAAGATTATTTCTTTCAGGGTATCTTAGAAAATTAAAAAAAAAAATCCCTTTCAGGAAGTGATTACATAGGCAATATTTGAAAGATCTCTTTCAGTTATTCTTACTTTGTCACTAGAGTAAGCAATGATTTTATATTATTATTACTTATTACTTTACCTTCCTCCATACAGCCACTATATACCAGTTTTAATTAGTATGTGTGTTGTTAAGAAGCCAATTAAATCTTATAATAGTGGAAACAATTAATGTTTGGACTTATTTTTTTCTGAGGGATCTCAGATATTTTTGCATTAATATAATATTTTGACTCTGCATACTAACAAATAAAAGTTGTGAAACCTGACAAAACTTTTTTTTCAGTTATAGTTGTTATTTAACAGTATTTTGGGTGATTGAGGACTTGGAGGCATTCAGTAGGGGCTCACATTCAGAAGAGAGTTTTGACACTGGTCAAATTCAGCAACATACCAGAATCATGTTTATAAAATATGTTTCAGTCAATAAAAGATGAACACAATAAAAATATTTTTTTCTTTAAAGATATGATATGATATGATATGATATGATTGATATGATATGATATGATATGATATGATATGATATGATAAAATGGATTACAGACATTCTACTTATGGAACAAAGCAATTTCCAGAGCAACAATCAACAGTTTAATTCTATGTAAATAGTATGAAAGAAGTCTTATAATAATGGATGAGAATATGCAATTCTTTCTTTTGAAAGCTAATAAGAAAGGCTTTCACAATATAAGACACATTTTCAAAGCACAGTCTTAAAAAAGTTACATAGCTTCCTCCATATAATTTCTGTCTCATTTTTCTTCTGTGTTCATCTTCCTTTTCTGTTCCTTGGTAATTTTCTTCTCTTTGTTCTGATATAACCTTTTTTTTTCTCAATTTTGTTTTTTAGCATTCCTTTTTTTCCCACCTCATTGTTATTTATCCTTTAATTTGCAGTATTTCCTAGAACAGGCGTTCTCAAACTCCAGGAGTCATGATCCCTCTTAGGCTAATTAGTATAGCCATGTAAACCAAAATGTAGTTTCAAGTCTGGAAATGACCCCAGAAATGAGAATGGAAATGGGGATTATAAACCCTGAAGTGAAGCCAGAAGCAGAAGAGTTTTTTAGAACATTAGCCAAAGGGCAAAGTAATATGTGTCCAACCCTATTCTGCAGAGTGCTGAGGATTCTACAGGGGAATAATTATCAGAACAAGACAAAACTGAGAGATGATACAAACAAACAGTAAAAAAGGAGGCAATTTGGACTACAAAAATAATAAAAAGTGAGAGATTCTTGGCCAGTTAAGATTTTTTTTTTCTGCCTCCACTTTCTTCTTGAACTCTTGCTCCCTCTTAAAATTGTCACTAAGTACTTCAAGCTTTCAAATGTTCTTCTCTCTGCCCTCTCAGGTTGCAGCTTTTCTCCATGCCTTTGTGAAGAAAAACAAGGTTGGATGGTGTGGGAGGGAGCTTGCCTTTCAGACAGTCCAGTGTCTTCTGCTGATACACTGGCAGCTATTAAACTGCCTACCCACTTCTCTACTAAGCCATGTTTTCATAGGGCAATACAGGCCAGCTCAGGTCAGGCACCACACTGCCCTGCAGTAACAAAACTCACTTCAAAGAAAGAGAAAAGGGATGCTGACAGCTGACACTGTGGCTCTTTTATGGGAAAAGGCAAGATAAGGGATCTTGGAGTTCTATAAGAAATGGCAGAAACTTTGGATCCACCACTGAGTTAAATATAAGAAGTTAGACTACTTTTTCCAGAGTATTTGATTTTTTTTTTGTCTAGTAGGCATGACACAGAACGTTCATGACAGTAATCTTCATTTCTTTCCTACCCAGAATTTGCAGCATCACCTGGACAAAATACTGAGAATATTGTTTACAGTTCAGTGACTATTTCAAGATAAAATTTGCTAATCAGTTCTTTAAAGGTAAATCAGAAGAGACATGAGGCAAGGTTTAGAGTTTTGATCATAAATTCTTTATCTGTTTCACATTTGAAATGAGCATCTTTAGGAATATCAGAGAATCATCTAAAAATAAGAGATTTCCAGCAGAGAGTAGTGTATGTATTTTTATGTTATGTATTATGTATATGGTTTCTCTATTTGTCTTTGTTAAATTTTGATCAGGTTAATATTATTGGAGTCAGTAAAACTGACACATCAAAGAGCAAAATGGGATGAGAGAAGTGTTTTTCCCTGAAGAAAGCTCAGAGTGGTTTGCTCAGGCTCTTATCACTGTGCTGTTGATTTTTCTCTCTTCAGTTTCACTTGCTTTCCTTCACATTATTTATTTATATAACTCAAAAAAAAAATAAAAGGTTAATTTGGGAGAAATCAGTACAAGCTTTCGAATCAATACACTGAGATGAAAGACACAGCAGCAAGCATGTCATGTAGTTTACTTCCATTTGGTGTGGCTGTCTGGAATGAAATGAATTATTTCCCAATAAATGCAACAGCTTCGACAATAGACACACACTGGGTCTAATGACTGACTGAAGTGTATGTGCTGTGGCAAAATTAATGGCACACCATACAAATTAGCTAGGTAAAAGTAGGTTTTGTAGACTGCAGCTATACCTTCCTTGCAGGGGGAGATGAGGAGCACACCCAACCTCACCCACTGTCTTGTTTGAAGTGAACTGTGAACACTGGAAGGGAAAAAGTCTTGTGTAAACAGGAGAGAATGACTGTGAGGACTATTTTATTGGACCTTCTAGGACTTCACCCTCTGTTAGCAAATGCAGTTTGAGAGCATTTAATCTGGGAGCTGTTCCAGTCCGTTAATAAATCCCTTGCAAGGCTGTGAGAGATTCATTGTTGTATCCTGACATATGACGTACGGCTTCAATAACTGTACTGGACACACGGGGTGATGATCTCTCACCTTTCTGAGCAATGACACTGCTACACTAGTATTTCTCTTCAAGGAAAGCTCATAAGTAAAATTCCCAGTGGAACAAGAAGTTACATTAATCACACATTTGCAAACAGAGTCACAGTGGTAGCTCATCACAAACATGGTATTTCCCCTCTCTATTTTCCTTTTGGCCTTGACACCTAGCACTGAAATTAGTCTGACTACCCAGTTTTTATTGCTGCTGATTCCGTGCCTTATCAAGGAGCCACTTCCAAGCTCTGGACATACTAACTCTCCCAATATGATAAGCAGTGCTGTGTTTATACATGTTAAATTGTATTTTGTTTAAGATTCATGTGCACTTAACTAGTAAAACTTGTGGATTTTGCCTGTTAGTTCCTAGCCCTGGTGCTTTTTACCATTAACTAGAAGAGTCCGGAGCAGCTCACTGGGTCAAGCAGTCAGGAATTACTGGGTTGAAATCAAAACACTGAAGTCATCAACAGGAGTAACATGGCAGCTCCATATCCCTAGGAGCTGTGGCCACTTCCTCGCTCACTGATGTCTGTCCAGCAGGTGAAGCTCACTGAGAGCCATGCCAGATGAGGCATCACAGCTTATTAGATACTATTTCTATTTATGTGCATTAACCAACAGCTCCAACTGCTTTATGATTACAGACTGTATATATCCTACTTGAAGAGTGTGTTTATACCTGCCTAGAGATGCCCAAGCAAACTGGCCCAGGAGAAGAGTGGAAGCTAGGGGAAGAGAGCAGCAATAAAAACTCAGACATGCTTCACTAAACAAGAGACAACCACATACAGTTGCTCACATGTTTCAGTTTACTGATTTTAAGACAGTAAAGCATTTCAAACTATGTTAAGATTATTTATGTAAATGTCTAGAAACAGGGTAGGTGCATAAGTTTTTAGTCTCACACTGAAGTTGCTTAGGTTCCAGAAATAGTTTCTACATATATACCTTGGTCTTGACACTAGAGAACAACTTGACTATATCAAAAGTAACTTCTGCCAGACTCTTTTAAACTAGACATTTCTCTTTCTTTCTTTAAGGAAAGAGCAAATATTTTCCCTTGTGATTGAAGATTAAATCTGTCTTTTTAAAGGAAAGGTAGAGATTTCCTTTTTACTCTGACCCTGTGATCAGATAAGAAACACAAGATAAATTTATATCTGTGGATAGGAGTTCAAATCTTCATGTTCCACATCTCCAAATGTCTTATTCTAAGGCAGTAGTACTATAAAGTCAACATAAAAAAAAATTCTCACTGTATGTGATAAGAAAGAGTATATTGAAGGCAAAGGTGTTGTATAAAAGGCCGGACATCAGTCTAATGAATGTTCACTATGTTCATCTGAGGACTGCCGGGTTCCAGTTTATTACATATGTTTGGTATTTTATCAGTGCCTTTGTAAGATAAAACAGATAAGCTACACTTAAAATCAGCACCAAAAATTAAGCCTCTCTTGCAATTGATTTAGGCATATTCCAAAGGAAGTTCAAAGTAGTACACCAGTCAAAGAGTTATTGGGATTGAATCCAATAAGATAAAGATAGGTATTAAGTTCATGTATTTTCATGGTCTGACTTTTCAGCTGCTGTGTGGGGAAAATGTCAGCTCCACCTACCACTCTACTTCTGTAGTAAATCCTGGTTGGTTTTCATTTGAAAGAAATATTAAAAGCACCTCATAGGGCGTGGCTCTACTCTATGAAATGCAAGTGGTGGGAAATGCTCAGACTCTGGAAACTATCTAGATTAACTCTCTGCTGAGTCTTCAACTCTTACATTTTTTTCAGATGGGTAATGTAAATCTGTGATTATGTAATCAAATTCCTGTTCAGGGATTTTTTCCCAGTTTTGTGAAAACATTTTTGTGAGAGATGAAAAAATTATTTATGTCCATATTCCTCAGGCACCCAAACTTCCTTGAAACTTTTCTAAAAAAGTTGTCAGGTCTTATTCTACAGTGGGGTCTTGCTCAGTCAGCAACCCATAGGCACTTATAAGGATGAGTTTTGGCCAAGGAAGTGATTTATCAACATCAGCAGTGCTGACTGATTCATTAATTGCATCAACATCATGATTAGAAATGAAGGAAAATGTCCCAAAGTAAGTTTTTTTTGCTGATTCAGTATTTAGTAGTGCCCTCATTTTTTTACCTGTGAAAAGTAATTCCAGGTATTACATTTATTTAATACCATCTTCTCTCTAGTGCTCCTGTGTTTTCCTGACTAATTTTTCTGCCTCATAGCCTAAGTGAATAGGAAATCTTTTGAAAGCCTGTTAGTTGAACATAGCGTCAATCATACTAGAAATAATAAAATATTTGGTTCTTTTTCAATTAATTTTGTGTGTGATTCACATCAGCTAAGTTTAAATGTCTGCAGTCATGACATCAACATCTGATCTGATCACTTTTGACTCAGTAAATAGCCAGACCACCTGAGGTACTTTACCTGTGTGGAGTAATCATAAAATGAAAATTACTTGAAAGTACCAATTTTCTTCTCACTCACTACAAATAGAATATAACGTGACTACTTCAAATACAAGAATCTACTTTTGCCCAGAAATATTTCACATTCCGTACCTTAGACAAGAGGGTCCATTGTTTAGGAACAGTGTAGCCCTAAATTGATCACGTGTCTTACAACTCACCGCTGTTTCCATATTCTCTCGTTTAGTTAAGGGGATGAAGTAATTTAGCAAGTGAATTTAGAAAAAGCATAGAATAGTAACATGGGCAGTTACCATAATGTTCCACATACATTCTTACATACATTGCTGATTAACCCCTTGCTTATTATACAGAAAAACAAGCAATCTAGTTGCCTTGCTAGTTTCTACCATTTCTTTGCTCATAAATTAATTTATTAGGAATATCATGTCATAGAGGTTCATATTAATGATAAAGACAAATATTTATTACCTGTCTGACCCATTCTACTCCTGCATAACTTCCTGTTTACTGTCCAAGGTGCAAAATTAATGTTTAATTTTATTCTTGAGTACTTAATTATCACAGTGGGGAGCTTGGGTACTTGACTCAAGGCTGTGGATTTCAGTGTCGTGGGAAGAGAGATGAATATGCATTCCCCAACTGTAAACTGGGCTAATTGTATTTCCTTTCCCCAGAAACTGGGTAGGTAAACATTTTCTGAGGTTGAGGGAGACCCATGTACTGTTGTGGAGACTACATAAGTACTTTAGGTAGAACAAAATCTTTTATAATGCTGTCAATAAAGGACTTTCATATCATATTACAAATGCCTCAGTGGACTAGGATACTGTGACTCCAGACAGTCATAAATCACCTTTTGAATAAAAGGGTTACCTTTGCATCAATTTTATGAGAAATAAACACTATGTATTGCTGTTGATCATCCCTGTCCAAGACATGAATGACATTAATGAGGTCTGGAAGAAGCTGCCTCCAGCTCTAGCTAATTATCTCTGCTAGTCTGTAGTTTTGTAAAAGAGATAATGCAGTAAAAAGAAGTATGTTGTGTTTTATCCACCTCTACCATGCCTACAGGACCAATGAATACAATTTGGGAAAGGAATTTTCTTTGTATTAAGAAAAGATCATTTTTTGTTTCTGTTTACCCTGTAGTAAATCACTTGTCATGGTGGGACCATGCCAATATAATAATAACAATAATGATAATAATAATAATAATAATAGAAAAATAGTATTATTATGTTAGATTACAATTTTTTGTTTGTTTAATTTAATTTTTGTGCATTTGTTTGTTTGTTTGTTTGCTTGGGGTGGGGAGGAGTTTAGGTTTGTTTCCTTTTTTTTCTGGAATGAGTGGCACAGTATGAGTTCCTGCCGAGAGAATACCAGCATAAATAGTTCACACACTGCAGAAAAGGAAAGATGGGAATTCAAACTACTTCTTTGAATGCTCCTAAAAATCACTGGATTAAAAGTCACAAAGTCTGTTAGGAGCAAGGACACTGACTCCCAAGTGGTCCCTAAAAGCTTTTTAATCTTTAGGGTACGGGATGCTTATCTGCTTTCCTCTCTTGTTATATGAAGCATTTCTGGTCACCCATTTGTCCCACTCTGAAAAAAATCCACTCAGAATCTTCAGCAGCATCTTGGTTAAGGCCACAGGGAAACATGCAGCTGAAGCATTTTAGTACTTTAGTGTCAGCACAGACTGGAGCACTTAGTTCCAAGTGCAAAACAAATAATGCAATAGCTAGGCTAATATTCAGAGACACAGAATATAATCAATGTATATTTTTATAAAGAAAACAGTAAGAAAGTTCTTCACAGTCCAAGGGCAGACTTAGCTCGCTATGTGTGAAAAGGCCACCAGACCCCTATTTAACACTTTGGACTGGCTGAGCCAAGTGCTGACTCCAGCCATTACATGCTATGTTTTGATGAGACAATAAATGTGGATTTAGAGAGCCGACTCACACTGGATCAAAACACTTTGGCCACATGATCATTTTGTCAAGCTGGTTTACAAGCCTTTGAAGGAAGAACTTTTTTCTTTGCTGGTCTTATGCTGGATAAAATATCACCTGTCTCTACCACTCTATTTTTATGCTGCTTCAGGTGTCATCTACCAACTTAAAGCAAGCATAAACCTTGGTTAAAAGTATGAAGTCAGCATAAAATTCCCATCATCTGCTCTGATTACTTGAACAGAAATACATTCCTGTGCTCCAAGATGATCTGCAGTGCTTTGTGATCCAGCAATAGATGTAGTATGAAATTATTATGAAATGCCATAACACAGATGACTACCAGACTACACCTTCATAGATCTGCCTCTTTTAAATCATATTCTCAGGTATGGGTTCAGGAACTTATTTTGTCTAGCAGGTCAGAAAGTAAAAATACTATGCATCTTGACAATATAGTTCACTGCCACATCATGTGAGGTAGGGTTTGTTGGGCTGTATTATAAATGGGATCACTAAAGTGACCTGGATGAAGTTTAAAAAAAAGAAATCCTCTTTATTGTTGCTGTTGTTGTAAAGCTCTTTCTTTTTCTTTTTTTTAATCCAGTGAACCCATTTAGAATGCTCTCTGCACACGCTGCATCAGAACAGACTGAGAAAACTGCATACTGCTGTGTAGGCTAAAAATAAATAACTGGGAGAGAGGAGGGAGCAGAAAGTTCTTACAGGTTTTACCACTAGAGGCAAGCATCAATGAACACCACCCTTAGGCTCTTAATTCAGCTTTATGGATTTCTCTTTCTAGTCTGGATGTTTAACTTTCAGAGTTTCCAGCACTTAACATGATATATGTTCAAGTCCCTTAACTTTTTTATTGTCTCTAACCCTTGTTCTCTGTATCTGTAGCATAACTTTTAATTGTTTACCTACCTATGGTTAGCTGCCTGTGGTACCTATGGAGAGAGGAGGATTAGAAGGAAATAGCTTAGATACCTGTCACAGACATCTTTTATGAAAAATCCTTTCCTTAGGATTTTTTCCTCCTGAGAAGCTGAGAGGCCTCAGGAACAAAATGTAAACAATGGTTATCTGCTGCTGTGGAATGCAACAGGTGGATCTGTAATTGGTCTCATAGAGTTGTTTGTAATTAATGGCCAATCACAGTCAGCTGTCTCAGACTTTCTGTCCAAGACAGAAGCTTTTGTTATCATTCTTTCTTTTTCTATTCTTAGCTAGCCTTCTGATGAAATCCTTTCTTCTATTATTTTAGTATAGGTTTAATATAATATATATAATAAAATAATAAATCAAGCCTTCTGAAACATGGAGTCAGATCCTCTTCTCTTCCCTCATCCTAAGACCCCTGTGAACACAGTCACAGATACCTGCTTATTATAACAAAGGTTTCAAAAGTGTAAGAACATGCTATATGTTTTCACAGGAAAGTTTACAAAAGAAAGTAGAATTCTTCTTTTGTTTATTTGTTCTGTATATCAATCCCTTTTAAAAACGATTTTAGTACAGGTTGTACCTGCTAATTCATTCCTCTACTACCATTATTTATGTACTGAAGCTGAAAATAATATACTAATACATATTACCTCAGGCTCAAATATAAAATTTTTGAAGGGGTTTCTTTAGTAAATTGCTTAGGTACCCAGTGTACTCCAACTCTGCAAGAGTGATTGAGAAACTGCTCATGCTTCAGATAAAGACATACTTCAGTATATTGCATATATTTTATTATAGATAAATTCAGAACCTTAGGCAAGATAGCTAATATTCTATTATTGATATTTATTATAATAAATCATGTGCTCATAATTTGTCTTAAGGTACAGATACAGGCAAATTTTCAAAATCTATGTTGTCCATTTTTTCATAGTATAACTATTGAAATGGTATCTGACATGTTGACATCTGAAAAAGCACTAACTTCAGTCCCACTAAACAATGGCATTTTTCTTGTATTTTCTGCATGGCAAAAAATGTTTGGCAGTAAGTATTGAGATTACCTCTTCAACACAGCAGTCTAACCAATTTTATGAAAATTTACAGTATTTTCATTGGAGTAAAAAGAGTGCTGGGTTTGAATCCTTTCAGACACAAGAGGGGCTTGAGTTCTTGTGCAGTGCATCCTAAAGAGGCACTCTGACCACTGAGAACACAGGGTACTGTGGCCAATATCACGTTAAAAGGATGGGTGTAAATAGCTTTTGAAAAATTATGAACTCCACTTAGGTGATTATAGACCTTTGTCAAGGACAAGATCATTCTTGTCACTTGACTAGACTGAGGCACCTAAATGCTGAAAAGAAGTGGTCTTTAAGCTTTTTCTTCTGGCAACCTCTAACAAGCTTTCTCTTCTTAATGCCAAGTGGGTTACAGTGCATCATGCCCTCCTACTTCGGATGCACTTGTTTTACAAATTTCTATCTACATCTGAAATTTAACAAAAGGGGATACTTTAAGGGAATTATAATAGGCCCCAGATGGTAACACAGAAGAGATAGCAATCTCTTCTGGCATCCACGGGTTTCTAAATTAACTCTAGAAGGTTTTACACTTGCTCAGTGTTTTTAAGCTCGTAGTTTCTGCATTTTCAAGCATATGAAACAATATATCTGTTCTAATTGTTATTTTTTTGTTTTAGTTATAGATTGGGTTGGAATATATGAATACTTGAAGAGATGTATATTATTCAGCTGCATGTGGCAAATTCATATCTACAGTACGAGGATTAGGTTAGACACTTTTTTTCAGCTATTGTTTTACTAAGTTATATGTTTAATGAAGTATTTTCATTAAGGCTTAGAGGCTTAGGATAACCTGTACCCATATTTTCTCCACAATTATAAAGAAAAAACATCTCATCTAAATATGAAATTGATAAATTCCTTTTTAGTTTTTTTAAAAACTCCCTCTAATATCACACCTACCTGCTCCTACAGGTAAAACAAAAGCAGGGACAGCAAGCTGTAATTATTCCTCCCATTTCATGTTTGTTCTCTATATTTGTTCATTAACTTCCATAGTCCTTCCATTTCCCGTATTTGACCTCTACTCCTATTAGAAGAGAAAAATGAACAAGAAAGCATTCAGTTACCAAAGCTCTGTTAATCATCATTGTTTTTATTTTCTCAGAAGCTATATCTCCATTGCCACCCCTCAAACTCTTTGTGCCTTTCAGATCATAAGCTATGCTGGGTGAGCTATTTATCTGTGTTTGTACAGCATGCAGCGCTATCCCCACTGAGGACTTTGGGTGCTACCATCCTACAGTAATATTATGTTTATTAGGAACAACAAAGACAAGGTTTATCTTGGAAAAATTAAAGGAATGCATGATGCAGGTCAGGTTTGGGTCTATGAGCCATCCTTTCTGTTAAAGATTGTTAGTTTTTACTCTATAGATTTTGAATAGTTTTTTTGAGCTTTCTGATGTTAAAGGGGCTTACATCAGTAATCTAAACACCTTTGCTTTTCAACACAAATTTGTTGTGATTTTCAAACAGCAATAATCTATCTAAAAAGAAAAGCAATATTTCACCATCTCTTTTTAACTGGGGCTTGCTATATTAGCTTGCTATACTCAGCTGACAGTGATCTGGAGTGCAATGCTCAGGCTCAGGTAGTTTAAGGGATGAAGAAGGCTGACTTGGTCTCAGCTACATTGAGGTGTGATATGGTTAGGGCATAAATTCTAAAGCAATACAGAAGCCTCAAGAGAAAATCATATTAAAACAGAGTAAAACTTAAAAGTTGTTCAGTAGGTGGTCTACTAATTACTCCAGGCAGGAGGGAAATGTGTTTAGGCAGGAGGCCAGGAGGAAGCACTACCATTTTCACACTGAAAACACACAGAGAACTATCTCTAGTTCTGGTCTCTGTCTACCAGAGATATTTATGCATAACATATGAGATATTCGTACTTAAAGAAAAAAAAAAGGCAGCAACAAAGCCAGCAAGCAGAGCACTTGCTCAGCACAAGTTTCCCACATTCTGGAGTACTACTCTTGTTAGAATAGTGAGCTCAGACACACAGAGGTATTCTCCACAACAGACTAATGATCATTTAAGTGGACATGTTCAGTACAGGTTTTGATCCTCTGAACCTGAACTGAATGGAACATCTTGCAGTTTGGCAAGATGCTGACAAGCACTTCTGTGTTTTCTGTTGATTTCTTCCAAGCGGTTCCTCTCAGAATTGGGAAATATTTCATATCAGTACTGCTTTGACTAAGTCCTACAACATGCTACATATTCGCGTTAAATATCACGTTGGTTCACGAGGATAACACATGAAGACTTGTGTCAACTCCATGAAATCATATCTAGAGCTCTAATATTTCTGCTCTTATGTCTTTATAGAAAGAACAATCAGTTGAGTGCTCTGAAATGGTGCATGAGGCAGACACCTTCACCAAATTGAAAACCAATGGAGGCAGCCTGAATTGGGCTCTCAATTATATATTTTTTTTAAATGCTCACTGATGGAAAATCTTCTGCTTCTGCTGTTAATTATTATCACTGTTAAGAAGACCAAGTGTCTTCTCATGTATCTGAATTTGTCTGGCTTCAGTTTCCAGCCCTTGGTTTGTGTTAAATTTTCCCTGTTTCATTAATAAAAGCTTTAGTGCTTTCTACCCATGAAAATAGTTATGCCCTGAGAGAAACTGTTTACTTATCTCACAAAAGCTTTTGTCATTTTGAAAAATTCAGGAGAATAATTTACTTGAAGTGTCTGAAATATAGACCAAGACCAAATGCAACTAAACTTCACAATACAAGAAGTAATATTGAAATATTGTGCGTAGATTTTTGACTGATGGAATTTTTAGATTTTTTATTAATGTAATTACAATACTTCTGCTCATAAACAAAAATGTTCAGCCACTTTTCATTCTCTCAACCTTAATTCTTTTTCCTCCACTCCATGAAATGTATCTGTAATATTTTTCACTCATTGACTTGCTTAATGACGGCACAAGTTTTTCAAACTCTTGCTATCAACTTTTAAAGGATCTTTAAAAGTGCTGGACAAAAAATACCAAAACTCACTTTCTAAACCCTTCTTTCTTGCCAACACATAAAAGAGTTAATCCTGCCCCTCTATTTAGCCCAGATGAGGTAGTGTAGGGAGCACTGTGTCCAGTTCTGAACACCTTTCTTATGAGGAAGGATTGAGGAAGTTTGGTCTGTTCAGCCTTGTAAAGAGATGAATGAGAGGGGACCTCATCAATGTCAATCAGTATCTGAAGGGAGGGTGTTTCCAGGCTCTTCCCAGTGGTGCCAAGCAATAGGACAAGAAGCAACGGGCAGAAACTGGTGCACAGGAAATTCCGTCTGAATATGAGGAAGAACTTTAGTGTGCGAGTGACTAAGCAATGGCCAGAGAGGTTTTTGAGTCTCCCTCACTGGAGGTATTCAAGAACTGTCTGAACACAATTCTGTGCTCATCTGCCAGCAGAGAGATTGGACCCACCGTGGTCCCTTTCAACCTTACCATTCTGTGATTCTGTGATATTCCTCATAGCAGGAAATTTGGAGTATTAAAATACTTTGTGTAATATGTCCAATAATCTCTTTACTCTTCCAACATGGTTTCTCATAATTTGAAATGATGGAAATTCTGACATCACAACCTGAACTGTTATCAGGAGATTTCTTAAAAGAAGAAGGAAGACATAGAAAGGATGGTGAAGCCACCTATTTAGATTTTTTTTTTCATTCTGCTCCTGTATTCAATCTACCTCCTGTTACCAAAATTAACTGTAAATAACAATCTTGTGGATCCACAATCTCACATAAGAAGCAATTAGATATATTTATTAAAGCAAAAGGCAACATAATTTACAACTAAAGAATAAAGTCTGAAGAAAGTCATGAAGATGACTGAAGCACCTGAGTAATAGTAAGAAAAGAGTTACAGGATTTCATATTTCCCTTAGGTTTCTCCTTTCTGTCCTGTCTCTACTATATAGATATGTCCAGTTTCCCTTACTATGCAGCCATACTAGAAAACTTCCATTATTTATATCTTGTAGTATTATCTAAGAGTTTTCATGCAAATGTTCAACCCAAATAATTTTTGTATGTTTAGAGGAGTTCAGAGTCACATCAAATTATTTATCTGGTTGCAAAATGTATGTTTTAATGTAATACATGTTTTAAAATGTTAAACCTCTGCTCACAACAAAATGTAATTTTCCTGCCCAGTATGTGACTATAGATGAATTTAACTGTACAATGGAAGAATTCCAAGAGAACAGGGTGAGAAAATGATATTTTCACCCATATTTATCTGCTAAGAAGCTATTAAAACATCTCACAAAGATATTTTATGAGTGGTTAGATGCAAGGAAGCCCTCATCATAAAATGGAAGAGCACCAGTAAAACAAAAATTATATCGACAAGAAAAAATGACAGTAAATTGAATGCAGAGCAAGAGGAACTAATCAGAAGCATATCTACATGACAATAGAAGTGACAACACCAAAGCTGCCAGCCCAAATGCTTAAGAATTCCTCTAGAGAGCCAAAAGCATTTGCTGAGGTAAAAATATCTGCAGTCTGACATCTCTGCTGCAAAAATGAGGAGGATGAGCGTTATAATGAGCTGAGAATAGTGTATGGCCTATTCCAAAAGAAGGAATATATTTTTTCCTTTATTTCCAGTTGACAGAAAGGACTTGTGGGAAAAATCTGAAAAAAATGACACCATTCAACTTCCCATCTTGAATAATACATTGAACTGCCTCAGAATTGTTTTTTATTCTAGTAGTCACTCACCAAGAACACAGGTATGTTTTGGGCAAGAAAGCATCATATATAAAGTAAAAGAAGAGTTTTATGCTGAGTGGTTTTCTTTGTTTCACTCTAAATCATGCTCAATTTTACTTTCCAGGGTAACATTTATTATTCCATTTTTAATGTCTTGATGATAACAAAGCATGAAACATACAGATTCATAAAAACACTGTTTTAGAATAAAGCTTTAGAAGTGATAATGCTCATATGTCAATTCAAAAACTACTTTCTTTTACTCTTAGCATAATGGCCCCCCTTCAACAAAATGTCAATATGGTGTTCCCTCATTGTCTGAAAAATTGACAAGTCAGTATAATTATTTTTTGTACATTTAGTTGTATAATGGCAATTTAAAGTGAAAGCACACTTTTTCCATTTAGATTTAGAATGAGCCAGTGATACTAGAATAATCAAATGTCAGTGGGATTATTCCAGTCCCATTCTGATTTATTATAGCCATTAAAGCAGAAGGTAAAGCATAATAAAGGTATATGCTTAGTTTGCCCAGGAGCTATTTTTCTATGGTAAATAACAACTGTCTTAATTCTTTTCTCCAGTAAAAATGACAGGTTCTGAAGAAATTATTGATATACAAAAAGAATGTTTTCTTTATAGATATTTGAAACTGTTAGGAAAGGTTTTTTAGTGTTGTTTGCCTATGGAATTATTTCACTGATTAACACCTACTATTGAAGGCAGCTGACACTGTGAGAAATCAGGGGAAAGAAGCTGGGTCATAAACTAAAGAAAAAATGGCATCAAGATAAGAACAGATAACTGACCTTTCATAGCAGCACTAATAAGAATCACTCTAATAATTACTGTAACCAGACCTTGGAAAACACATTCTCTCTGGCAATACACGTTTTAGAATATTTAGATGCATTAATGTCCAACATAATTCAAGATCCTTAATGTTTTAGTGGGTTGATTAGGATTTTCAATACCCTCAAACTGATTCTCTGTGAAATGACTAAATTAATTAGTAGAGGCTTTGTAATCTGAAAAGAAAATAAGACAGTGAGTAAACCAACACTTGAACGTTTTTTATACAGAAAAATCATGTAAAGTATTTTAAAAATGACTAAATTAATTAGTAGAGGGTTTGTAATCTGAAAAGAAAATAAGACAATGAGTAAACCAACACTTGAACGTTTTTCATACAGAAAAATCATGTAAAGTATTTTAGCTTTGGGATTCAATAATGCTAGATATTTTCAAAGCTGTGCAAAAATTATTTCATCATATCAAATGGACACTTCAAGAAACACAAGGAGTATTGAACCATTCCTTGGTTTTTATTCTTCATTCTACTTGGTAACAATTGCTCATGCTGTACCATTTGATGTAATTGTACTATTATGGAAACCATAGAAATCCAAAGAAGTTTCCACAGCTGCAAACATCTTGCAAATAAGGCAGCAATCCTTGAGGAGTCCATTCATTAGATATTTTGGCAGGAAAGTTACATTAAAGAAATGATGGCAAAATAGACACAGCAGTAATACAGAATTAGCTGCTGTATAGTTCTTCCAGAACCATATAGAAAATAAGTAGGACCATGAGTAGTAGCACCAGCAAAGTTCAGTTTCCTGTAGATTTGTGTTTTACTTGGAGGATTCTCTGGTGTAAAATAAGATCTGAAAGGACACGAAAGTATTTTCTTCAGAATTGAAATAACAGGATCTTTCTCTTTCAGCCAACTGACTATTTTTCCTAATTCTTCAAGAATTTAATATCTATCTAGACCATTAAAACAACCTAAGCAGGTTAAAATCTCAATAGCATGATGTCTGAAAGACAGATACATGCATGAGGCAGGTTTTAATTCTGTGTAAGAATTTATAGACACATAGGTTTCTGTGACCCTGGAGTAGTCAGAAGGGGTCAATAAACTCAGGAGAGTTCAAGCAGTATTTCATCTGGGATCCTTTTGCCATGCATGGGTGACAGGAACACTTCTAATTCTTTAGGCATGTTGTCTGGCCTTTGGTGAAGAAGGGCATGAGTCTCTCACAGGTCTTGTGTCATATCTGTCCTATGTGATAACCCAGGCAGTCTAGGACAGATCAAATGGCATTAGACACCACTGCATGACCAATTGAATCAAGCACATACAGGATACACAGGAGGATAAGTCTCCCGGCTTGTTGACTTGCTGATTGTGCTGACTAGGGCTCCTGTGCTGTCTTCAGCTGCTCACCTTTGGGGACCTAGTGACATTTAAGATGCCATTGAGTATGGTGCTTAGCCTCCAGCTGTGGCCCTGGGATGGCACAGGTATCACATGAGCCTATGTGTACCTCTTTGACTGAAAATGGACATTTATTATGACAGTGAACACTTGCATGTAGGTATCTCCCCTGAGACTTATGGACACTAAGAGAAGCCCAGATAACTATGACACATACAGGCACTTCTATCCATACACTTTAATTTGTCTGCATAAATCTAAAATTTGAGTTATCACCAGAAATACATTTACATGTCCATTGTGTAGTAAGGTGAGACTTGTTTGCTTCAGATATCAACCAGGGTTCATCAATATGGAATTTGCTAACTCTATACTTATAAAAATAATATTACAAGAAATTTTGCTGCAGAGAAATAAGGAAACAAACAAATCAACAAAAACCAGCCACAGATCAACAAGTTATTTCAAGTTAATATTTCAATTATATCCTCTTATTGTTTATTACATACAGAATACAGTATGGACATTGTGTACTAGATGTACTTTTTCAGGCAAATAGGTTCTGTAAAATATATGCACTCAGAAAAAGAAACCTAAATAATGATAAAAATAATCAAAACTACAGGTAATTTTATCTTTTTCTTTACATACTTCTGGAGCAGTAGTCTGACTACCTCACAGAGAAATTTTTAGTATGAAGATTCACATCAGTTTTGTCAATGACTACGATCAATATTTAAAAAAAACCAAACCAAGTAATCCTAAGTCTGAATGTATAAAATACCACAATTTCTTGATTGTGCTGATCAGATTATTACTTTTGTCTGCTGTGAAACAAGGATATGGTATTTGTTGCCAAATATCACACTTGCTGGCTGTAAGCCTTACAGAGAAATACAAGCAGGTTTTAAGTAATATGACATGTGACAAGCACCAACAAAGGACCAAGAACCCTAATTACTGCAGGAATCTGAATGCTACTGCATTATATAAAGATGACAGTTCACAAAAAATTTTTCTAGCCAGAATAGGAACATGTGAAGAAATATGCAGAAGACTGAAACAGACCAAAGTGCAGAAATTAGTAAGTAAAGCAACACAAGTCAGTAAATGCAAGAAAATCAATACAAACTCAGAGTATCACATTTATTGGATCCCTGCCACATCATAATGATTCATCATCCTTTCCACCAAAGCTCAAACTTTTTCTAGTTGTCACAAGTTTGATGGGAGAAAGTTAATCGAGGAACATGAATAAATCACCATGTCATTTTTAGTATGATTCCGATTCTCATGCTTAAAGATATAGAAGTCCAAAGGCATCTATTGCTGATGACATACACACCATTCAAGTGTATTCCAGAAGTCCTGCATTGATTTAAAAGGTAGCACTGAGAATTATTCTTCTTGAGAAAGTGATCTAGGTATTGATGGTGACACTAATGAAACAAAACACCAGAACACTGCCATCTAGTTCAATGAAACTGAAAATTGGGAAAAAAGCTAACCAAAAGTGATCCCTTTATATGTTTTCAGGGTATTCTGGATTCTGTATCACACTCTTTTGCATCCACATATTAATCCAAATTATGACACCTTAAGATGTTACTTTTTATTTTCTGCCTATCAGCAGCATATAGGCGCTGCTCAGTAACTTTGTCACTGTACTCCTAATATAAGAATAAAACCAGAAATAGAAGAGACAATTTCTGCATTATCTAACTCTTATTCAAGTATATTAATTACTTGTGCAAGCTATGGAAGAAAAGAGAAATACTATGAAGATTGAAAATCATTGCTTTTATTTTTATAATATCTTGTGTTATACTGAAAATTTAATAAATGTCCTAATGTACTTAGTACTGCTTCTCCTTTTCTTTAAACACAGTACTCAAAAAATCTATGCGTGAATGAATGTGAGAAGAGATGCTAGTATAACTATAACAAAGATGATATTGGTGACATATGTTTGGAAACAGTATATAATGGGGGATAAATCAAACGGAGGGAGCACAGGACTTTAAAATAGAAACACTAAGACTTAAAGAGGAGGAATTTCAGGTAGTACAAGACATCTGGTGACAATTAACCTATCTTCACTTCAAGTGGTTAAAAATAGGTGCTTGAGATGGAAAAAAGTAGTTTTCTGTTCCTTTATGGTCCTTTATGTATTTCAAAATTACTCAGTTCAATGCAAACAATAAGGCAGGATTCATCCAGGCCTTTGAATGCAATCAAAATAATTTGATGTTGAAATATTAAAACTTAAATTGTTGAATTTTGACTGACAGAATGTGGAGGCATAGAATGTAAGAAAATAAGGATAGTGCAGAAGGTAGTCTCACACCTGAGGAGTTGCAGCTGTACTAATTCCTAGAAATTAGGAACAGGCCTGCCCTTAACAGGCCACAGCTGTGTCCAATAAGAAGAGTGCTATAAAAGAGTGGGTTAGCTGGATGAGGAGAGAGTTGGAGTTTGTTGGTTGTGCTGTGAAGAAGAAGTCAGTGCTGTAAGGAGCTATCCATGGGAAGTCATCAAGAAGGTATGGAAGATTTACAATAAGGTGGCAACAATAGAAATGCCTGCTGATGCCTTTCCTGAAAAAGGTCACACTGGATTTGAAAACGTACATCTATTTCAAGTTATGGTCTATTTTCAAAATATGGTCTATGTATTTGAAATAAATGCTATGTGAATGCTAGTTAATGAAGACATCTTCAGCTTTTTTTTTTTTTTTTTTTTTACTTATTGCAGTATTATGTCCTCATGGAAAATGAAAATGCCGTTCCCAAGAACTCCAAGATTATTTCCTGCTGCAGTAAGTAATGCCAGAACTTGCCAAATTCTTCTCTGAAGGAACTTCCTGGAAAAATATGCAAATAAATGGGCAATAAAATACCCATCAGCAGCTCCAGTTTGTTCATGTGTATCTCATTGTCCAGGTAGAGCACATATTAAGAGGCAAAGAAAGCAAAAATATAAAAGTAGTATTATTTCAGCCAAACCACTATTAAGTCCATAGTAATGTCATTAATGGACCACCTGCTTCCAATGTTAAATCATTCTATAGGATTTATGAACCAAAATAAGCTTTCTGACCTTCTTATTTCCAAAAGAATGATAGCACAGAAATAGAAATTTCATCAATAACTCTGTAGCTGCCTAGTTTTCTGATATTTTGTTCAAAACACTATATAACCTCTTATACAAAGGTTTTTGGGTTTTTTTAAATGTGGTTTAGGATTCTGTATTTTTGAATTGGAAAGTAGTCAATGCTCATTTTGGATGGACAGAACCACAAATTGTTGCTTTAAATACCATCCTCTTCAAAGTTCATTTTACTGTAAAAGGAATTAAATTGGCCTTTGTTAATGCTGATCAGATGGTTTCCATGACCTTTCAACATATCCTGTTTGGAATTAGGATGAAAAAAGAAAAATTCAAGACTGTAATGAGAACTGGCATATTACAACATTTAATAACCAAGTAGAAGCCAATGTAAAAAGTTTGATGATAATGAAAACCAAAGTTTTGTTTGTTTACCTGAGTTCAACAGATTTTTAAATCAATGTTAAAAATTCTTTGCAAAGCATATTTCCCTTTAGACCAAGAGAATTCATATTAAACATAATCATATTTATATCTTTGAATAACATCACAGAATTAGATGTTGTAGTCAGAAATTTGTGCTTGTCATCCTCAGTTCTGGGAAATACCTGCTCCTTTCTTAATTACAAATATCAAAGAAACAAGAACTTGCATTTTCCAGGCCAATAAACAATTATTATTTATTTAAATTGTTTAATTTACTGTTATGTAGCTGAAATGAGGCAAAATAGATATTTTATAATCAATGCATATGAAAACATAAAGAAATAAATGGCATAATACTACAAATGTAAATACTCCTCTCTGGTTTTAAATAGATTATCAGTTGCTCTTCAAAAATTAATCAATGACTTGAAACTTGCATTTAGAGAAAGTGAACTCATGTGAAAGGGACTCAAGTGCAGCTGAAATTAATGTTTTGCTTTACTTCATGAGTATTCAGAAACGTTGACAGTGTTCAGTGAATTCTATTAATTAAAAAAATGGAGGATCCTTGGGGACCTTCCTAATGCAGACCATCAGATGTGTTACTTCAAGATGAACCACAGGAACTTGAAGCTTGAAAATCACAGAAACACTGGATCATGAAATGATCTGCATTGGAAAGGACACTAAAGACCATCTACATCCAACACCCCTGTGGGGACTCACACTGGACCAGTTGTGAGAGGCTGAAATGTTATGGTTAATGATCTAAATATTGTTAGGAAGGGTGTTTTCCTGTTATGGTAAAACTGTGTTAAGAAGTTGTGACCACCAAAGCCTGCCTGTCCCTGAATACACCTCCTTTTGACTGTGAGTTAAATTACCTCAGGGAACTTCAGATAAGATAAAGATGACACTGTTGCCCAATTTTCTCAGGTCTAGGAAGAAATGAACAAGGCTGAGGGTAAAGACTGTATCCACAAAGAAAGTCAAATCTAGTAGCTGTCCTGAAAATTAGCTCTGGCTGGGATTAAGGTGAGGAGGAGGAGAGTTTTGGGTGTGTGGTGTAACCTCCAGTCAGAGGCAGTGAACAGCCATCCTCCCTTACATAAACTGGCTCAGCCGTAAAACCCCCCACCCTGGAAGGCCACATACACACGGAACATTCACCTGAGAGGCCACTGAGAAGTCTCATAAACTATCAAAGACCCCCAAAGTGCCCCCAACCCCCAAATGATTCCTGAGGCCTTGCACCAGCCCTGCACATGACACAAAGTGATGCAATGGATCCAGAGTCTGCTGCAAGAGACAGTGAAACTTGTCCCCCACCCGGGGAGATACCTGAGTATTCCTACCTGACCCAAACATATATTAATCCATTGAATTCATCGAATGCTTTGCAGGACCCTCACCACTGAGGACATGACAAGAGGGTACACTTGGGATCCATGGAGTGGTGATATTTTTCTCTTAATCTCTTTCTCTCTTTCTTTCTTCCCACCCCCTTTTCCTATTTCTTTCCTTTTTTCTCTCTTTTGCTCTCTACCTCAAATTAACTGTTACATAAAAATCTACTTTATTGTCTTTGGCATATGGTCTTGTTTGCACCTTAATTCAGGCAGAGGCATCTCTCTAACAATTTTAATAACCAGGTCTAAACCAGGTTACTCAAAGCCCCATCCAACCTGGTCTTCCACACTTCAAGGGATGGAGTATCCACAGCTTTTCTGGGCAACTTGTTCTATTGATTCACCATTTTCACAATAAAGAATTCCTTATTAATATCTACTCTAAACCTACCCTCTTTCAGTTTGAAGCCATTGCCCATTTTCCTGACACTACATGCTCTTGTAGTCTCACTCTGTATTTCCTGTAGGCTCCCTTCAGGAACTGCAAGGCCACAATTAGGTCACCCCAAAGCCTTCTCTTCTCCAGGCTGAATCCCAGTCCCAATTCTCCCAGCCCTTCCTCATAGCAGAAGTGCTCCACCCCTCTAATCAACTTGGTGCCCTCCTTGGGATTCACTCCAACACATCCATGTCCTTCCTATGCTGTGAATCCCAGAGCTGGACACAGCACTTCAGCTGCGCTCTCACAAGACCAGAGCAGAATGACCTCCCTACCCTTCTTGCTCTTAGACGGAGACAATTGGCTTTCTGGGCTGCAGGTGCACATTACTGGATCATCTCCAGTCTCTTACCCACCAGAACCCCCAAGTCCTTCTTGACAGGACTATTTTTTATCTGTTCAGCTCCCATTTGTATTGATACCAGAACATCCTAACCTAAAAATCTATGAAGATCGATAGCGTTAAGATATGAGGGAAGTGTATTATGACTATGAATGTTGATATCGAAGTCAATTGAGAAATAGAAGCCCCAGAAATCATACAAGCCTAAGTACAAAACATTAGAAAACAAAAAGGATTAGAACAAGTTAATCTGTCACACAGATCATGCTCTTCCCACTTCCCTGACAAAATGTTGTGGTTTTGGAATGCTACTCCCCAGCTGAGCTCTCCACCAAGACACCAAACCACACTGATGCTCACCAGGTTCGCCTTTCCCCCCTCTCCCACTCGTTCACCCCCATCCTTCTCTCAAGAGGACAACTGGAGGCTCTTGTAGATCATTGGTTAAGATAAAAAACCTTTACAAACAGCAACAAAATAAGAAAATGAACAATAACAGCAACAATGTTATTACAAAAATGTACAAAAGAGAAGATGTTTTACACACAGATGCTCACTGAGCCTGACCCAAAGCAATGTGACTGTGACTGCTGGCACCCTACCCCAACAGCTCATCCTCCACACTCTCTACTGACCAGAAGTCATCCCCTTCTTCTCAGAAGCCAGAGCTCCTTCCCCCTCCCCACGTCCTTGCAATGAGGTAAGTTAATATCCAGTAACATCTTAGTCCTGGCCAGGTCTCCTCAGCCACACACCCTCTCAGCTACTGCAAGAAATTAACCCTGTCCTTGGCTGAAACCAGCACACAAAATAATACTGAAAGAGGGCTCTGAAAGTCCAACAGGGAATCCATCTGATCCCTCCATAGGAAGTTTCTGATACGAAAAATCATAGTATTGGTCTTTTGGGGATGATTTTATGATGGAATCAGCTGAACATCGCTAGATATTTTTTAAGCAAAAGGGGGAACTGCAGGTATAAAATGTAAGTGAATATTGAAGGTATGCAAGAAACTTCTGAGAAGCTAGGACATTAGCTACATTAACGTAATCTCTTTGTGAAGACACAGATAATGAAGAAAAAAGGCTGCTTGCCAGTATCAGGTGTGTTTTGATAACAAGAAAGGGAGTGCGGATACTTTTTTTTACCCATTTTCACAGACCTCTTTGAATATCCTTTTTTTATCACTAGTGTAGTAGTTTTTCCTACAGTTAAATGAAAATGGATTTTTAGCACCCAAAAAAACTTTCTCTCATAAATAAATAAATATATTAATAAATAATTAAAATTTTGATATTTCACATAGCATTCTTTCAAAATCTTGGCATCCTTAATTTTTGTCCCAACTGATAAAAGTAAGTGGGAACCATAGTAATGGTTGGGATACCCTGAACACCTTATTATTAAAGAAATGTGATATAAACAAGAAAAGAAATCAAAAGACAGTATAGATATTTCTAGGTTGCTTACCTGATATATACTGGAAGTAAATTTCCAAGCCTACCACCCCACTGCCCTGACAAGAAGAATATGAAATTTACCCAGGGTTCTTTGGCTCTTTCCTGCATCAAAATTGGTCAGAAATGTGTCAGGCAAGAGATGCAATACCAGGAAACAAAAAGAGGAGGCAAAAGATAACTATAGCACACTAAATTTGTCATGATTTTTGGAACCTTGCCCTGTTCCACTGCTGCAAGTTACAGCCATCAATGTTTTCCTTTAGTCACTCACATTTAAAGGATAAATCTTATGAAGTTTCCAAAGATGAAAACACTTCTGGCCTAATTTTCTAAAGTGCTGACACCCAGAGCTGCCTGTGAAATCAGTGCAGGTTTTGAGTGCTCAGATTTTTGAAAATCAGGCCACTTATTTTTAATTAAAAGACACATAAAGGAAAGTGGAGAAAGAAGACATGTATAACTCTGTCTAGGCAGTTGGAGTTTTTTGACCTCTGCTTCTTACAGTCCTCATAATTGTCATGCTGTTACCCTGTGCTCTCCTCTTCTGTTTCTTGTGTCCACCCAGTTTTACAGTTTTAGTTCATAACTTTTTGAGGAAACAGAAATATTTTAATGGCAAGGGAATACAAGTTGTAGCATAAACAGGCTTTGAAGTCTTGATAAGTACTTTAATTATTTCCATAACATTAATTAGTAACAGTAATAATCAGACAAAGACTTCACCACTTCAAAATCTGAAGCAATTTCCACAGGTACTGAACAAAAATAAAAAGGTAATCTCCACAGATTTAACAGACAAAAAGTTTATCTGTGACAATACACAGCACAGACTGTTATTTAATGATCTTTGTGTCCCAGCAGTTGAACTGTATGACTTGATATAAGTTGCCGTTGCTGGAATGAACTTTTTAAAAGCAGTAGACTTCACAGATATGATTCTAGTCTGTCTCTGTGTTTACATTCATCCTTTTTATTTATTACACAGCTACTATTTATATATATGTACATACATACTTGTTTTGTGAAAAAAGAAAAGCTGGATATAGTTTTCAAATTGCCTCTCTCGCTTTCATTGATTGCCTCTTGACACAATTGCATTTTATTTTTCCTTAGATAGGTATGACAAACATGGAAGTATTTTTATATAATTTATCTTCCATTTCACATTCACAGGCGAAATATCCTGTAAACAGAAAATTGTGTTGTGAAATCCTTCCCTCAGGTTTTGGAACCTACTTTCTAAATTTTGCGTATTTGGCTCGCACATTTCTCATTCTGTATCTAGAAGTCACTCGCTATATATAGGGCCTTAGATCTTACTGCAATTTTTTCTGTTTGTGAAGTTAATAAAAACTGTTGGGTTGACAGGTATATCTGACACTACATTATAATTTACAATGAAGTAGTGTAGTTGTATACACTCACAGAGTCTTTCCAGGTAAAACAGACTGAAAGGCCTGAAGTCATGTAATTACAGTCAACAGATAATTTGAAAGTCATGAAAAATTTAGACGAGAGAAATAAAAATGAAGTGAAAAAAAGGGGTTGAAAGCAGTCTAAGAAAAGCCTGAGGCATCTGAAGACAGTCATTACTGATGCAAGACAAGGGATATACTAAAGATAGGTAATGTCAAGAGGGAACTATAATGAGCCAGAGTTAAAGCATGGCTGCCTGCCTACTGACAGACAAATAAACTACTGTAGACCTGCTTAAGTCTTTTATTTTGCTGATGGTTATCTTCTGCAGAAACAAAAGATTCCTCCTATATACACAGGTGGTAAAGTGGGATGTTCTTTGGAAAAATTCTAGGAGCAAATGTCATTAGTTCTAAATGGTTCTTTTAGGAAATGAGAAGAAAAAGATAAGTTGAAGGGAAAATTTCCAATGCATAATGATTTTTAGTAAGCACAGATATTTCTTCCATCTGGAATTATCAGCACAGGGAGTTAAAGCATATCAGTCAGCTTAAACATTCATCTTTAAACAAAGAACCCATGGATGAATGAGTAAGAGGAATTAATTGCATTACTTGTTCAAAAGAACTTACATTTATCTGAGAATTCAGAGATTCAGTCTAATATTTGACTTCTTGCTCAAGTATTATTTCTCAGTTCTATTAAAGACATTATTTTTTTTTCTATTATCCCACTCATTATTACACCTTGAAAAAATATAGTGCTTATTTTTAAGCTGTTTCACTGTGACTCTCTGAGAATCTCCTTGATACACAAAACTGCTAATTGAGCTATAGAACAGTGATTGGTGAAATCTGTTCCTATAAATGCCATGTGTCTTAATTTCATTTAGAAGATTTCTGAATACAACAGCAACAGGTTCTGAAGGAGAAACAACAGTATAACAACATTAATAACATAGATTAAAAAAATTAACATTGCATGCATATCATTTTGGTATTCATATGCATGAAGAGAGTTTGCATATACATACGGTTAATATTTTTTTTATTTTTCAATACATAAAATCAATTAGTGTGATTAGATTTCACATTTTCATAGATGAGAAAAATTAATTTAGAAGTTAGAATCTAGAACTACAAAAGTAAGTATAAAAATATTCTTATTAGTCAGGAATTTAAGAGTCTAAATTTCTTTTTTGCATATTCTAATTCTCAACTGATTAGTTTTGACCTCAAAATTCTCCCTGGTAGGTTCCTTTCACAATAGATAGATAGAGAGATAGACAGATAGACAGATACATACATACACACACACATAAATACATAGGTACATATTAGATTTTCTTAGCTGCATAAACATGGAACCTGTATAGATTAGTAATTTATGTCTGTTTCCAAGGTAAAATGATAGAAACACTAAAACGCCATTAAATTGAGACTTTATTTTTAGACATGTTGCCCATGATCCAAAGAGGTAGATGGAAGGAAAAAGGATCAGGCAAATATTGACATTTTTAGGGTTGCTAATCCATGTATTTCCTGGAAGGGACCCTCCTGTGTCATGTAAGCACCTTGGTTTGTGGGTCAGAGCTATGCAAAAGCAAAAAGTCCAGATATATTAAAACTTCTATATATATTACAATTACTGAGAAAGCTGTTTTAATTGTTGTTTGCTCTGACAAGGCCAGTAAAGATGGCATTGACTGTGTTAAATCTACAAAAGGGTAAACTGCTGTTTTTCCAGCAGCAGAATGTAATTCAGAATGTAGCTTCATATAAAGAATGGACTTACATTTTTTTAAATATCTGTAGTGAATTATAATATTTAAACAATTCCAGGCTGCTCTAGCCATCCTACTGCTGACAGTACTTTACTAAATTCAACAAAATGAACTGTCTTACTGTCTTACTGTCTTATTGAAACATTAATTCAAATTTCAGATGGAAAAATAAGATCTTTAGAAAGTAGCCCTGTTATCTATCAAACTTTACATAGTACTGTACTCCAGTGCAAACTGGAGCATGCAGATATACAATAAATAAAGATTAAAAATCAATCAAGCTAGAAATAACACTTGAAATTTCTCAGTTTTCATGTCTTAAGTAGCATTGTTTAAACTGAAATTTCTTATGAAAATAATTTTTCCCTTTTTTTAAAATGTTTTAATTTTTTTTATTTGCACATGACCATTCTTTGACTCAAAAGAAGCCAAGCAGATATAAGTGTGACAAAAAGACTGAAAATGTTAAACTTTGCTGTGCTCAGCTCGGATTATGGAACCAGTGGGCACTAAGTGCTTGGCAGGGAGATGCTGTGCCATTCCCTGTATGTATGCTGATAATCAAAGCTTTGTATGAAGTGAATGCCACTTCAGTTTTATGAGCTTTTTATGTGACGTGGCATATCAAATCTGCCAAGCAGAGGACCATCTGGAAACAGGTCATCAGAATGGATTCTGACACCCTCTGAAGGCAAGAGTGAAGGCGAAGAACAGAATGGTGGGGGGGAAACCACCCCACCCCCAAGATCCCTGGCCGTAGACAAATACTGATTAAGTAAAATGAATTCAGTATCATTCTGGAATATTACTTAATAAGAGAACAGATTTACCCAACCGAATTTAAAAGCTTGTTTTAAAATGTACATGTTTATGGTAAAGCTGTTCTTTTCCTTCCTTTTTTTCTTTCAGTTACAAAAGCACAAATCTTCCTGGGCATAACAGAAGTGTTATTCTTTTTTCCTCTTTTTTTTCTCCTTCTAGGGAATAAAAATGCTTTTTAAAGCTTCACCACCTGATGTTCAACACACATTGTAGAAACCCTCACAGGCAGATTTTTGATAAGGGTTCTGAAGCCATTAGGCTACTGTAGTTCAGCTGAGAAGATATTACACAATCATATATCACTGCACAAGCAAACCGGTGCTCTAAATGTCATTCAGTTATTAAAATACCACAGGCCCTGAGAGTTTGACCAAAATAAAGACCTATGAAGAGTGGTATTTTCCCTTGTTTCCTGGACTCTTAAGGCAAATTTATCACTCATATAGACATTCTCATCAGGACTGGATTATGAAGGAAAAGTCTTGCTGCAAGAACTGAAGGGTTAAAATACTCCTTCAGTTTCAAGTCTTTGGGAACTGAAAACATGCTTTGCACTTTATATGACAGACAAATGTACATAGAACCTCACTGAAGACAGTCACAGTCTCAAAACCTGAGCAAAACAGACCACATAGTGGTTTAATGTTACACCACAATTCTTCAAATAAATCAATTTAAGAAAACATTTCCACTACTTTTTTGTTGCACTGAAATCACTCAGGTGGACATGATTATAGTTCCACTCTTAAGACTCAGTCTCAGAGACTATTATAAATCTCATTCCCTGTCTCTGTCTCTCTCTTTCTGTCTCTCTCTCTCTTTCTGTTTCTCATTTGTTTTCTTCCTGCTTATTTTTTGAACACTGCTTGGAAAACAAGTGCTTTTGAGCTCTAGAGACACTTGAGTGAGTTTCAAGGTGGAAATGTTGGAGAGCGGCAAGAGAAGAAGTAAGGATTGCTGCTGATTGGCCTAGCAATAAATGGAAAAGAAGTACTTTTAATTTTCTGAAACTAGTTATTGCGGAAAGGAAAAGCTCTAGACCCAGTTTTTTTTTATTTTCCTATAAAAAAGTTGATATTTTAAAATTAAAATGATACCTCTAGGAAATCCAAGACCTTTTTTTTTTTTTCTAATGCAATTCAGGTTTTTTCTTGAAGCTGTTGGTGTTAGTGTGATTTATGTGGATATACTAGTGCTGAAAAGTACCGAGAGTGTTATGTTATATGCTGGTAACTCCAGGAATGTTTTCTTTCATCCAATAGCATACTGAATGCATTTTATTGGCTTTCCTTACAGACTTTGTTGGATATTATAACTAATAATTTAAATTTTTGAAAACAGTGACTAAACTCACTCATCTTTAATGATGACTATGGACAGGAGGAAGTAGAAATTTTTACTTCAGTCCTTTTATACAGGCAGACTGTAAAGGCCAAGTGTCAGAATAATTATATAAATTATTGAGGTGAAAAATCCAGGGGAAATAACTTATTCAGGCATTTTCCTCAGGTATCCTTGGAGAAATACTATTTTGAAGTACAAAAGAGCCAGTGCTGAGAAGCTCCTTGGTAAGGATAAGAAGACAGAAACAAGAAGACAGAAACTCCACTACACAGACCGAACAGAATTCCAAAATAATTAACAGATCTATTCCTTTCTCTATTCCTTTAACTCAATCCAGTCAAACAAAACTGTTAGAACAGTTCATTAGGATATGAGAGACTGAGATTTCATCTCTGGTTTAATCAATAAAATAATGGTTAATCCAGGGTGATCCAAATGATCTCTAAAGGGCCATTTGCTAATTTGTTAATTAGTTTCTAAAATTTATTCTTGATAAATGTTTAATTGCTATATTCTCATAAAAGTACAAGAGTTAGTAAATAATTCTTTTTCCAAATAGGGAACAAGGGGACAGGAGGTAAAATCTCAAGTGGGGTTCTTTTATTTTACACATCTCATCCTCCTCTATAGAACCGAGGATTAATGGATGACATGCTGCTATTTTCTACTTCGAAATACAGCAATATAGGATTTAATCTTTTTGTTGCCATGACACCGACCAAAAATGGGTCAGATGCGGTGTTAAGGAAAGATTTTAACTGAATTTTTTAATAAATCCATAAGGCCTCTTTTATGATGTCTGTACATTTTAGTTTATTTATAATACATACATATAGATCTACATATTCTGATCTGTTTATTCCATAAATATATTTTTGATACAGATGACAAAACTAATCTTTCTTTCATAGATGGCGAACTAAAAAAACAAATAAATAGCTCCTCAGGGTAGAGATGGCGAGATGTTACTGCAGAATATCAGCTACTAGCTAATACCATGGTCTAGATGATCAGCAACCCATTAGTGTTCAGCACGAGAGATTTTTGTTCCATACTCACTGCAATTTTGGCATTTATTTGAAGAAATGGGCTACCAGAGTATTAGTGCTATGTTCCTAAAAGAGCAGATAACTCTTGGAAGAGACAAGAAGCAAGACAAAAGGGCAGAGTGGCTTGAACAGAAGAATATAGAGTTACGCATTGAAAATTAATCTCTGGAATCTTTAAGTTATGGATTGCAGTGAAGGAGAAGTCAGTGAATGGATTTAAAAAGTGTGCTGGATTATTTAGACTGATTTATGTAGGAAAACTCCTCTGGGTGAATAAAGATAATATACAATAAGTTTGAAGAGAGATACAGTGGAGAAGAGCAATTTGCAGTAAATATAAAGCCTGAAAAGAGCATAAAGAAATCAAAGGAGGGCAGAGAAAAAAGACAAGACCTTTTAGACAAACCATGTGTGCAAAGGGAGGGGAAAAAGAGAGGAAAAGCTGGATTTGGACCAATGAGCTGAAACAATCTTCTTAACAGCAAAAAAGGAGGTGTTCCAAACAAATGCTAATAAGAAAGATATAGGTTCTCCTATATTTACATAGAAAATAAGCTTATTAATACATTCCAGTGGCTTTGTTTAGAATTCTGTCTTGTAATACCTTGCTATATAATACACCAGGCAGAAAAAATAAGTGCTGAAATCTTAGCCAAATATTCTGTTAAGGAATAAAAGCAGAGATTGCTAGGCACTTCTAGGTGACTTTTCCTACACTGTTTATTTGATGGTGTAAAAGCTTGGAGAGCCTGGACTCCATCTTAACTAAAATCAGTCCACTGCTAAGTTTTTGCTGGTATGGCTTTTTAATCTCTGTGCTAATGTAATAAAACAAAAAATTATAAATGAACTGATTAGCTTGCTCCTTTTCTGTGGAACTTCTTCCTAAAGAGATGGCTAGAATATTTTATTACTTACTAGAAACAAACTTTTAAACTTGCATAGGGAGCAATTGAAATTAGAGTGTTAGAAGATGCTAAATGGGAACCAGGTAACAGTGAAAGAAAAGTAATCCACTCTATAGCATTTAATCTGAAGCAGCAAAAGAAAAATTACTGGCGCAAACTTGGTGAAAGAAAACTTCACTTCTGATAAGAACTCAACAGTAGAATTCCAAAATGCCACTTAACACCTCCTATTAACTGAAAATTTTGTTTTGACAAAAACAAAAGGGCAAGTAATATTGAAGGGCAAGTAATATCCTTAATTTATATCGCATCATGCCTTTGCATTTTTATTTATGTCAAAGGTAAATGTATTTTGACAACAGACATAATTTGTCTTAAATGAAGCAAGAAGCTACAGCAGGCAGACTGGTATAATCTCTTATGTACAGTGCCACTGTATTTTGAAGCATTTAATTATGAGTTTTCAGTAAATAATTCTTTAACAAGGTCTAAATTTTGACCCATTAAAACCATATTTTGATTCTGCATTTATCTGAGTGCACGAAATTGTTGTCTTCAACACTGAGGTAAATCATGTTTTCACTCCTCAAATTTAATGCTCAAGATTGAAAGATATAAAAAATGGATACAGTTTTTTTTTTCCCACATGAAGCATGTAGGTGTGTGGGAAAGATGGGGAAGGTGAAGAAATTTGACAAAAGTTGGTAACATAAGTTGCTGCAGCCTGAAGCTGAAGTAACTAATCTCTTGGTGACTTATGTGGGGTTTGTTATTCTGTCTTGCCTAGCAAGTCATAAAAAAATCATACTTCAACTATTCTAGCCAGCTGCCACATTTATGAGTAAGGTCTTATTCTACAAAACTACAGATGGGCAGGTATAGAGATATCTATTTCTGTACAGCAGACAGTAAATATTTATTCACAGCTGGTAGGTCAATTCCAATTACCTGCAAAAAAATAAATCCACTTCAGCCATTTCTTTGGCCAAGGAAAAAATAAAAAAGAAGGAAAACATACCAAAACAAAGAAAGAGTAAATGATATTGAGAAAAAATTAAAAAGCAGGAAAACAAAAGTCTTAGAGCATTATGTCACGCCTTGTCCTGAAAGGTGTTTGGTGATTTAATTGACTGGTATTTGGTCTAAAATTTATATTTCAATTACATGAATTCAAGTAGTGCACATAATCCATAAAGGCAAAACAAAGAAAAAGAAATACAAAACTGAGTTAGTATTGCATTTTCTAAGACCATAAATTTTGTATTAAGTGATTATTATTTGTTTGCAAAGTCTTGCAAAGTATAATGCCATACAAGCAATAATTACTAAAAATTATCATGTTTAATAATCCTGAATTTTTTAGCACTAGAGGCCACTTAAACAGCAGTTAAGAGAAGGAAACTGTCTAAAGATATTTTTGTACATCTTGTATAGGATATCAATATGCAAAAGGAAAATGAAGAGGACTGGAAATGTTAGCCTGAGTGTTCCTTGTAACATTTCCTGATTTTCGTTTCTGTTCACTACAGAGTATAAAGCACATTCCTGCTACTATTTCATTTTCTCTAAAGACATTAAGATGTAGAGATTCCCCTGGAGTCTGTGGTGAAGACCATGGTGAGGCAGATGTCCCTTTGCAGCCCATGACGGTCCGTGGTGGAGCAGAGATCCACCTGCAGCCCATGGAGAAACCTAAATATGAGGATATCTAGTAAAAAAATTGTGAATGTTTTTTGTGTGCTGAAGATGTTTTTCATATATTACAAGTTAGGCAAATATTAGGTAAAATCAGATAGAATCCATAACATGGGTGTGAGATGCACTCTTCCTCAAAAGAGTGTATATACTGCAAAATTGGACTCTTGTTTGCTGTAGCTGGCCTTCCTATTAAACCTATTTCAGAAATTTCTTCTGCTCACAAGGCAGGAAGACCTATGCCACAAGGATGTCTGTCCCTACTTTTGAATAAAATGGATTGTGACTTGCATTTTCTGCTGAACTCGGTGTTGTCAATATATGTTAGCTTTGCTCTGAGTATGCCTAATGAACAGTGCCCATGAGGGAACACAGTGCTGACCATGAGCCTCTAACAACTCTATGAAGAAGACAACAGTTACATCAATTGGTGCAGCATGTTTTTTGCTGATGCAGAGCTTTGGCACCTAACAAGATTGCTTCTTAGGAGCAGCTGACCTGCTTAGCACCATGGGAGATTGTAGGTAACTCTGTTCTGCCCAGGGAATTGAGCTGCTGAGTTTGCATCTTAATCTGTGCATTTGTCTCTTCCACAGAGAGTCCTAAGAAAGAACTAGTGGCATCTCTATGCAAAATTCCATACTGGGTAAAGGATGAACTCTTACTATACCCCAAGGAGTTTCAGAAAACATTAGCTATCTCAAGCCTGTGACAATTTACTTTCCACAGCCATAAACAGACACCACATTATCCCTGAGGTCCTCCCAAAGTTACACATTTAAATTCCATTTCCAGAGCCTTGATTCAAAATGAAGTATTTAAACATTTATTCTCAACTCTTCTAAATAAGTAGAAGGGGACTAAATTCAGTGGGTCAATTATTAATATCAAATTCTTCATTCAGTTCCTTCTGAGGCCTGATTGAAAAATTGTCCACAACAGTGTTGTTATTGCCTGAGTTCCTGTCCAAGATGTTTTTATTGTCTAAATTGCAGGGGATGATGAACCCAATGTGGCTCTGAACAGATTCTGAGTAGGGAAGGAAGTTAAAGAGGATTTTGCATGGTATACAAGTTATCCAGCTGGGTGATTTTTCAGTTTGCCTGATCTAATTACCTTTATTACCATCTCCTCTGCAAAAAAAGAGTTCAGCTTGTCTTCTTGTGGATTCAAGAATGCAGACACTTTGTGGCTGCATGGAATACCTTCATTTCAGGGTTTGAAATATGAAATAATGAATTTATTGAGAGCCACGCAGACACCACAACTATCTGATTGTGGGTTTTGGAGTGATTAGTATGGATTTGCTGCAATCTGCTTCTGATGAGAAAGATGAGGGTGCATATTTACTTCTCTCAGTCTCCGTCTCAGTCTCTGTGTAGAACAGGACTTTTTTCCCCTTTTTCCCTAGTGCATCATATCTCTGCTTGGTGTATCTAATTGATTTTTCTGTTTCAGAGGATTGGAGCTTTGCCAGTCTTGTAGGGTCTGCCTGAAGCTTTTTACAGACTTATGCTTCCTGCTCCCTTTGCTTTCCTTGTGAGTCTCTTCCTATTGTCGGATTTTCTGTATTTAAGTAGTTTTTTATTTAATTTTTGTCTTGTTTAAGCAGGAGATGAAAGGAACTGCTTCCTTCAGGTTGCTGCTTTGGTAGGCTTTCCAGGATAGGAGGGTGAATCTCCAGTCTTTCTTAGAGCAAGAGATAAAGACAAGATCAAGGGCCTGCTCTGCTTATGTTACAGGGACGTCACAGGTAATTAAGGAGAAGTTGAAGATGTATTAATGTGTGACAGAAAGAAATCAAAAAACACTTAAAGCAGTTTATAATAATGTTACTGTAATGAGATTATAGGTTTTTACACAGAACCTGGCTTATGCCCTATATAAGAACAAGGCAATCTTGAGGCCTTGATAAGATGCCTTAGCAGGGGGAAGGCTGCTGTGGTTACTAAGGGTGCAAAGAAAGGGGTTCTTGGTGTTTTCCTTCTATAAATCCCTGCTGGTGTTTTCAGAAGGGCTGTGTTCTAACATGTATAATGTATCTCTTCCTAGGACCACTGCATGTTTTTATTACTATACAGAAGGAAAGGGAAGGTGAACAGATGAAAGGAAAAAAAAAATCAAAAACTATTTTTCTTTTCCTCCCAGGTATTCAAGAAAAAAATAAGGGCTTAAGGGCATCCACGTTAATCCAGGAGTTTCAATAACTTCATAATCTTAGCTGAATTTTTACTCAGATGTTAAAGACAGTTAAAATCAACTTAATCTGAGGTCACAGGAGATGTGAAGAAAGCTTTTCTCCAATTAAATTGCATTTTAACTTTATTTGACCAAATCCATAGTTTGGTACTAAAAGTGTTATTTTAAACCTTATAGATATGCTTAATAATGGAAGCCTAGAGAATTTATATTGTGCTAGTTACAATTTTTTTTCTTTAACATAGATAAGGTAAAAAATTAATATGAAGCTAAAGTATATGTGCATAAAACCTTTGCAGCATGGAATGTGATTTAATAGGTTACTGGAAATGAAGATATTAACTGATCAGAAATTAATATTATAAGAAGCTGCAAAAATGAGGGACTTTTGTATTATTTACAAAATAGGTTATAGTTTCATGAGCTGTTAAGTTCATTTTAGAATGTATTCAGTCATGGCATCAGGTTATTTGATCAAAGCCCTGATGCAAAAGCAAAATGAGTAAAAGCATTCTCTCAGTCAAAACTGATCTAAACTTTCTAAGGGGCTGACTTGTTCAACATGTTTTTCATTATGCACTTATCATCTATAACTAGAATCTGGCATGCCACAGGCCTTTTGCATCATAATTTCCTTGTCTTTCGTCAAAAATACAGTCCTCTAATGTCAACAAGAAGTTGCTGCCCTCATTTGGGAGAATATATCTCTTCTGTAAATTCATTCACTTATGTTCAATTCCTTCTTTTTGTAGCAGAAAGATTTTTCTTCCCTAAGCTGTCTTGATGCCTGCTGCTTCAGAGCTGAAGAAATATGTGTCTCTATAACCAAAAGAGAAAATACTGTTTTTGATTTCCCAGTATAGACAGCCAGAATCAGCCAGAAGAGAAATTGTCCACTTAATTATTTGTCCACCCTTATAATTCCAGCTAGATTTAAGTGTTAGATCTCTGCAGGTACTGGAAGACAACCTCATTAAAGAGAAAAACTTCTGAAAGTTTGAAGAATGAGATAACATATTATGTTACATTTATACTCTGTTACTAGAATACAGATGTGCTGAATCTGGACTGCTAATGTGGACAGACTGGGAGCAGCCCTGGGGAGAAAGACTTGGGGATGCTGGTGGATGAGAGGCTGGACATGACCAAGCAATGTGCACTCATAAAAAAAATAAATAGCAAACAGCACTAGCACTGACTTTAATCAGAACTTCTTCAAGTACTGCTTCTTTGCAAAACAAAGGGGAGCAAATGGCTAAAACCTGGGAGCAAGAACTCTGTTACTGAAATAACAGCCTCAACAGAGTCTGTTGCCACACATTTGTGGTCCAGAGAACCACCAGGGCCACACTGTATTTATGGCTCTGGCAGACTATTCCATTCAAGATCCATGACTTGTGTATTTTGTTGATATTTAAGGGGAAAAAATTTTGCACAAGTCTTGATTTTCGACTGGTTTCCGGACTGTTTGCAGGTCTTTTCAAGCCTAGCACCCTGTCCCCCCTCCTCCTGCACTCCTGGTTCCAATGCTGGAAGCGAGAGTGACCCTGATCAAAACACACCCATTTTAGATATAAATAACTCTTCTCCATCAATAACCTCAGAGAGAGTGTATGCTTCCATATCTACAGGCATAAATAATCATCAAGCAGTACATCGGACAGCCAACTATAGCACCCAAAGACCCTTCTCCTGAGCCTCTGAGACAACAAAAAAACCAAGCTCAAGGGGCATGGAAGAAAAGAAGGAAAAATAGTGTAACCACAGATGTTCATCACGGAAAATGTCCCTCCGCTACTTCATAAGTTTATAAGACTCTTTGTTCTATATTTCTGAATTTCATGCAAATATATATACCAATGTTCAATACTCAAACACATGCAATTCATCAAAAAAATACCACAAAAAAACCAACCATAGCTTCTTTTATAGCTATTTCTTGTGAGTGTTTAAGAATGCTTTCAGTTTTCAAAATTCTGTTACATTCTTACAGCACAACTGTCTTCTTTTTATAAGAGTAGTTATAAGATCCAAGTAATTTTGTCTTAAGAATGAGTCTTTAAAGCCATTGAGAAACAGAGATGCAAAAGCCTCTAACAGCCTTACTAAAGGATGTGCAGCACTCGTGTAACTAAATACAATTTTGTCTCTCTATGTACTTTAGATGTAACAAATCCATGAAATTGAAATTTGCAAATACTCAGTCCTTACTAAATCCTGCAGCTTATCACAATTTAGTTTTTTCTTGCAGATGTATTCTATTTACAGGTTATTCGCCGAGAAATGTCTTTTGAGGAACCCCTGCTCACCCAAGCAGCCTCTTCAAAATCTTACTCCCCCTCAGCAAATAAAGGGTTCCATGGCCAAAACACCCTGTGGCTTGGGGAAGACTGCTGTGCTAGCACCTGACATTAACATAATTCGTGACCAAAAAAATTAAGCATAGCAGATTTGTCCATCAGTTTAAATCTGACTGCATAAACAAAGTTGACTTTAGAGGCAGAAAAAGAAAATAGCAGCCTCAGTATTGGCCCCTGGGGTTGCTGCTATAAAAACTTAAAAATGCTTAGAGAACTGAAAGTGCTAGCTAAGCAAGCAAATGTAGTAATGCCACATCCTAGACACCAAGTGAGCTGCTAACAAATGCTAATAGCACCAAACGTAACACTAGAAAACTGAGCAGCAATAGACTTTTCACTGCTTGTCCATGGAGACAGCTACCAAGACTTTGAAAGGATGTACTGCTTCAACCTTTCTTCAGAATCAGCATCTATCCACATAAACATCTAGAGGCTGAAGGAGCAAGTAAGGGACTTAGAATTTGAGAAGAACTCAGTTTACATCAATGAACTTTTCAGACAAGGGAGTTGACAGGATGGGTTTCATCATTTGTTGAAGGAATTCTTTGGGTTGTAATCGTTGTTTTTACTTATGTTTTCCTGTTAAGTGTCTGCAGAGGTCCATTGGGGAAGTCTTCCATAGTGAGATAAAACATGAGAGTTGTGGAATCCTCTGAATCCTCCTCCCCAGGGAAATCCCCAGGGTCTTGCCTTGGAAAAATATATCATAGAGTATTCCCCACCCAGGCTGATAGAGAAGACTCAACCCATGGCGCTCTGCAGCACTTCTGCCAATCTACATTAGAGTGCTTCCACCATTGGGCAGTTGACTCTGCCCACCCCAATAATTCATCCCTCATTACCCCCTTGCTGCCCTGTGCCCTCCCCTGTGCTCTCAGGTCACTGGTCACTGACACCATACTTAAGTCTGTACACACCACATGGTTTTGTCTTTGATCCCTTCAGCATGCTTTGGAATAAATTTTTGCTGGAATACATCATACAAAAACCCTTCCTGTCCTCTGCTGAGCTATCTGTGGTGTGTGTGTGTGCATGGACTTGAAATGGCTGTTCTCATGGCCTTACTCTGAGCAGCTTCTGAAGGAGACACTTCAAAGAGCATTGCAGCATTTCTACCACCCTGCAACACTGCAAAAAACCTTGTCTTTGAGTTTTATTAAATTTGCACCTCCACAAATTTATAATGAAACCTTCTTTTTGCCAGTATCTTTGGTGGTGGTTCTTTAAGCTATGCAACAATTCTCTTGTGACAGATACCAGGTGTAATAGTCAGGGCATTTAGATGGCCCCAGATAAGATTTGAGGAGCAACTGAATAGAACTTTGAAGATATTGAAAACAGCTCTACACAGCTGTTTTATTTCCCAGTGCACTTTTCTCGCTGACATTACCTCTGGTACTGTGCCTTAGATTTGATGGCTATTCTAATCTATCTAATGTATACATACTATCAAAGAATGAGCAGAGTAGGCCACAGCAAACAAACAAAAAAACCCAGGCTATTTGATTAAAGCACTGATGCTAAAGCAAAAAGGGTAAAAGCATTTTACCTATATAACTCACTTAATTAGAGGAAAATAACCTTGTTCTGCAAACCTAAGTCTTATGACTCACTTATTAAGTAGTCCTACATGAACAAGTTTTCAGTATCCCCTGAAGAAGAAGCTCTCCAGCAGACCTGTCTGCAGCTCCAGCTGTACTGAGTCGTCAGGGCAGGTTTTAGAGACACTACTCTCCTTTTTTGTTTTGCTCCTGTTTGGTTTTGTGTGGTTTTTTTGTTGGTTTTTTTTTTTTTTTTCTAACATTGTCTGCATATATTATCTGGAGAAATGTACAGTGAATCATTTGGATTCATTTGGATAATTTATATAAATTTGATTTACATCTATATAGAATAAGAATAAAGTGGATTAAAAAGACAGGCTACTCAGTCTGAGAGGGCCAAGGAAGCCTTTTTCCCTGCTGAAATTTGAAGAAATGGCCATCATATTCTATTCACATCATCGAATTTGAATGGAAATTGCCATGTTGCTCACCTGTATTTAAAGTTAAACTTATCCCCACTTCATGAACTCATCAGAAATTCCTATGCCTGTCAGTTTGAATGATACTATTTTCTATTAAAACTTCTCTGCTAGTCTCTAATCTGCCATTATATTGTATTTAACTCTCTATAACTCTCTTTCATTTGCTTTCATAGTAGTGATGTATTTTATTTCTTTACTGTATTCAGACTTCCATTTGTATCTGAAGAACAAAATTTTTTTTTTTGTGATGTGGCTCACTTGACTGATTCCAAATTTCTCATCAGCATACACATTATCCTGGTGTGTAGCTAAGTTTTTCATAAAATATGTATTTCTGGATTCTGCTAACAATGAACTGAGAAAAGCATCACTTTCTTCCCCAGCCTCTCACTGTTTGTCTTTGCAGATATTGTTCCTTCCTTATTAACTGAAATTAATCTAGAGTACTCTAATTACTACAGTCAGTTTATATTACATGATTTAATCATGAGAAGAGAACCTGCATAATGATTTACTTCTGTGTAACTCCACATGTATCAACTGGTGTCAGAAGAAAAAATTCCCCTTTCTATTTTTCTCTCTTGTATTTCTCATATTACCTCACAGAGAGTGAGGTAATAAAGAGACATCTATAAAACTTGACTTTAGAGGCAGAAAAAGAAAATAGCAGCCTCAGTATTGGTCCCTGGGGTTGCTGCTATAAAAACTTAAAAAATGCTTAGAGAACTGAAAGTGCTAGCTAAGCAAGCAAATGTAGTAATGCCACATCCTAGACACCAAGTGAGCTGCTAACAAATGCTAATAGCACCAAACGTAACACTAGAAAACTGAGCAGCAATAGACTTTTCACTGCTTGTCCATGGAGACAGCTACCAAGACTTTGAAAGGATGTACTGCTTCAACCTTTCTTCAGAATCAGCATCTATCCACATAAACATCTAGAGGCTGAAGGAGCAAGTAAGGGACTTAGAATTTGAGAAGAACTCAGTTTACATCAATGAACTTTTCGGACAAGGGAGTTGACAGGATGGGTTTCATCATTTGTTGAAGGAATTCTTTGGGTTGTAATCGTTGTTTTTACTTATGTTTTCCTGTTAAGTGTCTGCAGAGGTCCATTGGGGAAGTCTTCCATAGTGAGATAAAACATGAGAGTTGTGGAATCCTCTGAATCCTCCTCCCCAGGGAAATCCCCAGGGTCTTGCCTTGGAAAAATATATCATAGAGTATTCCCCACCCAGGCTGATAGAGAAGACTCAACCCATGGCGCTCTGCAGCACTTCTGCCAATCTACATTAGAGTGCTTCCACCATTGGGCAGTTGACTCTGCCCACCCCAATAATTCATCCCTCATTACCCCCTTGCTGCCCTGTGCCCTCCCCTGTGCTCTCAGGTCACTGGTCACTGACACCATACTTAAGTCTGTACACACCACATGGTTTTGTCTTTGATCCCTTCAGCATGCTTTGGAATAAATTTTTGCTGGAATACATCATACAAAAACCCTTCCTGTCCTCTGCTGAGCTATCTGTGGTGTGTGTGTGTGCATGGACTTGAAATGGCTGTTCTCATGGCCTTACTCTGAGCAGCTTCTGAAGGAGACACTTCAAAGAGCATTGCAGCATTTCTACCACCCTGCAACACTGCAAAAAACCTTGTCTTTGAGTTTTATTAAATTTGCACCTCCACAAATTTATAATGAAACCTTCTTTTTGCCAGTATCTTTGGTGGTGGTTCTTTAAGCTATGCAACAATTCTCTTGTGACAGATACCAGGTGTAATAGTCAGGGCATTTAGATGGCCCCAGATAAGATTTGAGGAGCAACTGAATAGAACTTTGAAGATATTGAAAACAGCTCTACACAGCTGTTTTATTTCCCAGTGCACTTTTCTCGCTGACATTACATCTGGTACTGTGCCTTAGATTTGATGGCTATTCTAATCTATCTAATGTATACATACTATCAAAGAATGAGCAGAGTAGGCCACAGCAAACAAACAAAAAAACCCAGGCTATTTGATTAAAGCACTGATGCTAAAGCAAAAAGGGTAAAAGCATTTTACCTATATAACTCACTTAATTAGAGGAAAATAACCTTGTTCTGCAAACCTAAGTCTTATGACTCACTTATTAAGTAGTCCTACATGAACAAGTTTTCAGTATCCCCTGAAGAAGAAGCTCTCCAGCAGACCTGTCTGCAGCTCCAGCTGTACTGAGTCGTCAGGGCAGGTTTTAGAGACACTACTCTCCTTTTTTGTTTTGCTCCTGTTTGGTTTTGTGTGGTTTTTTTGTTGGTTTTTTTTTTTTTTTTCTAACATTGTCTGCATATATTATCTGGAGAAATGTACAGTGAATCATTTGGATTCATTTGGATAATTTATATAAATTTGATTTACATCTATATAGAATAAGAATAAAGTGGATTAAAAAGACAGGCTACTCAGTCTGAGAGGGCCAAGGAAGCCTTTTTCCCTGCTGAAATTTGAAGAAATGGCCATCATATTCTATTCACATCATCGAATTTGAATGGAAATTGCCATGTTGCTCACCTGTATTTAAAGTTAAACTTATCCCCACTTCATGAACTCATCAGAAATTCCTATGCCTGTCAGTTTGAATGATACTATTTTCTATTAAAACTTCTCTGCTAGTCTCTAATCTGCCATTATATTGTATTTAACTCTCTATAACTCTCTTTCATTTGCTTTCATAGTAGTGATGTATTTTATTTCTTTACTGTATTCAGACTTCCATTTGTATCTGAAGAACAAAATTTTTTTTTTTGTGATGTGGCTCACTTGACTGATTCCAAATTTCTCATCAGCATACACATTATCCTGGTGTGTAGCTAAGTTTTTCATAAAATATGTATTTCTGGATTCTGCTAACAATGAACTGAGAAAAGCATCACTTTCTTCCCCAGCCTCTCACTGTTTGTCTTTGCAGATATTGTTCCTTCCTTATTAACTGAAATTAATCTAGAGTACTCTAATTACTACAGTCAGTTTATATTACATGATTTAATCATGAGAAGAGAACCTGCATAATGATTTACTTCTGTGTAACTCCACATGTATCAACTGGTGTCAGAAGAAAAAATTCCCCTTTCTATTTTTCTCTCTTGTATTTCTCATATTACCTCACAGAGAGTGAGGTAATAAAGAGACATCTATAAAACAGTGCTGTTGGATGTAATCCCAATATGTGAGATTAGTACCAAAATACAAGGGGGAAAAAATCCAAAGAAAATGACCCCGAACAATTAGACTTAATTTCTAAACAGCAGAAGGCTGAGTTGAGAACGGAACTCACAACAGAAGATGATGTTTCATATAACAATGGACTGTCACAAAAATCAATTTCTGCTTAGAACTTTACATGCAAACCTTAGAGACGCAAACAGATTTGTCTTTGCAGAGCTCAGTTATTTCTAAGAAATATTAAAGTCAGCAGAATACAAAATAGACACCCGAGAGTACCAATTACTTATAAATATATTTTTCTATGGAAATAGAATTGTTGCTAATGTCAATAAATAATAAATCGGATTTTAAAAAAATTATTTACAATTTGCACCTAGCAGAATAAACAATACTACTTATTTATAGGAGAAGGATGGATAATACTAATTATTATCCATCTAGTGCTAATTCCATTACTAGTGCTAATTCTAGTGAACTGTACCCATTTTTATTGGGATTGAGTTAATTTTTATGATAGTAGCTAGTATGGGGCTGGGGTTTTGATTTGTGCTGGTATCAATATTATTAACTTGGCGATGTTTTAGTTATTGTTCAATAGGACATACACAGAGCCAAGGTCTTTTCCTTACCCCACCCCACCAGAAAGTAGACTGGGAATCCGCAGGGATCTGGCAAGTGACACAGCTGGGACAGTTGACCCCAGCTGACCAAAGAGATATGACATACCACAGGGCATCATGCTGAGCACATAAAGATGGGATAAAAAGAAGGGGACATTCAGAGTGATGGTGTTTTGTCTTCCCAAGTCATTGTAATGAGTTATAAATGTCTGCTTTCCTGGACATGGCTGAACACCTTGCCTGCCCATGGGAAGTGGTGAAATAATTCCTGGTTTAAATTCACTTTTGTGCTCAGCTTTTGCTTTATCTATTATACTGTCCTTATATCAACACAATATTAGTGTTTTCCCACTTTTACTCTTCCAATTCTCTTCCCCATTCCAATGTGGTGGGAGGGTAGAGGGGAGTAAGTGAGAGAGGCTGTGAGCTTAGTTGCCAGCTGGTGTTAAACAACACCAAAGTCTTGAACAAGTTTATAAGAAAGCTATTAGGTGAAAAAATGAATCTAATGATTATTTCACACGCAGTGTACCTGTGAAAAAATTCTTGTGGGTTGATGGCTGTACAGAAAATGATAAAAAATGAACTGAATCTCTTTTTCCAGTAGTTACACTGTTATAATACCTAGCTCTGAACATTTTACTCACACTAACATGAATTTATATTAATAGTATTATATTTAATTGCATATAATATATATTATATATTATACATATTATGTATATATTATATGTAATTATTATATTTTATATTGTTTTTGATCCCTTTCTTATTGGCTTATTATGCATTGATTTACTTGATATTAGGTTGATGTCACCATAATAAAGTCTACAAAACTCGCTGGACATTGCCCCATAATTATTTAATAAATACTTTCACTACAGCTTACTGTACCATTTAGCAAATTATCATTTGATCTTCTATTTTAATATTAAAAGAAGCAATCTCAGTGGCTTTCAAACAATATTCCTTAATGCTTTCCTACACAGTCACATGTGAGACACAAACACTCAGGCAGGTAGAGTTGTCACTGAGGAGCTTCGTGGAGCTCCATTGCATTCTGCATTCTGTCTGATTTGTGGAAAATTTCACTCCTCCTTTTAGGACAAGATGTTCCCCAAAAGACTGTGTTTCCCCTGATGGGAGCAGCTTCATATTGTGTATGAGCTAGGCAAGGTAAACAAGGCACCTTGAATTCAGCTCTGACAGCCAAGAACTTGTGTCATATAGCAGTCAAGGTAGAATTTAAAAATAGTGTCAAGAATAATTTACATATTGTAATGAAATTCAAATTGAAAAGTAGTTGTAGTAATCAAATCCCAAAGTTCCATGATTGATGTGTGTCAGAAAAGGGAATAAACTTTATTTTTCCAGAGGGGGGGAAAAATATTAAAACCAAAAAATGGCCCAAAGAAATCTCTTGTTTTTCAAAAAATTTAGTCAGACTAAAACATAAGGCTTTACATAAACAAGTAACTAATATAAATAAATTAGCAATATGTAAATTAAATTCTGGATTTCTCTTTATGTTTTTTGACAGTATGCCTTAAGACAAATCCAAAGTCAGGCTTCTGGCTAGATATCAAGAAACCTTAAATATTCCCCATTCTCACACCCAGGGGATAGCTGCAATAACTGCAATTATCAATAACAACACAATTGGAGAGGCATTCTACAGGGAAGTAGACATTATTTTATCTTTTATCTAATTTTTTATATCAGGCTTTTTTCACACTGTCTTAGCATCAGAAAATACTTCATGCTGACTGAGGTTAGCTGCCAGAGAGAATATTAAGGGATAAATCATGTGCACTTTCTAAGACTGTATTTTACTTAACTGACTTTATCTGCATTACAATGGGAAAAAATTACACATATCTGTTTTGAAAAATACTGGGAAATGGCAAAACAGTGAACAGAAAAGTACTAACACAAACAGAAATTTGCACTTATAAATAGCATTATAGAAAGAAAAAGGAAGCTGGAAAATGATAATTTAATAAGATATCATTATTATTTAGAAAAGAGTATTATTTAGAAAAATTTCCACTGTACATAATGTTAAACAATAAAATTTTGTTCATAAAAGAAACAATGAGAGACAACACATGGCTTTACAAACTGGATTTCTGCATTTGAAAGAGATAATTTTTACTATACATTCTGCACAGAATCAAGAATATAATATTTAGCTTCACAATTAAAATATATATTAAAAATATTAACTCTAGCTGCACTTGGAGACAATTTTTAAAAATTAGTAAGGCTAAATTGTGTATAGTGCTTCATGGAAGTCAATGCAGTAAGAGATCAGAAGAATTAAAACTGCATGAGTAACAAGCCCAGCATGGAGTGTCAAGTCATTACAAACCCCATTGAGATCCCACTTGGTGGCATTGCTAAATCTAAAACTACATGGAATATATGAAATAATTGACTCTTGGTTAGTTATCTACTTATAACATAAGTTTTCTTCTGATTTTTTTTTAAAGTAAAGGATTCATTTGGATAGTTGCAAATGTCTCAATCCAAAATCTTCCTATTAAAAAAAAAAAACCCAAACCCTAGAAACAGGTCTAAAAGATTGTAGCATTTAAGACTTGGAGGAAGTAACTCTTAAACAAAACACAGAAAAAATATTCCTGGTTTTAACTGGTACTAGTCTATTAAAACCAACTGGAATTGTTTTATGTATGTATGGCACAGAATAAGCATTGGAATAATATCAGATGGAGCTACATTTATCTAAATATAAACCATAAGAAAACTCCAGAACATATACAAAAATGTTTCTAAAAATCTTCAGACTTGTTTAGGCTTTTTCTCTTACATAGGTTGAATAAATGATAACATTATTTTGAGAAGGGGAAGCTAGCTATTTGAAATACTGTTTCACAATTCATCACTTAAAATCTTGGCTCTGCCTTTTTCCCAAAGCAAATGATGGACCCATTGTGGGCTAATCATGAAATCTGGCAGTGAACTCCATGAGATGGGTTAAAAGGGTAGGAGTGACATTTTCCCTTCCTGGAATAACCTCTGCATTTAGCCACATCATATTCTTAAAGTAAGGAATATTTTCTCCTGCTTAAGGAAGATTTTCTAGCTTTACAGTCTGCAGTACAGACCTGTAGAGTTAGATTTCCTGGAAATTTTATTGAAGAAAGGTATAATACATATAAATATGTTTAAAACATAAAATATATGTATTTTTAAAATAGTTGAATTTTCATTTTTTAAACAATGGAAGATTAGAAACAGTGTGCAATCAGTTCTTCATCCTTCTAAGTCCTTTTCTCAGTCAAATAAGAAGCCTTCTAGGCAGATTCACAGAACTAGCTAGGTTGGAAAAGACCTTTGAGACCATTAAGTCCAACCTATGCCCTAACACCACCTTATCAACTAGATCATAGCACAAAGTGCCATGTCCAGCCTTTCCTTCAACACCTTCAATGACACTGGGCAGGCCATTCCAAGTCCCAGTGCACCCTTTCTGTGAAGAACTTCTTCCTTATATCCAACCTAAACCTCCCCTCTTGCGGCTTAAGACTTTGTCCCCTTGTCTGGTCACTGGTGGCCTGGGTGAAGAGACCAACCCCCACCTGGCTGCACCCTCCTTTCAGGGAGTTGCAGAGAGGAATAACACCTCCCTTGAGCCTCCTTTTCTCCAGGCATTCCCTGGACACATTTCAGCATCTCGGCAGCCTTCCTAAATTGGGTGCCCAGAACTGGATACAGCACTGGAGGTGCAGCCTCACCACTGCTGAGTACAGGGACACAATCTGGTCCTGCTGGCCACACTCTTGCTGACACAGGCCAGGATGCCATTGGCTTTCTTGGCCACCTGGACATACCCTGCTCATGTTCAGCTGTCGGTCCATCAGTACCTCCATGTCCCTTTCTGCCTGGCCACTGTCAAATCTCTCTGTCCCCAGCCTGTAGCACAGCAGGGGTTTGTTGTGGCCAAACTGCGGGACCTGGAACCTGGTATTGTTAAACCTCACATCACTGGATAGAGCCCATCAATCTAGCCTTTCCAGGTCCCTCTGCAGAGCCCTCCTACCCTCCAGCAGATTGACACTTGCACCCAACTTCACGTTATCTTCAGATTTGTTAATGGTAGACTCAATCCCCTCATCCAGATTGTCAATAAAGACATTAAACTGAACTGGGGACAACACAAATCCCTGGGGGACACCACTGGTGACTGGCCACCAGCTGGATGCTGCACCATTCATCACCACTCTCTGAGCCCAGCCATCCAGCCAGTTCTTAACCCAGCAAAAGTGCTCCTGTCCAAGCTGTGGGCTGCCAGCTTTTCCAGAAGTGTGCTGTGGGAGACAGTGTCAAAGGCTTTGCTGAAATTTAGATAGCCAACATCCACAGCCTTTCCCACTCCACCAGAAGGGTCACCCAGTCATACAAGAAAATCAGGTTGGTCAAGCAGGACCAGCCCCTTCTAAATTCATGCTACTGATTGGGCCTGATCTCCCAGCTGTGCTGTAGGTGCTGTGTGATAGCATTCCAGATGATTTGTTCCATACTTTGCTGGGCACTGAGGTTAGGCTGACAGGCCTGTGTTTTCTTAGATCCTTCTTCCAGTCCTCTTATGGATGGGTGTGACATGGGCCAGCTTCAAGTCTCTGGTGCCATAAACTTGTGACATCTAACTGGCTAAGGAAGTCACTTACTGCTTCCTCCTGGATTACAAGGGGGGCTATTCTGCTCCCTGACCCCATCTACCAGCTCAGGAGACCAGCTGTCCTGAGGATGATGTGTCTTGTTAAAAGCTGAGGCAAAGGTGTTAAGTACCTCAGCCTTTTCCTCACCTTTGATAACTATATTTGCCCCTCCCCAACCAATAAAGAATGGATGTTTTCCTTGCCCTTCTTTTGCTATTGAAGTATTTATAAGAACATTTATTATCCTTTACAGAAGTAGCCAGATTAAGTACCCTTTTTATCAACATCACCACAGTCACCCTGGACCAGCAGTGGGTAATAATCAGAGGGCTGAATTGGTTCCTGCAGTCTCCTGGTAATATCCCATACCTGGGCCCCAAGGAGGCAGCAGACTTCTCTGTGGGGTGGTCTGGTTGACATACAGGGCCCTCAAATCCCCTCAGGGAGTCACCTACTACAGCTACCCTTCTTTTCTTCATATTAACTAATGCTGTGATCCATCTGATAGACAGTGCAAGTGGGACTCTCTCCAGACAGATTTTTTAATGTAGTATCACCTGACTGACCCTCTAGATAGAGCCTTGTACCTATTCTGTTAAGGTATCTGGAGGTCTGGAGTTCTTTAATCTCCCTTACCAGGGACTCATTTCCCTTCCCTCCCATCTGCTAGGTGTCCTTCTGCCTGATGGAAAGAGGGCCAGGACCACTCTGAATTCTGCAGAGCTTCTCTCAGGGTTAGAAGGGTGCAACTCCGCCACCAGTCTCTTTGTCTTTTAGTTTCTCTGATACTCTTTAGCCTTTCCACTTCTTCCTTAAGCTCTGTGACCAGACAAAGATCATTCACCGGCTCACACTGCACACAGGTGTCTTTTGCACTGTCCTCAAGTACTAACTCCAAGCTCAGACACTCCCTGCAGCCACTCAGCGACAGACAGCCGGGTCCTTCTGAGGCAGTCTGTCAGCCTTAGCACAGTCTGGGAGCAGCAGTAGCAATGGTTTCTGGCTGCTTATAAACCATTGCTGGATCTTGTCAAGTAGGGGAGAAAAAAACAAAACAGGACAAAACCCAACCAAAACACCACACCCACCTAACACAAAACCCACCACCAAGAGCCGGGAGGGCGCCTGCACCCTTCCTGCTCGCCTTACCCACATGATCTGCCATGCCACACCCCTGTTCACCACACTCCTTAGACCAGTTTAAACCTCCTGCAGATGGTCCTGATGTTGCCCAGGATAAGAAGGTGAGACTTGCTTCATCAGCTCCTTTAAAGCTCCTGCAGATGGTTGTGGCTCAGTCCCTTCTTGCCTGATTGGTTGGAAAGAGGAAAAAAAATCTCTGTAACACCTCTGGTCCTTATGAACAAACCTAGCTGGTTTCTCCCTGCATCTCAAAGTCTTTTGGGCTTCCTGTGAGCTACAGACTCTCAATCCTTGCTGTGAATCCCTCTCTAATGACATCTCAGAAATGGTGCAATCTGGAATCATTTCCCTGCTAAATAGGCTCATTCACTCCCTGCTGACTTGGCACAACCTGGCACCTGTTATCAGTGTTTACAAAATGATAAAATTCTCAGCTGAGAAGTCATACAGTCCATCTCACCAAGATTGAAGATTTGCAAGTAGAAATCATCATCTCAGATGATAAATAAAGTGATTTTTTAAACAGTGAGTACAAAAGCCAGTAAAATGGGTGCCCACAAAATATTATTCATATTTCTAATTTTATAAATCAAGGTTTGGTATTCTTTTTGTTCAAAGAAAAGAATTCTTCAACCTGTATTATGTAGAAATGTAAATTCATATAATGGAAATATCAAACTATTTTAAATGGGAATGATTATGATAGTTTTTTATATTTATACTATCTCATGTTTTGCGATTGCCAGCAGTGCTTGTGAACCGCTGACAAAATCTTAACATTCCCCCTGTAAAGTACTTTTCCATTTTCTGCAACCGTTTATACAAGTTTGTTCTGAAAGTTGTAGACTACTGTGTTTATTGCTAGTCATGTTTATTCTGAAATCATGAGGTGGTGTAGATGGAAACCAGTAGAGAACTCATCCCATAGCTCTGAATATGCTATATCACATCATTATGAATTTTCTACATTTGGCAGTGAATCTGCTCTGTGAAAACCTTTGTAGCTAACTTGTGTTTCTGGTTAAAATCTCCTCCTAAAATATTTAAATGTTCAAAGCATGAACAAGACAGAACTGTACCACATTTTCTCACACCAACCAGGCTTATTAAGAGAATGTGGAAGGGTTTTTTCCCTATCTGAAAGTATTTTTCTGAAATTTTTATTCATTACCCTGTTGTTTGTGCAACAAAAAATCACTGAACAGTGATCCACAAAGTTAGTTTTGTGGTGACAAAATTTGGGAGCATTTTTTCAGCTGTTAATTTCTTCACAAACAGAGAAACCCTCATTTCTTATTTACAGAAGCATTAATATTGTAGGAGTGTAAATGCTTTGTGGAATTCCTAATCGTAACACCAAAATGTTGTTCAAATAGGTAATTATAAAGAAACTACTTGTCAGTGAGGGCTGTGGCCAATACCTCCTGGCCAGTTACTGAAAGAAAAAGAGAGGTAAGCAATGATGTATAACTTTATGTTTTCATGGTAGGATTCCTACTGGAATTTTAAAGAAATTAAAAAACCCATTAATATTATTACCAATTGTATGATTTTTAACAAAGTATATATATTAATAAAAATGCCTATTTCAGATTTTTTTCCCCAAAAGCATGTAATAGATAATTTTTTTTAATTTTCTACATTTTCCATATTTTTTGTGCTTTTAGTTAGAAATATTATCAAAAATTTTTGAAAATTTTATATTTAGCAGAACTTGGTGTTCATTTACAACATTAGTGTTTTCACTAATACAAGACGTTAATTTAGAAAAAAATAATGAAAAGACAACGTCTGATTCAATTCACTATTATTTGATATTATAATTTCTCACAAGGAATGACATCCTTCTTTTTTAGGTGATGAAAACAAAATGGGGTAGATTTTTGCAGCCACTGTCAATATAAACAAAATTAATAACAGTTTTTCTAGTACTGGCTTTCAAAAAAGGTATACTTAGTTTCCTCGTGAGTTCTCACTGTCTCCTAGGAGATGGATCACATTGTGAAAATGTATGTGAAACTAAAAATCAAGACAAAATTTATTGACTGAATTGGTTTTTTTTAATATCTACCTTCCTCTCAAGCAATGCAAGGAATCTGGATTATAAGAGCAACATAGACATGGAAATAAAAAAATAATTGGTCCAACCATCTGTTTTGCATTTAACTGAATGAAAGAATACCAGGATAGCAGGAAGTTCAAGAGGAAGAAGGGGGAGAGCAAACAAAAAAACAAACCCACAAAAAAGGACAACTTTATAAAGTAAAAGCAACTAATAATTAAAGACAATATTTACCAAATCACAATTGGTACCATGGGGTAAGTGAATAGGACCATGAAGCAGTGCCACTGAAACAGCAGGCATCTTGTGACCTCAGCACCAGTTGCTGCAGGTCTGTTCCACAGCATCAAAATCCTGCCTTTGGATCTCTTGCAACTGTGGCCCCCCTACCCACCCACCTTCCCCTGGGCTAGAAAATTCTCAGGATGGCTTGTCAAGGACTTGGAAAACACTTGTAGAGAGGAGATAAAACTATGATTCTCAAAGCCTAGCATCCCAGGAACGCTGCTTGGAAAACATCAAAGAGAGCAGGATATGTTAGTTTATATTTTTTGTTTTTACAGAAGTCAGTGGACTCCAGAGCATTCTCACACCACATTTCTGTTTGCAAATCAATGTTTTCCAGTGAAAAATGTCTTCATTTGGGGAATTCCTGGCTAGCATTATATAAGAAAAACAGACGCAAGTATTAGCTGCTCCATTCACTTTCTGATAAAAAATATTTTGAGACGGCCAAAGAATGAAGACAAGAAGTTATAAACTGCAGTATTGTATTATTATTATTATCATTATTATGTCTTTGAAGAAGTTTTTGCAAAGAAGTATGATTTTTCTCCTTTTTCACTGAAGTAATTTTCTTGCTAAATATGTTTTCCCTCCTGAAGAATTATGTTTTGTAATATGTGGTATTTTTCCTCTGGTGTTTGTGTTGTGCCCTCTTTTTCTCTCTGACTCACACGTGCACAAGCAAAGCCATGTGCACATAAATGCTCATGTACACTCTTGAATGCTCTTCCAGAGGCTTAAATGACAGCCAGTCTTGTTCCAAAACCCACAATTTTATAAGAACAATACATTTTCTTTTTCCCCACAGCACTAAATGACTCAAGAGAGGGCTTGGTTCAACATAGCTGTCATTGCATTGCCTTGCATTTCTGCCCACTTGCCTCGCTTGCAAAAGGGAGGGTGACAAGAACTCAGGAAAGATGACTGGGTGGTGGTGGTTGGTTTCTATTTGGAGGAAACTATTTCGAAAACTGTAAGAGTTCTTTCATCTGTCAATGATATAACAGAGTCTGACATGCCTAGCAGTAGGCAGAAGCAGCTGTCAGTAGTAGTATAATTTATTAGAATCTCTTCTTGAATAAGAGGGCTGACAGACTAACATGGGAGCAAAGGGGAAATATGCCAAGTTATCGTCTTGCACCTCAGGCTCATACTGCCCAAAGCCCACTGTGGACAGTACACAGCATTAAATATGTATTGATTAATTCTGTGGCACAGTCCACTGACTGCACTGATAAGGAAAATGGCCAAGGTGTTGCTTCATCTTCTAGCTGAGAGTCCCATGCCCAACATGCTGTCTTCCAGAATCCTCACCAGGAATAGCTAGAGCTTTCCACAAACAAGATGGCCTGGAAGAAGAAAAACATTTTGTGCATGTTGTCTACAAAAATTGAGAATTAAAAACAAAAACAGTGTGGTGGAGAAAAAAAGTATTTTAAAAATCAGGAACTAGTAATTGTTACTTAATAATTATACAATAAAAAATGAATTTGGTTGATAACATTGTGCTGCTGATGTTTAAGATAAGTGAGTACCATATATTTAAAAAGAAGAAATCAGTTGTCTGTGCTAATTAGGTGAATATTAGCAAATGGTACTGAACAGAAAACATCTGCTTTTTTAGTTCTTACTACTGCTTTGGGAAGTACTAGAAGGAAGGTGACTCATGTAGACTCCTCAAAGTGCTCCCACACAGTCTCACACATGGGGTCCAATTCAGTATGGACTTGTGGCTGCTAGTGATTACTGTTTTAAACAATCGCTTTTTCAAAGGCCAGCATTTCCTCACCTTAGTTCCTGTAACATATAAGTTGTCACTGTGGCTGGCTTTTTTGGGGGGAGGTTTTTCAGGGATTTTTGTGGGTTTTTTTTCCTTTTGCAGTTCATGAAAACAAAGTGACTATAGTACTTCATGGTAACAACAAACTAATGTCTTATTGGTGAATTCTGTGTTATACTAAGGGACAATCAAAACACAAAATCCAGGCAGTTTTTAAGAACTTCTATTTCCAAGTATCATGATAATGATTACAAGCAAGAGCTGCTTCACTACTTCAGGTTCATTATCTTTAAGAGTTTATTGTGAACCTTTTAAAAGTTTTTGCCATGCAACAGAGAAATAGAAACTGAATTAACAATTGCCTCAGCTTGATAATGAAGCCAAAGAACAATTCCTAATTCAATCTATTGTTAATTGATGCTGTGCTATAAATGTTGGAGAGAAAGGTAGTAGTGATTTAAGGGAAGGCTTAAGCAGTAATGGTGTTGTTCAGATTTTCCATGATCCTAGAAAAATAGTGAAGTCTTATCCTGAAGTATTTTTTAAATTCTCTCTTTTTAATCCTCTCAGCTGGTAGAAATTCTGCATTTTTAATAAGAACTACACAAATCATTATTTAATGCAGATAAGATCTAAAAAATGTATTTCAGTCTATTGCATGCAAAGATTTTGCTGAACTTAGTATACAAGTACCTGCAACTTGCACTTGCTGGACTTGCAGAAATAAACATATATATTTGACATTTTTGCACTGGATTCAGTCTTCCTGTCTACTCCACCCAGTGATAGAAAAAAAAAAGGTACTATTTAAACTTTTCAATTAAATACTTGGGTAAACCTATTTATAATTTAATTTTAATTTTAATTTTAATTTTAATTTCTTTTTCAAACAACAAAAATGTGAGTAATGTTGAATGTTTTGCTTGTATTTTCGACTTCAACTTTATATTTATGTAAACTTTGGAGATTACATTAGACTTTCCTGGGAACATATTATTCCATAAGTAATAATTTTACTTTCTTGCAATTTCCTTTGGAGTAGTCTGTACTGGTGACCACCTCAATCCTTTTGGTAGCAGAGAAGAATGCCAAAAGGAACAAGAGAGCCTGCATGATAAACATGTGTCTTAAAGACTGGTGCTATCACTGGAATTTTGGTTTTTTCAGTCATGGGGTGGTTTATAGGGCACCAAGCATGCTGGAGACAGATTGGTTTCACCTGTCTAAAAGGGGGAAGAAGACTCCAGGCCATGAGTTGGCAGGGCTGATTGAAAGAGCTTTTAACTAGGTTTAGAGCAGGATGAGGTTAAGACAAGGCTTGCTAGAGAGGAGCCTGGGGATGGCATGCTGGTGTTGGGAGGTGAAATAAACAGCCCAGCTGAAGTGCACCTACAGCAATGAATGCAGTATGGAGAACAAAGAGGAGGAGCTGGAAGCCATTGTGCAGCAAGAAAATTATGATAGTCACCATTACAGAAACTGGAGTGCTGCTATGAATGGCTCTGAGTTCTTCAGAAGGGACTGGTGAGGTGGAAGAGACTGGGAGTGTTTTGACTGTACAGAGCTCCAGGACAATGATGATAAGGTTGAGTGCCTATGGCTAAGAATCAGGGCAAAGCTTAACAAGGCCACTGTCATGGTGGAAGTCTGTTGTAGACTACTCAACCAAGATGAGGAGGCAGATATATTCCAAGAGTAGCTGTCTGAGATTTCCCTGTTGCAAGCCCTTGTTCTTGTGGGAGACTAACTTGCCAGATAGAGCTGGAAACTCAACACACTGCCATGTGGATGAGGGAAAGGCTGTGAATGTAGTCTGCCTGGACTTTAGCAAATCCTTTGATATCAACTCCCACAGCATTCTTCTGGAAAAGCTGGCAGCCCATGTCTTAGGCAGGTGCACTCTTCACTGGGTTAAGAGCTGGTTGGCTGGCTGAGCCCAGAGAGTGGTGGTGAACAATGCCACATCCATCTGGTGGCCAGTCAGTAGTGGGATTCCCTAGGGCTCAGTACTGGGGCTGGTCAAGGGTCTAGAGAGTAAGTCCTGTGAGGAATGTCTAAGGGACCTGGGGTTGTTTAGCCTGGAGAAAAGGACACTCAGGGCAAACCTTATTGCTTTCTACAACTACCTGAAAGGAAGTTACAGTAAGGTGGAGACTGTCCCCTTTTGTTATGCAACCAGAGCAGGACAAGAGGAAATGGCCTCAAGCTGCACCATGGGAGGTTCAGGTTGGGCATCAGGAAGAATTTCTTCCCTAAAAGGGTGGTTAGAATTGGAACAGGCTGCCCAGGGAAATGTTGGCTTCACAATGCCTGGAAGTGTTCAAGAAATTGAACTGGATGCTTGACAAATTACTTGACATGGCATTTAGTGCTGTCGTCCTGTTGATGTGGTGCTGTTCAGCCAAAGGTTGGACTCAATAATGTTAGATTATTTTGTGATTTAAGAAG
>NW_005054332.1:1640359-1655537 GCF_000277835.1 Geospiza fortis
CTTTGAAGGGATCTACTCTCTCAGTTCCTGTATTGAGAGAATACATAGGAAGTGCTCTGAATATGTGCAGGGTGCTGTGGAGACCAGAAGGTACACTTGCTGGCTACTGCAGGGACCAGGAGGTTTAATCCAGTGACTGCAGAGTCCACAGGATCTGAGGTTCACTCCTGGTGCCCCCTACAGCTGGGGGGCATGCACATTGTATTTATTTATATATATGCATATATGTATATATATATGTGTGTGTGTGTGTGTGTATGTATGTATGTGTCTCCTGCTAATGGCCTCTGATGCAGAGAGAACAGGGGAGGCTGTTGATGGTGTCTGAATTTGAGCAAGGGCTGTGTTTTCAATCTCTGTTGACCTATGCAGCCAAGCAGGTGTATAGGTACTGTGTGTATGTGTGCCTGTTGGGAGCACACAGTCAGCTCCATTCCTAACTAGACCTGGGGACATGGAGCTGTGGTAGCCCTGCCTCTGTCAGTGTACCAGCTCCTAACAGTTAAGACCCATGGGACAAATGTACAATTTAAATGTCATTACCTTTCTTCAAAGGAAAAGCAAAAGTGTTTCTTGCAAATTGGTTTTACATGGATGCTGAGAAATGTTTGCTTAACCAGAAAATCTCTTTTGTAAATAATGGCTTCAGAGACCTTGAGGCAATTTATAGCTGGCTGAAATGCGCATAAAAACAGAGAGAGGGGTTTTAACTTTAAAGCATGATGCTAATTCTTCAGAGACCCAGTCTATAAAGGTATTTACCAATGAAGTTTTCCTTAGGGATGTCAATGTAGACATCAGTTATTGGGGAAGACAGAGCATATATGTTCTACCATTGATAAGACTGATTCCTTAGGGTGAATAGGTATTTGTCTTGGGAAGACTCATATTTGAAGACATCATTTAAGCAGTCAGCTAAAATGAGGTCTCATTGCAGCAGTGTCTACCTGCTGCCCAATTTAATTTCTCAGCCTTCATATGGAACTTACGATCAGCAGCTATTTGACCTCAGAGTTACAGCAACTGGCCTTTGAATGAAGATGCTCACCTTTTGATCCATTTTCTGATAACTGTTCCATCTTCCTGATAGCTAACTCAAATATACTCTTCCTGGTAAGGTCTCCCCGTGCAGTTCAAGAATCAATGCGTATGCAAACACTCATTTCTTGTATATCCTTCCTGTTGTTTCCTTACCTCTGTAAATAATTCACACTTGAACTGCTCATTGTGTATAAATAAAATTTAAGAGAAAGTTCCAAGCTGTCAGAGATGCTTTGATACTCAAGGGATTCCTTAATCGCCATCTGATCCCTCTGAGATACAGGCAAATAACCTACATCTCAAGTACAATACACCATCATTCCCAATTGTATATATTATTTTATGAGCTTACACCAAGTGTGACAATTTCAGTGCATATAAAAAAGTCATGATTGAATAGCCCTTGAGACCCACCCTACATTTTCCTTTCATGAAATTATTGCAATGAGACTACATAGCTATATTCTCTTCAGCCTTTCCAAAAAAAGGATTTTTTCAGGATGATTTCAACCGCAGAAAGTCTCTGCACAGCACTACTTTATTAGTTCTCTAGCACACTTTTATCAGCTTCCTCCTGAGAGCAACTCTATTACCATTTCTCTTTGGAGAAACACAACCTTTCCTCACGATCCTAAGGTCACAAAGCACAACTGAGTCCTCAGCTGTTAGGTGGTGTTTCTTTGAGCTGTCAATACCTTGATTATGAAATAACCTTACCTTTAGTGATTGGCTGGTTTGAAAGGGCTTCCTTTTCCAGTCAGTTCTGGGTCCATCCCCATAAATGTAGGGAAGCTTGTAGACATCTTCTCATACTTAGTTGCAGATAAGGTGCAATTTGTTTAAGCAGGATAGGACCAGGGATTTCCAAAGTGGAAGGAAGGGCTAAGTATCCTTAGGGTGAGCACCTCTAAGTGATGTGCCTTGTGTTCCCCCTCTCTGGCTGTGTGCCCACACAGGTACTACCAGAGCTGGGATATATTTCCACTTGGTACTCCTTTCATTGCTCCTTTCCGTGAATGCTGTTACACCACTGTTGAGTTTTATCACCTGTGTTCATTGGCTGTGCTGTCTTTGTTGTTATCTCTAGACTTCTTGCAGTCTCTTGTCTGTCTAATACCTTTAGGCCAGGTACTTTTCTCCCTTGTTGCTTTTGATTAGGTAACTTTTACCATTCTGTAGCTGTTACTGTCAATGCACTAAACTGAAGATGTCATTCTGATGGGGGCAGAGAAGGAAAGAGAAGGAATTCTGAACTTTTAAATCCTGGGAGATGTACCATAAAATTTGTGTTTAGGATTCAGAACATTTTTGACCTTCTAGTATCTTTTGAGGAATTAAAAAGAAGCCCAGCCCTCCTTCTGCTACTACAGTGTACTTACCCATTAGTGAATGTCTGGAATGTCAACAAATTCTTTGATCCCCACTTTTCATCCATGTTTATTTCTCAGAATAAGAATATCTCGTTTCAGATACACTGTCTTCATCACATCAAGATATTGTAATATTGGTTAATTCTTCCAGGTTGAAATTAACATTTTCCTACTTCTCTGTGCTTTTAAATTCAAGTATTTGTTAATCTATTTGTTAGATAGTTCTCAATCTTTTTCAGGGTACTTCTCTTAAATTTCTACTCTAACTCAGAGGGATTAATTTAAACTCCTTTTTTTTCCTTCTAGGGGGTCTGAACTGGAGCTTGCAGCTCTTGATAAAATAATTTACTATCCTCTTCACTATTGCAATCTAGAAACTATATGTAAATTAGTTTAGATAACTGGGTTGAAATGCTGTGCTTGAAGTAATGCCTGTATTTTCTGTAATGAGTAATTCCAGATTTTCTACCTAACAGCTTCATGTGGTGAAGTGATACGGTTCTGTATTGATCCATGTGCACCCTTTCCTCTTCTTTTGCACTGTTCCCTAAGTAAGAATATGCATGTTTGCTTCAATAGCCCCATGTATATATATAAAAGAACCCTCATTTTAAAAAGATCTCTCATTGATAATATATATGAGCAGCAATTTTATTCAGCTCTATTTTCTATTTTCACTGGACTGCTTTGATGTTTTTTACATTTTTCAGATTGTTTGTAACAGTGCTAACAGAACACTTCAAACTCCATGAAGAGTAAGCCTGAGGGCCTAGTGGCAGCAAGCTTGTGAACTAAAATTAGCACACTGTGAAGCGCATGATTGCCATCATTTAAAACTATGATGAACCATTAAAAGTCAGTATCAATACATAAGACATTTGTAAAGGCATCACTACATTTTAGATCAAACCTAGTAAAACATTCCCAGCATAATTATTCAGTCTTTTAAGACTTGAAAGTTCATTTCGAAAGAAATTATTAGTAAATTTAAAAAATCATGCTTAAATGTAGATCAATTATAATTTCATTACTGTTCTTTCTTTTCCCAATTATTGTTTCTATCCTTCACTAATACCTAAAATAAAATAAAATAAAATAAAACAATATTTTAATCAATGTAGTTGGATATTTTTCCATTGTTGCTTTACATAATTTTTCTATCAAAAATATATGCATTTTTATTCTTTCAGAGCACAACATATGTAATCATTATTCTAATGTTGCATCTTCAGCTAATTTATATTTTTAATTTTTAATCCATTTAGGCAGTGTAGTTTATATATCACATTGAATCTAAATTTTAAGCTATGTGTTCATGGTTTATAAAAATTCATTACAAAGTATTTTTAGATCACCTAGGCTGACATTCTATATATCCAAGTCCTGTTGACCTCCTATATACAAAGGTCCTTAACCTGTTCACATTTATGAAACACTTTATATTCCTTTCAGAAAACAAAAGTATCAGCAGTATGCTGTAGATCAACCAAATGAAAGGTCAAGGTTGCACCAATCACCCAAAATCTTTGTATGTTAGGGTTTTTTTGCATGAGATATGCCAAAATGAACACATTCTCTGTTGCAGAGAACTTCTTAATCACAACTAAAAGATTGCTTCAGAACCATAAACTAACTGATTAATGTGAGCCTTAGTATGTAAGCAAGTTTAGGTTTCTGAGAAACTGGATTGTCCAGATAGTATAATGTGTTAGATACCTCTGACAAATATTTTCTCTCTCATTGTGATTAGTCCCTGATATTAAAGAGGATGGAGAAAACAACATTAAATAAGACCTATTTGACCAACTTTTCATCAAGAGAAAAAATATTTCTCAAACTTACAGGCAGGTAGAGAGAGCCTTTAAACAGGAAATCTTTTTACAATAACTGTATTTATGCAAATCAGTCAATATCTGATTCATCAGTACAAACATACACAACTGAAGAAAAGAGGGTGATCACAACCAAGGACCCAAATCCTTTTGACCTTTAAATATTTTAATTCCCAAATGGCAGTGAAGCTTACTTTTAAATAAAGAAATTTAGTCTCCTTGGACAATATCAGCTGAAAGTAAGACCGGTTCCAAGCACTCTATTTAATATCTAATTACCTCACAGCTAGGAAATTACATCTTATTTCAAGGTTGAGTTTGTCTAATTTTAGTTTTCAGCCCCTGGAACTTGGTACATGTTTGTCATCAGCTGTGAAGAACTTCTGTTCACTAACAATTTTTTTGCCACATGTTCCTTTGTTTAGGGATTGAGTCGTGTATTGAGCATCTGTTTGGTAAGGTGAAACATTTTAAGACACGCAAGGATTATTTTTCAGCCCAAGGACCCTATAAATCTGATACTCCATATTCCATTTAAAGAATATACATAAAAATTGGGTACAGCGTGGTATTTTTAATTGGTGCAATTTCTGTGGTACAAAATGATCAAATTAGGAGCACATTTTACTTCTACTTTTCTGTATCCAGGGAACTCATTATTCCTCATAACACTAAAGTAGAAACTTATGCTGAGATTGTTGGGTCTCTTAGTCACTGCCTTCCAAGACAGTCTTTCATGTTGTCCTTATTTGATTTTCCTCAGTGGAACAGTTTGTATTTAGTTCTTGATTGCATATTTTGTTAGAACATAATCAGTCCACTGCATCTGAGAACCAAAATGGTCAGTCAAAAGGTATCACATTGATATGATGGAAAAGCACGAGTTTCTTGAACTATCATATGCAAGTAGAAGATGGTAACTCCTGGAAAACCAGATCTTCCTTTCATATTTTCCACCATGGTAAAGGTATATCTTTAAAATTCCATATACGATGCATGGAAAGAGCTGGGTCCATACTAAAGCAATAATGGGTCCAGTAAATTTATCAGGGAGGCTTGCAATCCTAGAATCACAGAATCTGGTTGAGGTTGGAAGGAATGTCTGGAGGTCATCTGGTCTAACCCTCCTGCAACAGGCTCACCTCAAGCTGGTTGCCCAGGATAATGTGCAAGTGGATTTTGAGTATGTACACAGAGATAAACAGGCATTACAACCTCCCTTGGCAACTTGTTCAAGTGTACAGTCACCCTCACAGTGAAAAAATTGTTGCCTGATGTAAAGGTAGAACTTTCTGCATTTCACTTTATGTCTTTTGCCTTTGTCACTGGGTGCTATTGATAAAAGCCTGGCTCTGTCTTCTTTGCATCATTCCTTCAGGTATTTATATCCATTGATTAAATTCCCACTGAAATTTCTTTTCTCCAGGTTCAACACTTCCAGTTTTCTGTCTTTTGTCATAGAGACGTGCCCCAGTGCCTTCATCATTTTAGTGGTCCTTTGTTGAACTCCATTGAGTATGGCTGTATCTTTCTTGTGCTGTGGAGTCCAGAACTGGTGACAGCACTCCAGGTGTAGCCTCACCAATTCTGAGTAGAAGAGAAGGATCAGCTCCCTCAGGCTGCCAGTAAAACTCCTCCTAATGCATCCCAGGATTGTGGTTTTTTGCAGCAGGAGCACATTGCTGTCTTGTGGATCACTGGATCCTTTGTCTGAAAAGTTATTTCCAGACAGTTGGCCCCCAACAGATATTGTGCCTGGAATTATTCCTCCTCAGGTGCAAGACTATACAATTTCCCTTTGTTGAACTTCTTGAACTTCCTATCAGCCCATTTCTCCATCCTGTCAAGGTCCCACCTCATAGCAGTGCAGCCCTCTGGTGTGTCAGCCACTCCTCAGTTGCATATTAAGAAATTGGAAACATCAAGGAGATGGGCGTTTTTAAGAATCACACCTCTACAAGCTCTAGCTACCAAACTGGTAAGAAGCACTCTGTTAAGAAATAGAGGTCCACAGTTCTGTGAAAAACCTTTCTTGAAACTAGTTACCTATGTCAGGTGATTTCTTAAATATTAAAAAAAATAAATGGGGGGGAGATGCCATTTCCTCCCATTTTTTCTGAGCTCATGCTTAAGAGTTGCAAAAAAAAGCCATTTACTTATGGAACTTAATAAATGAGACGTGTTGAAAAGTGAAGAATTTATGAGTGCTAATTCTTCCTTTTCCCCTTTGTGTATGACCTAAGCCAAAGCTGCCATGATAGAAGTGTCCTTTCCCATTAAAGAGTAATCAAAAGGACTTCAGAAAGAAAAATATTAGGGACAAGGCCAAAGAACAAGAAAGAAGCTTTATTAGGGGAATGTGAAAGTGATGCATGTCTGCAAATTAATCTAATGACACACACAAAATTCTTCAGTATTAAATTCAGACCCTCTCTTACTGTTATTCCATGGTGTGAAAACCTAATGAAGATTTGAATTTTAACTGGGCATAAGTTTGTACTTATAAATATGTATGTATGGGGTTCTACTGTCTCTGGTGTTTACTTTAAAGGAATGTCCAACTTAGATCCCATGGACAAACAAACTAAACATCACTATTTGCTCATATTTGGGGGCTACTAAACCATGGCCTCTTAACAGGACAAACATAAAATAAAATATAGGCACATCTTTTGCAAGGTTTTATTACTTCAGCTGTAGTTTAAAAACACTGATTGTAACTTTCAACTTCCTTACTCTTTCCTCATGACTTGTCTTAATGTTGGGAAAGATTTTTTTTAATTTTTTTTTTTTTAGTCAACGATAATTCTCAACTGCTACTTGATTTTCAAAAGCAAAAGGGATGGCTAGAAGAAATGCATCAACAAGCAAATACTTAGCAAGCTTCCCTGCATTTCAGCTTCAGAACTGGTGTCTACCCAAAACCTAAATATTCTGATGTCAATAAAATTATTAAATCCCTTCTGGAAATTACTGCAGTGAAAAGCAAAGCTACTGGTGCATTTGTGTATAAAAGGGAGCAGAACACCAACACTATAACATTTTGTAATTAAAACAATAAGCCACGGTGACCCTTCTTGGTCACTCATTTTTTTTTCAACCTGGTTGAATTTAGAATGAGAGAAGCATGTGAAAATGAGGCAGGATGGAACTGCTTTTGAAGATGATACTTTGTATTGATCTGTTCATCAGAGACCTGAAAATCTGTAGATCCTAAGAGAGTTACTCTTTTATATCTTAAAGAAAATGTGGTAGTAACTGCAAAATATAGATATTTTGCACTGACATTTAAAGTATTCTCTAGTCTGACATTTTTGCTAAGTATATATATTAATTAATTCATTAAATTACATGTGTAGTTGAAGAGTGATTTTGAGTGAAAAAACACAATTGACAGCATGTGGGGGAAATCATCAGGTCCAGTCAAAGTAACTTTGGGTAACAAATATCTAATAAAATTGAGTATAGATTTAAATACAGTCTAGGTATACAAATATTTTTGTACAGATATAAATGTATGATCTGTGCTAAAAAATAATAAATAGTAAATATTACATGTATCCACATGAAATAAGAAAAATAATTATTTGCTAACAAACAACATATCTTGAAACAGATGCAAACACAAAGAAAATACTGTTCTTTGCAGTAAAGGCATGAACTTCATTCCTAAATCAATAGCTCTAGGTATTTACCACCATGACTCTGATTAATTACTCTCCATCTGAACTAACTATAGCTGTAATAAGTTTCAAGTTTAAAAGAATTTTTTTGAATATTTCATGAAATATTGGTGTATCTAATTAAAGTAATACAAACTATTTCTTGTTTTAATATAATTTCACTGATAAAGTATTTTGTGCTTGCTATCTCTGAATAGCCAAGGATTTCATATGACCAGTTCAGGGTTTTCTATGTGTCTATTGGTTAATAATATTGATATTGATATTAATCTGGCAGCAAACTACCTTTCTGCAAACAGCAACTAATGTCATCATTTTCCTGGAAAGTTAAATATTAAAGATGATTTAAAAAAAATTAGAAAACAAAAATGTAGCACAACTTTGATAACAAGTATGACAGAACACTTGTAGTTTTTTTTTTCCCTGTGCCTTCATCTCACATTTCTCTGTTCTTGTTCATTTCTTTGTTTACAAGGCCATACACACAGTGTTATTCTCATAAATCTGCCTCCAGAACTTCATTTTTAGCTACTGAGTAGACATAGATGCTATTTACTTCAGTAAATTTTTACTTCAGTGTTGCTATTCAACATTTCTGAAATGACATTCTTGTTAAATTACTAGGAATTTTAGATTGGATATATTGTGCAAGTGTGGCCTTCATAGATACATCTGCTCTACTAAGAAATGTCAGGAGCAGGCAAAATGACTGATAGTTGGGAAAGCATATGTGTAGTGAAACAAGTTAAATGAAAGAAAACACAAAGCAGAAGCCCAGAGTCAGTGTATCCAAACAGCAAATGGCAGAGAGAAGCTGAAATGAGGGAAGGTGAAGTGACAATTAAGGTCATAGAGGGACATGTGGTGCACTCTGCAGTTAAGTATTAATTACACAAAGAAGGTGAAAATCATGTGAATAACATCTACTAATGATAGGCTGATAAGATATCACCTGCCTCCACTTTAACATGACACCTAAAGCCCTAAGCTGCTATAATACAAAATAGGTACAAAGTGTTTTACCTGTAGTGGAGAAGGACTATGGAAGTCCTCTGGGTTACTGGTATGTAGGTAGAAGCCAGAAGTGACAACTGAAATACAAGGTTTTTCCTCTTGGCTTAGAGATGTAGGGAGGGCTGAGGATGCTACTAGAGGTGTGGGAAGAGTGGAAGTAACAGCAGTCTGGTTTATTTTTTCACAAACTTCCGTTGCTTTGCCAATACCAAATTAGTTCTATCAAGTTTCTGTTCCTTCCAGAGTAGATTTCAACTCTTTTACCCAGTCAAATAAGAATATTTTAAATTTTTTTCCTTCCTCTAAGATATTTTCAAGTAGTACTTCTGAAAACAGGTCTTCCAGGTTGCAAAAATAAATGAATTTCTTTCACAATGTAGCTCAGGATTAATTTGTCTTTAAATTTTCAAAATAAAATTTAGGAAACACCAATTGAAAATGAAACCATTGAAGGAGTATGAAAAGTTATCTTCAGGGACATGCAGAGAGATGTGGGATTATTTCACTTATTTATAAAATACCTTTTGTATAAGCCAAAATCTAGCCCTTATTAGTTGTAATTTCTTTTCATCACAAATGGAATTTTGTTTGTTTGTTTTTGTTGGCAAGGTTTTGGGTTTTGTTTATAATTTTTAATTTATGTCGGAATGAATCTGTGAGCTAGAGAACAGAAAATGCATGGGGGATACTTCTTTAATTTGTTAACTGAAGGCTTCTTGCAAGGTAATGTGAATACCTGTAGTTACAGTACCTATACAAGGGCTTATCCCTCAACTGGGATTTGAAAGCTGATGACTTGGAAGGCAACTTTCAAGGTCATCTAGTCCCACCCCTCTGCAATGAACATGTGAGTTTTATGCTAATACCTCCTTACCCACCTTGTTAGATGAAAAAAGAAGAAGTAATCTAATACTAAGCCTTTGACATAATATTGAAATGTATTTAAAATAGATTCTGCTATTTCCATAAATTGAAATTTTCATTTATATTTTAATAAATAAGTAAATCCAAATTCTATTTGCAAGAATCACTACTTACCTTCAATGATTTATTTTTCAGTCATTTTCCCTCTTACATTACCCTTTCTTTGTGTTTCTCACTGTTCATCCCTCTGCCATACAGCTATGTTGATTGTACTGCATAACAGTGCAGTTACTGAAGAATTTTTCTTTGATCCTTTTAACACAGTGGAGAAATGTACATTCCTTCTGAGCAGCATAATTGCCTTTTTTTCCTCAGCCCAGTATGAGAAGTAAAGCTCCTGTAGTTTGAGCAGTTGACAAAATAAAGATGAAAACTCTATACATCTTTTTAATTTTTCATCACAATACAAGTAATTTTAGCTGAGGAGCTCATATAACAAGCCCTGCAACTTCCGAGTAAACTAGATCCCTCTTAAACAGCATATCCCAGTGGAAACAGAATGTGCCAATTAAATGATCATCCCAATTACAAGAGGCTCATGGGGATACATTGGGCTGGTGTGCTTTATAATCGCTTTCATTTCATGGATTGATTAAAACAAGAACAGTATCAGCTTCCCATCTTGATTACCTAATAGAGATGATTTATTTTGTATCCATTCAGGGATTCGTTCCTGTATCTGTGACAAAAACACTGGAACTGTGTACAGTATGTGCCAAAATAAAAAATAACATTTTTATTCCTATGTGACTCAGCTGAATTGTTTATAGTTTGATGATGAAAACTCCATTGTCTGAGTAATGTGTTTTACTATCAGGGAAAGAATTAGATATTGAGCTATTCAGATCCATCTTCATCCCAGAGGAATCAACTGGAAGTATTGACTCTTGAACTGAGAGCAAAGCTCAACACATGTTTTAAACACAGAAGGTGAAATCAATGAGCTGAAATCATCAGACTTCAGTGGAAACATTATTTTATTCAGCAAAATATATTTAAAAAAAGGAACTTTTCACCTAAAACTGGAAATAAACTAATCCATCTTGTCCTCAAGTCAAACACCTGCCTTTGGTAAACTTGAAAAAACTGCACACTCTTAGGGAAAAAACCAATTTTTTTTGCTGTTAAAAAAGTGGCAAAGAAGAGGATATTCACGGAAACATAATGCTGTTTTACTGGATTTTACCTTTTAAAAACCTAGAGAGTTCCCCCCCGCCAAAAAATAAAAACCAAAAAAATCCAAAACAAACCGAACAAAAAAACCCTCACAACACAGATACTTTCATATATTTTCACAATTAGGAAAATTTAAAGAGCAAATTTTGTCACAGAATAAGCAAATGTGGTTGAAGCAAACTAGTTATGTTCTTGAGTGCTTCTGGTAGTATGTCACTGACTTTTTAATACTGGCTGAATCAAGCCAAAGAGTGAAGTTATTTTTATCACTCACTTCAGGTGTTTCATTAGAGCATGATGAAGAATATCTGAAAAAAATCCTTGGTTCTTATAGAGTCAGTAGGTGACTTCAAGCAGCTAAATAAAATGTCTTACATTTCAGGATGTGATTATCTTGCTGAGAAACAACAGGGAAGTATGCATCTGTATTTTTAACTGATTGAACACTAGATACAGCATACTAGAAACTTAAATCTATATGTCAGAAGAAACTTCAAAATAAAACCAATATGGTATCAGTCGCATTTCTCTACCTTCAAAATTAGCCAAGAGCTATTCAGAATTTTCTACATGCGCAACTTGACATTTTTATTTTGTTTTAATGGAATACATAATTTCAATTTCAGGCAGTTTTTATTTTAAGTGACCTTTTAATCTGATCATTAAAACCCTTATTAAATCTTACCATTAATTCTGAGATCTTCAAGATTTAAAGTAAGAACATATTTTATTAGATTAAACATGGGACCTTAAACTTGCATTTAGATTTGAATAAATTATGTCAATGTGTACATGTGAACATCTATACGTATTTTGATAGTAACTTTCATATGACCGTACATAAAAAACTTTAAAAGGATAAGTATCAACAGTAAATATCAACCAATATAAATTAAATAGAAGAGGCCACTCCTGACTAAAGCAAATATATTTCCAGTGCCATTTTAAATGAGGAAAGCTCAGTAAATTGTTGCAATAAGGTAGAAATGATGCATTAAAGGGGACATTTTGCAAAGGAGAGGCTCTTGTGCTGACATGGCTGAGAATGTGCAGGCTGAATATGCAGTGAGCATGTAGACAAAAGAAAGACATAGATGAAATTTTGGGATTAAATTCTGCCTACAGAAGTGTCTTTTCATTAATACAGGACTAGCATTCTGTCCAAACTCTGCAAAAGCATAGTTCCCATTACCCATCCTCACACATTTACTGGCAGGTAAGGTCCTTCACTGCCACTTACCTTTATCCCCCCTACATATACCTATAATAGATTGGCAGGAACAATTTATCTTTCTCCTTTTTCTGGATCATTATTAAAGGCTGCTGTACCTCCTCGCCTAGCTTTCTATCTTTTCCTTGGCTTTTTAAATGTAAGCTCCTTTAGGAGACCCTTCTGTTATGAGTAGGAATCCAAGAATAACTCCTCTTATGTTTAGCCATCAGCAATTTAATGCTCCTTTCCAGTCCCAGGGGTAACAACCTGTTGCTTTTATCTTTTATATTTTATCTTTCTGTACAACCACTGCTTCCAGGACCATTTTTCTAACATTGCTGCTTATCCTTGTACAGCCTTCTTTGGAATGTAGTATGTTATCAGTTAAATACAGCTCCTGAAATTTCATTTTCTTTTCTCTTCAGGTATCAAAATCTAGTTAAGTAGTCCATTACAAGGGTTTCACCCTTCATAGTAAGTTTCTTGGCTTTCATGACTCTTGAGGGGGAAATAGTCAGTGTGATCAATGAAGAATTAAAGGTGCTGCTGCTATTGCTGTTAATGGGAATAGTGAGATGCTTTCCCACACTTCATATTGTCAGTTCACCATTTGATGTCTAGGACATGCTTCAGGGTAAAACCTAAGTTGGAAAGCTTTATAATTGACAATAACATTTGGAAGAAATATATTTATGTTTTCTTAAATTCAGCTTACAGTGGTTGATTTCTTTAGATACACAAGAAAGCTGCAAAAAAAAAAAATTAGAAAGTTACCAGACACAAACTTTCCAATATCTACTTCTAACAAAATGCAATTTCTAGGAGTATCTAATGGCTTCCAAATTCTTAAGTCAGTATGCCTGCTGCACACTTTTCTAATTATATTTTTGTATATATAGATCCAGCATACTAAATATGCTCAGGTGTAATTGATTACTCAATACTTCACAGAATCCATTCTTTTTTCCTTGCAATCTTCAGTTGTAAACATTTCTGTTCCAGAAAGGAATAACATTGCCTTTTGTTCCTTAGGAGCAAGAGCTTACATTAATTAGCTCCTTTGCTTAAAGAATGGTGCTTGTAACACCAAGGTCATGGGTTTGATCCCCATATGGGCCATTCGCTGAAGAGTTTGACTGGATAATCCTTGTGGGTCTCTTCCAACTCAGAATTTTCTGTGATTCTGTGAGAATAGTTTAAAAGAAGATATTTTAAAATATTGAATAGAGACAGATGTGGTTTGTTTTATTTTTCTGAAATTTTTCGGTTTCTACACAGCTGGAAAAAGTAGTTCTAATTACTTTCAGGCTATGACTACAGATGGTGTGATATCCAGCTACAAAAATTCTCTCATACATATGCTTAATATTAAGCATATGATTTCTCAGATTCTCAAAATTAGACTCTTATTAGAATTTATTGAGGCTCAAGCTCTGCTAAATTATCAGCAAATTATTAGCAGTATATCTGCTGGGTCTCTATATGCCCACTTCTCTAATAGCATTCAGTGCCAGCAGATATATATGGTATTGCTAGATATGTAAATGGTACTTTTCAATTCAAAATGCAAATAGCAAGTCCTAACTATAAGGGAGAAAACTGTAAAACTTTTGGAGAATTTATAAACTAATGTACCATCATTTTACATATTTAGGTGGCAAAAATACATACATTTATTACATTAAAAGTGCTTACTGAGAAAAAAAGTCTACAGCACTTTTATTTTGGAAACCGTTTACCTTATATTCTCGTACTTGCTATTTCCTTGCTACAGTAACAATCGTTCAAATCCATGACATTTCTGGAAAGAAAAAGAAAGGAAAAAATATAAAACCATTTAAAAACACTGTCTACCCCTTTTCTGTACAGCAATTTGCTTTTAGCTAGAGGTAGATTAAAACATCATGGAAATTGTTTGTTTGTGAGAGAAATTTGGGTCTTAATGTCATGGATTAGGAATAGTACTCCCAATTTAGTTCTTTCACCAAGACCTTGCAAGTTACACTGCTGATCACTCACTCATCACCCACCCCACCCCACCCCGCTTCTTCCTCCCCCTCCACCGGTAGCCAGAGAGGAGAATTGGAGTTGCAAGAGGCAAAGATCATGGATTGAGAGAAGAATAATTTCATGGAAACAGCAATGAGACAAGAAAATAAACAGTGAAAACAATATTAATAACAAAAATATTTAAAAAATAGGGAATTATTTACATGCAAAAATGCTCACTGCAGCACCCAAGACAATGAGCAATGGGCAATGGGTTCCCCACCCTGCCACACCTTGCTCCACCAGAAAGGGTTGCTCTCCTTCCCAGAAGTGAGAGAGAGTCACTTCTCCCTCCCCCACCCCTTCAATGATGTAATGTGGTATGAAGTAACAGAATACATAGGTCATGTCCTCTCCTGCTGATCTGGGCCAGAACCAGGACACTTTACAGCAGTAATTTGGTGGCAGGATAAATCAGAAGTATCTCTACTGAAATCCCTGCAATTATGTCTCCTCTATACTGTGGAAGTGGTGGGAAAGCAAGATTATCCCTATAGTGAGCACAGAACCACCACCAAGAAAGCAATGCAAAAATACCCTATGGATGAGACATGTCAAGAACATGGCTTGGCAAACTTCAATTATAGGGCTTGTATAGAACTTGTTCCTATGTCTGGAGGTAATTCTTTGTATATAGGTGACTTCTAATCAAATACAATATGAAATGTAAATCAAGTGGCTTTTGATTTTCTAACCTATTTAGTATAAAATTAAGAAAGGATGTTCAAATGTGCTCAACTTGTATATTATTTAATATGCTTGGATAGAGGCTTTATGCAGTCCTGTATCACTAGAACTTGCCAAGTGCACTAGGGATATTTATAGAAACTGGAGTGAATTCATCCAGAATGGGAAAATTGTGTAGCTGATGCAAAT
>NW_005054332.1:1655547-1655906 GCF_000277835.1 Geospiza fortis
GAGGACAGAGGGAAAAATCCATGGAAGAGCATCTCACAGCTTGGTGATTAATAGTTAAAACAGGAGAACAAGGCAGTTTCCATTGTGGCTGTCTGTCAGAATGTTAAAAAAATTGTTGCACAATGCTCCTTTTGTTTTGCCCACTGGGAGGAAAGAATGCTATTCAGTTTTATGATTGTGACTATTCATGAAAAAAAAAGTTGCATCCAGGAATACTTACAGAAATTAGCTTTAAAATTTTCATCTAGTAAAAACCCTTGAGGGGTGGTCGATAACACCAAAGGAGTGTTGTGCTGCCCATCAGAGGAACCTGAATAGACTGGAGAAATTGACTGATAGGAACATTATGGCGTTCAGCA
>NW_005054332.1:1655916-1659870 GCF_000277835.1 Geospiza fortis
AAAGTGCTGAGTTCTGCACCTGAGGGGAAATAACCCCTGCACCAGGATAGGCTGGTGACTGACTGTTGGAGAGCAGCCTTTAAAAAAAGAGACCTGGTGGTCTTCATGGACAACAGATTAAATGTAAGCCAGCAACCATGCAGCATCCTGGGCTGCATTAGGAAGAACACTGCCAGCACCTCAAGAGAGATGATTCTTCCCTTCTGGGTCAACCCTGGTGAGACACGTCTGGAGTATCAGGTGCAAGTCTTGGTTGCCTAGTATGCAGAGATGCAGATGTACTGGAGCAAGCCCAGCAAAGATGGTAAAGTGGTTATAACCCTTCTCATATGAGCAAAGATTGACAGACCTGAGATTGTTTAAGCTCGAGAAGGCTCATGGAGCATCTTATCAGTGTGTATAAATACCTGATGGAGTCAGTAAAGGAGATAGGGCCAGACTTTTCACAGTCATTCCTCATGAAAGGACAAAAAGCAACGGGTTTAACAGAAATACAGGAAATGCCATTTAAACATTAGAAGAAAACTCTTTTTCATGAGGATGGTTAAATACCAGCATAGATTTTCCAGAGAGGATGTATACATGTATTTGAGCTATTCAAAGCCCAGCAGGACATGTCCTAAGCAACCTGCTGTAGATGGCCCAGCTTGCAGAGGGAAGTTGGACTACCTGAACTCCAGAGGCTGCTTCTGACCTCAACTTATCTGTCATTCTGTTATTCTGTGGACAAGTAAAAAGGCCTGAAGTGTTACTGAAATCACTTGGCCCATGGAAGTTACTGTTTTACAGGATGCAAACAAGCAGTTGGAACTGAAAAATGATTACACAGGTAAAAAAACAAAACAAAGCAAAGCAAACAAACAAACAAAGAAAAAAAAAAAAACAAAAACACCAAAGTGTGAATTTTACTAATTACTGTCTCTACAAGAAAATAATAATATACATTTCTGCTTAAAATAACATCCATCTTGGATATTCCAACCAAGAAGAGATTAAATGTTGTTAGTAAACATTGGTGTTACTCGTTGGAGAATTTCTTTATCAACAAAAAGTGTGCTAATAGTTTTCTGCTACTTTGAAGACAAATATTCATAAATTGCTGTTTCCTATATCTGTTCTCTCACTCTTGCTTTGTTTTTATTTTTCTGTCTCCTATAGTGCCTATTGAATGGTGGTAAAACTGGAATTTAAGTTCAAATAGCTGTGCTGGCATCCTGTCTCACTGTCACCTGTTCCTGACACACTGAGAGATGAAAGTGATTTATATGGATTTATAATACAACAAAAAACACAACTACCACAGAAATTGTGCTATGGTTTTTCTGTACTTCATCCACCTGCTCAGTAAGTGGGAGATAATGCTTTAAGAATTTGATGAATGGAAACCAGGTTCTATTTTAGTCAGACAGTGCTTTTGGGCACCAGATCTATGTCATTCCCAACTGTACACTGTCTGGATGATGGATAATGCCAAGCTACTGGACACATTTTATTCCCTCGGAGTTACAAAACAGCGATGAGAGAATTAGGAAAATGCCCAGAGATTCAACTTGCAGATTTTCCTTTGAGGACCACCCATGCACAAGGAGACAAAGCTGCTGCTTCACAGTGCTAATTTTATAATTTCACAGGTATCAACAGATTTATCCCAGATGTTGTGCTGATGTCAGCATGACTGCCATGCCTATTCTCTGCCATCTCTCTTGAGGTACATTGGTACATAATTCTATCATTTATAGATAGTTATGAAGACAGTAAAAGGGCTGCTTTTGAACCCACTGATGTATGTCAGAGTCAAAATTAATAATCTTCAAAAATTTAGTTAGTAAGAGGCTTTAAAAAGATAAGCCTACTCTCTTTTACCTACCATCTCTGTCTATTTTGATGGGAGGGGCTCTTTTTTATTTTAAAGTCTATGAGACAATCAAATCCACTGTACTTTAACATATTAGGGAAAAAATATTTGCCAGGAAGAAAAAGACATTGCAGAATGAAACTATGCATCTTTTTCTAAGTGCCAGGAGTATTAGGTGTGGTATAACAACAAGGAAGTGTAATAAAGCTATTTGATACTTTCATTGTGTAGTTAAAATTTTCAAATTAGGCTGAAACAACAACATACAATAAAGTTTCAAAACAGACATTGTTTAACACTCACACAAAAAAGATTTCTTCCAAAAGAAAACTAAAGTTTCAATAAGATAGGGAAAAAGAAGACATTGAATAATAGAATCATTAAGATAGGAAAAGACCTCCAAGGTTATTGAGCAAACACCACATCACCAACTAAATCATAGCACTAAGTGCCACACCTGGCCATTGCTTGTACGCTTCCAAGTATTGTGACTCCAACTTCCCTGGGCAGCCTACTCCAATGCTTAACCACCCTTCCAGTTAAAAGATTCTTGCTACTGACCAACCTGAACCTTCCCTGGTGCAGCTTGTTTGCTCTTGTCCTGTCGCTGGTTGCCAGAGAGAAGAGGTTGACCTCCACCTTGCTACAAGATCCCTTCAGGTAGTTATAAACCATAGTAAGGTCTACCCTGAATATCCTTTTTTCCAGGCTAAACATCCCCAGTTCCCTCAGCTTCTCCTCATATGCTTTTTCTCCAGACTCTTCATCAGGTTTGCTGTCCTTCTCTGGACTCACTCCAGCCCCTCAATGTCCTTCTTGCAGTGAGGGGCCCAGAACTGAACGCAGTACTTTGAGGTGTGGCCTCACCAGTGCCAAGCAAAGTGGGACAATCAGTGCCCTGGTCCTGCTGCCCACACTATTGCTGGTACATGGCCAGGATGCCATTGGCCTTCTTGGCCACCTGGGCACACACTGGCTCATGTTCAGCTTCTGTCAACCAGCATGTCCAGGGCTTTTTCCGCTGAGTCCTTTTTTAGGCACTTTGTCCCCAACTTGTAGGGCTGCCTGGGGTTGTTGTGGCCCAAGTGGAGGACCTGGCACTTGGCCTTGTTGAACCTTATACCATCGGCCGTCAGTCATCAATCCAGCCTGTCCAGATGCCTCTGCACAGCTTTCCTGCCCTCCATCAGATCAACACTGCAGCGCATCTTAGTGTTGTCTGTGACCTTTCTGAGGCTGAACTTGATCCACTCATCCAGATCATCAAAAAAGATACTAAACAGGACTCGCTTCAGTACTAAGCCCTAGGGAACCCCAGTAGTGACCATCTGCCAGCTGGATATGACTTCATTCAACACCACTCTCTGGGCCTGGCCATCCAGCCAGTTTTTAACCCGGCAAAGAGTGCTCCTGTCCAAGCTGTGGGCTGTCAACATCTCCAGGAGAATGCTGTGGGAGACAGTGTCAAAGGCTTTACTGATGCCCAGGTAGACAACATCCACAGCCTTTCCTTGAGTCACTAGGCAAGTGACATGGTCATAAAAGGAGATCAGGCTGGTGAAGAAAGACCTGCCTTTCCTAAATTAATATACCTGGGCCTGATACTCTGGTTTTCCTGCATGACAGCACTCAAGACAATCTGTTCCATAACTTCCCCTGGCACTAAGGTCAGGCTGACAGGATTATAGTTCCCCACATCCTCGTACTGAGCCTTCTTGTAGATGGGCATCACACTGGCTGATCTCCAGTCATCTGGGACATCCTTGATTAACCAAGACTGCTGGTAATTGATGGAGAAAGGCTTAGTGACCTCTTCTCCTGTTCCCTCTGTGCCCTTGGGTGAATCCCCTCCAGCCCCATAGACTTATGGGTGTCTAAGTGACTCAGCAGGTCACTAACTGCTTCCTCCTGGATTACAGGAGGTCTATTCTGCTTCCCATCCCTGTCTGTCAGCTCAGGGTCTGGTCTATCTTCTGGTTGAGGATAACCAGTCTTTCTGTTAAAGACTGAGGCAAAGAAGGCATGACATACTTCAGCCTTTTCCTCAACCTTGATGAAAATATTCTTCCCCACAGACTCTCTTTATACTACAGGGGATA
>NW_005054332.1:1659880-1684082 GCF_000277835.1 Geospiza fortis
AAGGTACAGGACAACAACATTTTAGTAGGCTGCGCTGAAGCACTCACATGGGTTTTAAAGAGAATATCTTTGTGAGGAATGTTCTCACATATCAGCTGGCTGTACATCATTACAATAAATTACTGAGAATGAGTGGAATAATTTCTTTTAATAAAGAAGATCAGATAGGCTTTGAATATTAAGATTAATTTTAAATCAGAAGTATTTGTCTTTACATTTTGGCGTATCTGCTCCTTTCCAATCTGAGAAATGCCAATAGGCATTTGAATGGCTTTGCTTTCACTTGTTACAAGAATTGATCTCTACTCCTCTATTCAAAGGCAAAGCTGTGAGTAAACTTCTTCTCTCACATATTCTGATGTAAATAAAAAATATAAACAAAAGTCTATACAAACGCAGTATCACTCCACATTCATGCTTTGATTGCTATGCCATGATCTGTCTTTGGAATTTATCATTTGAAACAGGCAGCAGATTCTACAGTGCCTATTGTTATAGATAATGTCTGATGTATTTCTGCTCTTCTTTTAAGATCAACTTTATGAATCTGTGTCATCCACTTAAAGCTTAAAACATATGTCTAAAGTTCTATTTCTGAGAGGTTTGTAGCCTGAAACATTTAGCTGTGTCACTTATGCTACTTAAAAGTAAGTAAATATTATTTATTTAAATATAAAATTCCTAACGCCCAATAAAATTTTTCTCACTGAAAGGAATATCACAATTAAAAAAAATTTTAAAAAAGCGTAAAACGTGTTGGTTGGTTGCCAGATAAATTAGTAAGAAAATTGGATTGAGGTTAAAATGTTGTGAGTGGTCTGACAAAGTACAGGAGAGGAAGAGTTCAATTCTCAATATTCTTCCTTCATAGGCTGAACTACATCTGAAGTCCCTTTAGAAAAAGTTAGAAAAATATGAGGTCTAACTAACACACTAACAATGACAACCTTCTTTCTTCCTGCTTCCAATGGACTATTGAAACAAATCACTTGTATTTGATGATAACAAGGAAGGCCAATGTGCAATGTTTAGGGTTTGCCTCTCCTCTTCCAATTACAAATGTGTTGAGAGCTGAGCCTTGATAGGCTTGATTTTAGAGAGGAAAAATATCTAACAAAAAGAAAGTAAGTTCATGACATTTTACTATTAAAAGTATAAGATTATTGGAAGTCTACTAACTTATATTTACTTGGATTTTCAATGGGACAGAAAAGTAAACACTGCCTTTTCTGTCATTTGTCAGCTCATGTTCAACATCCAAAAAGATAGTTTTTTCTGTAGAGTCCAAGACTTTCTCAGTGACTGGCATTGTTAGTGTGTATGTTAATTTCATGTTATATGAATAACATGTAAAAACCCATAAAATGGTAAAAAATAACCCAAAACTCACCTCAGGCGTACAGTCTTATAAAAAAATAGATCTCATTGTTTCAAAGTAATGTCTGCATTACCTAAAAAGCAAAAAAAAAGGGCATTGTTTTTATAAATTTCAAAAAAAAAAATGCAGTGAGTATTTTTGTAAAGAGATGATGAAAATTATTTTCAATAAATGCACAGTCTTATGAAAAAAATTGTTTTTTAAATTTTTCAGGGTGGTAACTGAGCTTTTTAAGATTTTTGAGCATTTAGATAAAGGGTTACATTTAGATACAGGGTTTTAATACAGAAGCCAACTGGAATCGGTGATTTAAAATATATGTCTTGTTCCAACTGAAAAAAAGAGGAAAACTTAATATACCTGATCTCGTGCTAGACCATAAATGCCAGCGTGGCAGATAATTAGGAACAATATATTGCATTGTCACTGAAGGTAAACCATCTATATTTTACTTCACAATGTTGTGACTGCACTTTTATTCTGTGGATTGATACCTTGAGAATCCTGGCTCCACATGTTAAAATGTGGCTAATATCTAGCATTCTACTGAACTGTCTGCAGAGTACTTGATCCAGGTTTCTTCTAGAGTCTGTGTGCTGTTCCCCAAAATGTGATTGCTATTATGTACAGTGGTTTACCTGAAGAGTAGTAATTCTGTGTCTTTTAAAGACGTATATATTGCATCCCCTATGCTGGAAGATTAGAGCAGACAGAGAGAAGGTTGGCAAGATTATGTCTCTATTTCTGTAATGGGTGTTAACTGTCCCACTACCATAAAATATTTTCATTGTGTAAGGAACTTATTAAATTGTTGCAAAAGTCTTCATTTTGTAAATGAATATGCATGCATTTCAAACAGACACCCAGGAGTAACTCAAGAAACCAAGTTATTTTATAGGTGTAGAACATGCTTGAAGTGAAATAAGCTCTGTTAAATACTCAAAGTCAATACCACATTAGTATGCGGCTTTCAGCCAGCAAACTCATGATGCTGGTATCCACCTATCCACCAATTTATCCACAGACAAATTGGTGACACATACGTAATGGCTTAGATTAGGTGTACTTTGACTAAATACAGATACATATGCCACATTCTTCCTTTGAAAAATAGAAAGCTCATCTTTCATTTTCAATACACTGTTTTGAAAGCTAAACAAATTGCTGGTAAGGTTTAGAGCTCAAAGCATTTTTGTATTCCTCTAATTAATCAAACCTCAGTTAAGCAAGGAAAGGGAAAATATCTTCAGCAGCTTTCTTAATCTTTTTCAGGAATCTTTTTTTATCATGCATAGAAAAAAAAAATCCCTCTTCCCTTTTGCATTCTTCCTGTGCTACATTTATATTGTCATTTTAGATCTCTCTAGTCATGTGTAGGTGCTGAAGATTATCCTAATCTTCCAGAGACTCCTCTGAAACAAGAGGGCAAACAGCTCCAGGTTTTCCTGGTCAGTGTAAGCACTTTTTTTTTTTACATGTCAGTTTAACGAGATTGAATGATGAGGCACTTCTTGTTGGAGACCATATGGCTGTTGTTCTACTTGTAGATTAAACAGTGCCTGAAATACTCCTGGGTGCTGAAACTCAATCATCTCGGCAGCTAAACTGCTAAGGACGTCTCATGTTTTCAATCTGTGTAAACTAGAGGCCTCAAAAATGATTTCTGGATGAGGTTTGGCAGCTACAAGACTCTACTGACCATTTCCAATGCATTTAGCATGTAGCCATGCTCTTCTGGAGGCTGAAACATTTTACCAACATAGATATACGTTGCTTTCTACCAGTTGCATTCTGTGTCTGGGGACACAGCAAGGAACGTATAAGTTATTACTGTAAAGGTAGCCTGTGGCCCACTTGAGGAAAAGAGGTTTTAGTTCATGAGTTCTTGTAGTTTAAGTTTTGAAGAAATAGGTTATGAGAAAACTGATCCCAAGAGACAGAGGTTAGAGAAAGGCAAGTGAAAAAAATTGTTTGTATGTAGAGCTGAACAGTGTGAGTTGAGATGGGTTGGTGGAAAATTGGTTTCAAGGGCTGAGGTTCATATAAATACAGTGGGATTCAGAACTATATCTGATCAAGGCCTTTTGCATCTCTGTAGTATATGAAGCCTTTTGGGACTTTGATTTTGCTCTTTCCCTCAGTATTTCTACTGAGTGTTGAGTATGCCGGAGATTTTCAAATAATGTTGCAAAGGGTAAGATTCAATTTGAGAGAAAGAGTCTAAGTTGTGATGGCAGCATTTGTCCTCTTTTATAATCAGGGCAGACTCTATCATACCAAAACTGTTAATTGGTAATCCAGCCATCAGCTGCTAGGTATGAGGTTTCAGCCCCTGATTTAGATATCTTCATGCTAGTGGGCTGAGGTTCAGACAAATGTAAAGACCATGAGAAACTACTGAATTCAGAGTAAGAAGCTGACGGGCATATTAGGGTTAGAAGTTTATGCAAGTTGTAGATAGTGCCATGAGGTATGGGTTATTTTACAGATGGTTCAGAAGGATTATGAGTGATGGCAAAATTTAATGGATAATTTAACAGAATATTAAACTGCAGAGGAGAATCTGATAATACCAGAATTATCTATTAGCAAAACCACAAAAGGAGAATATTACCTAGGTAGCCACAACAGATAAACCAAAGTCAGCTTCCTCTGGTACCAAAACTAAGACCAATGGCAAACAAGTAACTAGGAGTAGCTTCTGTATTCTGGAAAAGATGATGGTGAAGAAAGGCAGGGATAAAGGTGGGCAGGAGAAAGAGTGGGAGGTGGGCTGGGGTGTAAAAAGGGCTAGTCAGGTATAACCAAGCTGCTTGTCTGACCTGTCTGATTACTTCTGTCTGGTGACAATCTGTTGAAGGAAGCTTCCCAATCTGATTTCCCAGATAAAGGATATGGAAGTAGACTTATGAAAGTTTATGGCTGTAAGTAGCTCTGTTTCCTTTGGAAGTTCTTTATATCAACTTTGGAAAATGCAAAATTTTAAAAGAATATATTAAGGTTTTTTTCAGCTTTTAATCCCTAAAACATATCAGAAGTACAAATCATCTCGGCTATTTCATTGTCTTAGAAGTTCTTAGGAGCTTCAGAATAGTAAATTTAAAGTTTCATCTGTTTAAAGGAATAGTTGGAGTACTAAATGTTTTCCTCAAATTTTTATCTCCAAAATTTTTAAGGGAACATGAAAACAAACAAAAAAACTGCATTTTAAATTCCTGACTGATTTTTTTTACTTTGCAATTCAAACTTTACTCTCTTGCTATTATGACATTGTTACTTCACTGTTTCACTAGTTGCCTAACTATTAAAGCCATGATTTTCTAATTTAAAAGTCAAATAGAAGGTAAGAAAATGCCTGTATTTTTCCATTATTCAACATAAAGGAGCTAAGAAAGAACAATCTAATCTTTTTCCTTCAGATATCACCTTCCTAAATGCTCATTTATTATGTTCAGATTCACTGTGTAAAGAAATGTTCACACTTTTGTTTGTGGAACTAAACCAGACCTCTAAACCTTTAAAAATACCCACATGACTATTTTTTCCACCAGTGACTGCAGTAAGGATGATGAAAACATCATTTGATTTTACGGTTGGAGAGTTCAGAGACCAAATGAAGTAGGTATCATGTTTAGCAATACCAGAAAATAAATCAGTCCTAGTCAACCTGATTTAGTTTCTCACAGTTGTTTAGTGAGCTTATTGCAGTGGCCTTGGTAGCTCAATTCAGGGTAAGGAAGACCCTGAACCCTCTCAGGGGACTGTCTCAGGAGCCCACACTTTCAGCCACTTAACTAGGTCAACACAAAATGCGAGGAACACAGATATACTTGAACATACCAAGTGCTCACTGCATACATGGGATTTTACAATGTACAATCTTGTCCCAGCAAGAGGTGCCTCCCAAATATGGATGAAATCTCTCTGAATACAAAAGCTGGAGTGGTGGGGGCACCTCCATTAGCAGAGGGCAGCCTGAGTTCCTCCCTATTCCCTCTCTACAAGTCACTGTGTGTTTTACCTTGAATCAATGTCCTGACCTGATCTGCCTACTGCAGGAGAAAGAAAATCCTTTGTTACTAAAAATGAATGTTCATCTTCAGAAGCAACAAACATCTTCCTGAAAGTGTCTCTTGGCTGCATACTAAATAAATATTACCACTTCAAGGGGTAACTACTAAGGACAGCCTAGCAGAGATTTCAGCTGTGCTTCCAAGGTCTCCTAGTAGGTTGTCAAGGCATCTCTGAGCAGAAGACCTTGGAAGAAAGGTAATGAGAACTACAAACAACTCCAAACCTCTTATAAATCCATAGTGCAGAACTGTGTTCTACAGAATTATATTTGTCTTAAATTTCTTTTTCTATTTTTCTCCTCATGGAACTTGAGAATTTATATTCTGTCTTTATAATTTATATTTATTGGGCCATTTCCTAATTTCACATGTATGGATTCATGTTTCCCTCCATTTGTTCGATAAAGGTAGAAAAATAAGTCCTTGCTTTAGAATTAATCTAACCTTTTTCTCATTTTCTATGTCAGCTAGGTTAGCTTAAAATCTGAAATTTTCTCTGGCTACATGACTTACAGTGAAAGTATTGGAATCCCACAGATTTCAGGTTTCTCTCAGGAGACACCTGCTTGACAGTGCTTTTGTTGCTAATGGTAGAATTTAAACGTCTGACTGCTTTCTGCATGTAGCTTTGCTAAATGCATTTTGAAACTCTTTTATAAAGAGAAAGTACTTGCAAAAATGAGTTCCTCTTTCATCCCCATATACACATTCCTTGAAATATGCATAGTGCTGGAAAATACATAAATATCTAGTACTGGTGGGGGAAAATAAACTACAAAATTATGGCTTTAGATAACAAATGGCTACATAATCTTTTAGAAGTGAATTTTGGATAGAGTCTGGGGTTTTTTCTATTGTGACAAAGGGAGCTGACATATTGCATTTCGATCACACCATTCCAATATTTTCAGATTGCGCCTGCATTATCTCTGAAGATGTCTCTGTGTTTTTGAGGACTGAGAACATCGGGTAAAAAAGCCTGAGGTTGGCAGAAAAGTCAGTCTGAAGCACTTTGGATTTTTTCCCAGATCTGCTGTATCTCTTTCATGCTTTATAGTGACATCAGCATTTTACACCTCAATATTTATTCTAGGGAGGAAATAATTCTCAAAGCAAAATAAACAATGACATCATTAAATGAGCAGTTTTGCCAAAGATGACAAATAGGAAGTCCCTATATATAGTACATATACCATGGGCTGAAAGAAATATCTGTTAATCAAAAGACAATTCATTTTTTTCATTTATTGAGGGGGTGGGGGTAGAGGAGGACCTTGTTAGAAATTTTATCATTTTTTAAAAATACAAGGTTTCACACTGTGCTTACTGAGTTCTGATAAGAAGTTCACGAATATGTTGCAAGCTGGCAAAATGTAGAGCAGTGAATTCTCATCTTGTTCAAAGGCTGTTATTTTCTGGTAATGCATATATTGGGTCTCCTGCAGGCATTCAAGAACCTAACCACCAAAAAAAGAGAGATAAAACTAAAGAGTGTCACAAACTTCAGTGTCTTTATAGAAGTGCATCATAGAAATATTGTCGATAAAGTAACTGGAATAGAATTTGGTTCGGTGGATCTCTGACAAGTTTTGCCAGGGAGAACCATGAGCATCATAGAATGTGCATCATAGAAATATTGTCGAAAAAGTAACTGGAATTGAATTTGGTTCAGTGGATAGCTGACAAGTTTTGCCAGGGAGAACCATGAGCTACACAAGCTGTGTGTGTCCAGTATTTATACCAGAGTCCTCCAAAGAGCTCTCAGAAGAATATATGAGTCAGCAGTCCTATATCTTCCTCAAGGACTTCACTGGTGCTGCAGTGAGATAATTAATTGCTTGACATCCTGTCTAAAATATGACAAAACCAAGTTCCTGATAATCTTTAAATTATCTATGTTAGTCTACTTGTACTGCAGATGCTCCTTTTGATGTTGTCTATATTTCTAAGCTTTTGAATGAATCCTAGTTTGGATTCAGTTTATCCTCCTATTTTATCAGCTCCATATTAAATTTTTAGTCCTAATTTATTTAACCCAAAATACCTAGTAAAGACAATTTTGTGTGTAGAGTTTTCACTTCTAATTTGATTTTGAAAAATGTATATAACTCTCATTTTATTCAACCCTGAATGCATTGACACAGTAACTATGGAAGGACATCCCAGTTTCCATTATAATAGTAACTTCAAAGATAGATCAGGGCAGATATTTTGCTCCTATACAGAGAAAAATTATGGATATACAGGAAAAAAATGTAAACTAATGTAACATAATTTTTATGATTTATAAACCTACTTACAGTTCCAGTTCTTATTCCAACGTATAAGTTTCTCTCTATCTCTTTCTCTTATCTTCAAATATATGTTGCTAAAGAAGTGAAATAGTTACTGAACTGGAAGGTAGCAAATTTAGATTGCAAAAGATATGAGAAAAAATAGCATGTCTTCAGATAAAGGACTGCTTGAAGTCGACATATGTTCACAAAAATAATTTCACATTCTTCCATATCCTTACAAAGTTTTCATCCCGGATAAACTAGGTAGTCTCATAGACTGGTTAAGTGAAATCATGCCTCAGAATTTTACCAATGCCTTTAATATGATCATTCTACTCGATATCTGAGATAGCTATATTTCTTTGACTGTAAAGGGGGTGCTTCAGTTCAGTGTCTCAAATTTAAAGATACAATTGTTATGACTTAACATAAACACACAAGACTGTTTGAAGGTTGTGCTACCTCTATGGATGCTAGAAATTGGAATATAAAACTCACTTTAATAACTTCTATTTCTTTTTATATAATTTTGATCCTAGCTAAACAAACTTATTTTTCACTGTGTCTCCTGATCATACTGTCTTGAAAGTTTAGTTTACCTAATACCTGTGTCTGGACTGTGACATTCCAGGCTATTAAAACAACTCTTCTATACTCAAATTACATCACTGTCATTCAGCAGGGATTTAGAGTAAGGTACAGAAAACACATCTCCTTTTAAAAGGGGAAGGATATATTGATAATTATTAAAATACATAGTCCTGTAGATCCAAGAAGGAGTCTGGAGTGAAAACTAAGGCATAATACTCCCAAAAGACATGAATTGTCTATACTGGAATGAGAGCAGCTAGCATGGGGCAACCAAAGGATGTGGTGCCTCAACAACCAGATTTTTTCCAATGATGGCTATGTGTTCAGACAGAGGGAAATCTTTTGAAGGGTTTTTAATAAGGGTATTTATTTGGAATAAGAGTTTCTTGGAATTACATTAATAAATTAAAAAGTCAAATATTTTTATTTGCATTTATTTGGTTTGGCAGTCTTGTTATTTTCTTTGTTAAAATATTTTCTTCAGGATATTCTGAAGGCAAATCCTAAGCTATTTTGCAGTCATCACTGCAAAGGTACCTAGACCACAACGTTGTCATGACAGCACAGAAATAGTCATTTAACTTGTATCTTGGTTAAAGGCAAATCTTGGAGAAAACTTCCAAAGCATTCCTCTAGAAAGCACATTCAAGCGGCCCCTGCCACAACTGGTTTGGGAAAAGATTTCCTTGGAGAAAAGTGGAAAAAACCTGTTTATTTAACAGGTAAAGCATTCGCCAGCACAAAAAGTGCACAATATTAAACAATAAAACCAACACAATCCAGGAGAAGGATGCAAGGGAGCAAGTGCAGTTTCTGATAACAAACTCCACGCTTCTTCTCCCCCCATTTCGCTCTTGGAACCAGTCTTAAGGGCACAAGACTTATTTATGCGCTATACAGATGAATGGGGATACTTTCAATACATCATAAAATCACCCCACGACAACTTGAAACTCAGACAGAAATAGAGAGATATACCTTAGCAGACAATGCTGAAATTAATACATAAACCAGAAGTAATATGGAGTACCAAAAAGGTAATGAAGAAGAAGAAAATAAAGACAGAACATGGTTTCTTATAATTTTCATTCCATGACTTTCCTTATACAAAAGGCAGTTTAAGATGACCAGGATGAGTTCAGCTGCGGTATTCTCCGAGAATCAACTGTTCCCCTAGCAATGACCTCTTCATATGAGTGTTGACCAGCTCAAAATGAGGAGTGGGTTCAGGAAACAAATAGGAATATTGTTTTCTCTGCTTGCATGATGGACATTACATGGCTGCTGGCAGTAAAACACAGTAGATTCATCGGGTTATCCTTTCTTGTAGTGCTAACAGCCCTGCAGGTGAGGAAGTGCATGTGCTGGAAAACCAACCTTCTGATAGTTTGAATCACATGCATGAAAAGGACATTTAGTGTTCTTTGTTCTGATTGCCTCTGTACCCTTGCATGACTGAGAAAATAACACTGAAGAGTAAGGATACCTCGGTATTACCTACTACCTTGCTTAGATGGAAAAAATATTAATGTGTTAGAAAACAGCTGGGATAAAGCATCACTCTGTAGTTATCTGATGGAAATATATTCTTGTTTGATTTTTATTTTCTAATGCTGTCCTAATTGATTTAGCATAAACAACAGATTTATTTTCCATACACAGTCATATCAGATACAAGTATGACTTCAAATACTGATATATAGAGCATTTATGGGTAAGGCAAGCATAAAATCAACTCTTCACAGGTGGTTTTCTGTCTTTGTCCAGCTAAGAAGCTCCGTCCTTAGGGTATATTTTTAAAGTACTCCAGAAGGAGATAAACTGATAGTGAAACTCTCTTTTGGTTAAACATTTTGTATATTTTGTACAATATAAATGTATTTGTATATTTAGTATAATATAAATGCAAACCTGCAGTCAGTTTAGTCACAATGGTTCTTGATTAAAAGCTGTTGTCAATCATAAAGTTAAAATCCATAAAGAAGTCTCAGGATAAACGTTCTTAATTTTTTGCTTTTTTTTCTCAGCCAAAATTAAATTAGAATTTCTATTTTATTGTATTTTACATCTCTAGAATTTCTCTGTTATACATGATTGGGAAAATTTATGAAGGCTAAATTCAACCAGATGCTATAGACTGCTATTCTGTAGGATTCTGCAGTATAATAGTACATTTTAAGACATCAGATACATATTTGCTTTCATTAAGGGTAGCTGAAAAGTTGAGGTTTCAAACAACCTATCACTTAGTTGAATAAATAATATTCATTTAATATCCAGAGTTACAGGTTATTTTGTTCTGGGAAATTAAACCTCTGTGTCTGAAGCTTGAGTTCTAATTGCAATTCTTCTATGTGCATTGGGATTTGGATTAAAATGACATTTTATACTGATACTACAAACTCTCAGCTAACAGTGATGAGAAGAAAAGTGTGATTCTCCTGAGAGGAAATTTGCTTCACAAATCTGAGGGGAACTTTGGACTTGCAGTATGCTGACAAGATCAAGGCAGAATTTCATCTGGAGCTTTGACACCAAGGTAACAGATTTATTGGTTGGAAGCGGGACTGACAAGTCCAGGTTCCTTTGGCTGGATTTCTTTATTTATTTACTTTGTCTGATGGCGAGGAATATTCACTGCTATTTGCGCTGCTAAGAAGATGCTGGAAAAATCCAGGACAATTTGTGCTGTTTGTAGAGGTTGTTGCTGACATTAAGAAAGTCCCTATTTCTCAAATGGCCTTGAACCTGAAGTGTTAACCAGAAAATATGTTAGCTCCATACAGTACTGTACAGTGTTTAGACACAGAGTCATAGAATCAAAATCATGATGTATTCTGCAAAGAAGAGGAACCAGCTAATATGGAGGAAAAAAAAATTCCAATAACTGAAAGCTACAGGAAGGAAATGGAATGAATCTGTTTCAACTATCAGAGAAGTCAGTCAGACACATGAACAAGCTATGTGAGAGCAATCTTTGACAGGTGACTGAGAATTGATTACAGCACAGAAGAATTTCACCAGGTATTTTCTTTACCCTTTGTTATGTCATCCGTTTAGCAGAGTGGTATTTGCTTTACCCTTTAGCATGCCATCAGTTTATTTTACACATCAAGATGGGTATTGAGTAAACTGGCACTTAAAGACTAAGAAGATGAGAAATAAGAGTGTACAAATTGTAACTTCACTGTCTACAAGCAGTTATCTCTGCTATGGAAGAGCAAGACACAGTTTTATCTGCAAACTCACAGGGAGGGCTCCTATGGCTTTTTCCTTACAGGCAAAGTGTCTCATCTTACTTTTATTTCACAGGGAGAACAGGATGAAAGTTCACTGCTGTCATCCTCCCATTTGATATCAGGAACTAGTGCCTATTAAATTGGCATTAAAAAGGCACTTAATACAGAAGACTGTATTAAAAAAGATAGTAATGCTCAGGTCTGAAATGTATAAAAATAAAAGCATTCATCTCCACCAGTCAAAAATAGTCCTAACTTAGGCATCTAAATCTGAGAACATCAGAACTTAGATGGGCTTTTTCACCAGGGGTAAATTCATAGAATCATAGAAAAGTTTATGTGGGAAGGGAAAGTAAAAATCATCTATTCTAATCTCCATGCCTTGGGCAGAAAATCTTCCGCCAGACTGCATTACTCAAAGCCCTATCCCGCCTGAACGCTTAAAGGGATGGGGCACAACTCGTCTGAGCAACCTGTTCTAGAGCTTAACAAACCCCACAGTAAAGATCTGCTTCCTTAGATGATTCTTTCAGTTTAAAGCCACTCCTCTCTGTCCTACCACTACATGCCCTTGCAAAAAGTCCCTCTCCAGCTTTCTTTTAGACCCCCTTTAGGTGTTTCGTAAAATAAAGGGAGCATGGTGTTCCCCAACACAGGTTGTAATAAACTACATCCAAGAGCAGAAAGTCTGAAGCTCCACCCCTCAGGAGACCTTCACAACATCTACAATTACATGAAAAACTTAGTGTTTGTTGAAACTCAAAAAGCTGGAACAGCTTCTCTTATATACATATAATGCAGTGCTCACCCCAAGAGTGCAATATTTAGCTTAAAAAGTCTACCCATATACTCGTAGAAAATAGGGAAAAAAATTCCTACTTCTCCTATTGCATGCTCCTTTTCTCAGCACATCTCATTATCATGATTTAGGACTGGCATTCCCCAGTTTAGTGTTTCCACTGAAACACTCCAAACCATGTGCTGCTTTCTCTCTCCCCGCACCCACCCCGCCCTAACTTACTGTATTGCACTGGAGAGAGAATTGAAGGCAGAAAAGGTCAAGATCAGATGTTGACAGGGAAACAGTTTTATCTTGGGAGCCTGATCTACTTGTCTATTATTTCAGTGTTATTCAGGAGCCCAGCCCGTGGGTCCATGTGCTGCTCTCTCCTCATGAGACATGACACACTTTTATACCCAGCTTCTCTGTCTGGGAAGTGATGTCTTGCCACAATTTAGCAGCCCAGAGGGTTTTACCTCTGTGATGCCAATTGGTCTTTTTCCACTGGTCCACCCACAGCCACAGAGCATTTGTTACCATCCACGAGTCAGAGTAGAGGTAAGTGCTGGCCATTTCTCTCATTCAGTGATATCTAAAGCCAGCTGGATGGACTTCAGCTCAGTGACCTGACTGGTCACAGAGCCCACAGCCACCCACAAGCCAGCCTACTTTTTCTCAAGAGTTCCTGAGACTCACAATGTAGGACTCCATATAGAGTGTATGTAGCCCTACAACACAGCTGCAACTGGCAGTAAAGACAGCATATCACTTTTCATTTTCTGGCAGATGATTATATGGTGAAGCCTCCTCAGCATGTCCTCTTCTGATGATAGCCCAAATATTTTGCCTTCAGGCCAGCTCATTATAATTCCCAAGATTCCTGGGCAATTGGGGTTTATTCAAGCTTGCTTTGTGGTCAGGTGAGGTACTTGCTCCATGCAGCATCAGTGGCATGACATTTTGACATCCAGATCAGCTCTGGCAGTCAAGGTGTCAGGAGAGGCTGTGCTTTGGTGCCAGTCACTTCTGTAGTGACTCAAACCCTGTAAGCTGACAGTATCTCTTTTTAAGTTGGAGGTTAACAGGTTGCAGATCCTTTGTATCTCTGACTCCAAAATCCCAGGAGCTGTCCTCAAGTCTCCCTAGTTACTTTTTGCCAAAAGCTCCATGAAGGACCATTCTTCCCAGCTGCAGCATAGAGCACATTTTTTGCATTTTACCCTGTACTGATTGGCCCAAGGGCTACTGCACAAATTATCTCCTGCTTAATTTGTTCAAAAGCTTGTTATTTTTCAGGACACTGCTCAATATCATTCATCTTCTGGTTCACTTGATGGAAAAGTGTACAGTCTGGCTGTACCCTGGAATACGCATTGTCCAAAAAACCGCAGCACCTAGGAAAGCCTGTGATTCCTTCTTGTTGGTTGGTGAGGACATAGCTATATACATGGGTCAGTGTCTTATTTATATGTCCAACCTTAGAAGTAGAGCTCATATCACTGCTGAGTTTTCAAATCAATGCTGTTATCAATTTGGCCTAGATCTTTCAACCAGGGCTGCTTGCACAGATTTTGGCACTTACAATGCTCCACTGAGTAAAATCTATAATGAAGGGTATATTTTTTTATTGTCTTGACTGTCTATGTAGTTAGCTTCCTAGAAGTTTGAATAAATTAATGTATATATACATTTTATCTACTGGGAAATGAAAATTTGCTGTGCTTTAAAGACGCATAAATATGAATTTCCCTGTTTATTATCAATTCATTAGAGTAAGGATTGATTAATTGTATGCAAAAATGTTTCTGTGGAGCAGAAGATTGCATTAACAATTGTATCAAACTGATTATTCATAATAATGTGGCATTTCATTTTGTGTATAAAATGATATAAACCAATCCTTGCTGTTGTATGTTTTCATGTAGTGCAGTACAGTGTTAAAAGACCTCATACCATTTCAGTTGCAAACATTAATTTTTCAATGTCAGCTTTATTTTTAGAGACTACCTTTAATATGTGTTTGCCTTTTCCAGCCAATATAATTCAGAAGATTTACAAATTCACTTTCATATGTATAGACACTTAATTTTAATGGTGAGCTAAGTTATAGCAAGATATTCTGTAGAAATGAGTGGAGGGAAAAAAAATTGATCGTTGATTATATGCTTGAAATAATACTTTTTAAGTAAAATACCATAGGGAAAAAAAGGAAAAAACTATAGTTTTTTGATTATACTTAGTAAAAAAATATATTTGTTGGTGAGACATTTAAATCATCAGAGCAATGATAACCTCAGAATAATGATAGTGTCCACTCAATTGATGGCTCTAGGATTGGCAGTGAAGGAATAATATTTTTTTAAACTTTAATCAAGACCACTGGAGTGGTGAAAAAGACTTGTCATTTGAGGGGTACAAGAGTCTGAGATGGTGAAAGGGACAAAGACAAATGCTTCAAGAGGAAATTTGGTGACAGCAAAGATGTTTGGAGGAAGGAAGAAGGAATTATTCTTACAGTGAAAAGGAACCTGAGTAATGCTACGTTGGTCCTATAAGTCAGTCAGAAATCATTGAACTCACATGATTTGACAGAAAAGATCTTGGGGTGTTCAAGGCCAGGTTGAATGGCACGCTCAGCAACCTGATCTAGCGTGTGGGATTCCTGCCCATGACAGAGGGGTTGAACTAGATGATATCTGTGGTTCTTTCCAATTCAAACCCTTCTGTAATTCTAGGATTCTACAAAAAAAATATTCCTGCACATTTAACAAAATGTTTTCAAAATACACTAGCAGTAATATAATTTATTCATGTTCTATATGCTATGTGCATACAATACATATATTGTAAGAATCAGATCTCATTAAATTAAATCTTCAAATCTAGTAATCAAAAGATGTAAAGGAGGACTGAAGCTAAATTATTTAAAATACTATATTAGAAAAATATTTAAACTGTAGCTTTTTGTGATTTTAGGACATACTACAATTTTATGAATACTATTTTTGCGATGGTTAAATGCAGAGCTTACTGTGTCTCTGTATTACACAAAGAGCAGCATAAGCAGGTTCTTCCACATTAACAAATCATGACAAAATGCCTGATTTTCCATATATGTGTTCTTTACTAAACACAGAAAAATTGTAATAATTTCATTGGGATAATAAATTAAATAGTGTTATGCATTATGACATAGAATCATAGAATCACAAAATGTGCTGAGTTGGAAGGAACACACAAGGATCATTCCTGTCCCTGCACAGGACAGCCCCAAGAGTCACACCATGTGCCTGAGTGCATTTTTCAAATGCTTCTTGAACTCTGTAAGTATTGGTGATGTGACCACTTCCCTGGAGAGCCTGTTCCAGTGCCCAAACACCCTCTGAGTGACAAAACCTTTTCTAAAATCCAACCTAAACCTCCCCTGACACAACTTCAAGCCTTCTTAGGTCCTGCCATTGGTCACCAGAGAGAGGAGATGAATGCCTGCTCCTCCTCTTCTTCTCATGAAGAAGTTGTAACTGCACTGAGGTCTCCCTCAGTCTCCTCCACACTGAACAGACCAAGTGCCCTCAGCTGCTCCTCACACGGATTCCCCTCAAGACCCTTCACCATCTTTGTTGCCTTCCTTTGGATGCTCTCTAATACTTTAGTATCTTTCTTCTGTTGTGGAGCCCAAAACTGCCCCCAGCACTTGAGGTGAGGCTGCCCCAGTGCAGAGCAGAGCAGGACAATCCCCTCCCTTGCCCAGCTGGTGATGCTGTGCCTGATGCCCCCAGGACAGGGCTGGCCCTCCTGGCTGCCAGGGCACTGCTGGCTCATGTTCAACTTTCTGTCAACCAGGACCCTCAGATTCCTTTCCACAGTGCTGCTTTCCAGAATCTCATTCTCCAGTCTGTACATTCATCCAGGGTTGCCCATTCCAAGTGCAGAATCTGGCACTTTCTCGTGTTGAACTTTATATGGTTGGTGACTGTCCAGCCCTTGAACTAGTTGAGGTCTCTCTGCAGGGCCTCCCTGCTTTTGAGGGAATTAACAGCTCCTCCCAGACTTGTATCTTCTGCAAACTTGCTTAGTATCCCTTCAAGTCCATGTATGAAGATATTGAAGCACACAGGGCCCAAGGTGAAGCCCTGTGGACCCCCAGTAGTGACAGTTTGCCAGTCTGATGTCACCCCATTCTCCTCGCTTCTTTGCACCTCACCCCTGAGCCAGTTGCTCACCCGTTTCACAATGTGTTTATCCAGGTGAATGCTGGACATTTTGCACAGAAGGATCATATGAGAGACATGATGAGGAAGCAATCTTTGCAGAGGTAAACCAGCAGTATGTATTTTTTAACCTAAATTTGTCTGTAGGTATTTTAAACAAATTGAAAAGCAGTTGACTGCAAAAGTTGAATTAAAAACCCAAAATGATTCCTTCCTAAAATGTCTTCTCTTAATATATATGAACAAGAATGTCCAGGCAACAGCTAAAACCCCAGGCCACATTGCAGAGAGGTTCAAGGAGAGTTTCCTTGTCACTTGACAACTGCTGTCTGTTTAGTCTTTATATAGTGGTTAAAGCAAGGATGTTTTGTTTTGTTTTGTTTTGTTTTGTTTTGTTTTGTTTTGTTTTGTTTTGTTTTGTTTTGTTTTGTTCACCCTGGGCTCATCTTCTTGGTGTTATACCAGACAAGAAGGTATGACAAATTCTTTTCTCTCACAGCCATCCTAGTTATCCTAGGTAAAGTTGGTCATTAACCTAAAGTATACCATTACAAAGAAGTACTGCAAAATTATTTTTTTTCCACAAAATTTGCATGACTTCATGCACAACCTATCCTACTCATAACTCACACATCCAGAAAGTCCCCTATTTACACATCTGTTCTTTTCTGTACCTATCATAGCTTTTAATATGTTTGAAAAGAGACCTGAGAAATCCAGTCCTACGGCCAGCAGTGAAATTCTGTTAATGGTCTCTGAAGTAAAAGGGGTTTCTTACTCTGGCATGAATAGGATGAATAAACCTTGCATTACTTTGAATGTAACTAGTTTCTCCAAGAGGAACTTAGTAAACAAAAAAAAAAAACCTATCTGAAAACCACTGTTTCCAGACTCAATAAGGGATTGTTCCTGTAGGACCTTTATTTAGCTGACATATATTCTTCTAATCTCCTGGAACACACAGTTACTTCTTGCAAACATTGTACAACACAGCAGTCAGCAAGAGGCTTAAATCAACAGGAATTGCTCAGTATTTGTCTAAAGTGTTCCAAAGCCAGTTATTCTTCATGAATTACTTGTGCTAATGTTTGAACACCAGCCTTATAATCTGCCAAAGCTCATATTGCATTTTAACCCTTTCAAGTTTTATGTGAAATAAAAAGCAGAATCCAAATCTTGATTTTTATGCCTGACTAGGTCTTTGTAATATATGATGCTGTCGCTAAAAAGTCAAAATCTGACAAAATTAACAGACATACAGCAAAAGAAATTCAGACTCCAGTGCTTGCTAACATACAGTAAATTTTGAGGTTTTAGATGTGATTGAAGGAAATATGTTTGTTGGGAATTCAACAGAAATAACTCTGGTAGCTGAGTGATTTGGAATTTCTTTCTACTAAACCACCTATTTCTTCGTAAAATACTTTTTTTTCTCTCTAGAAAGAAGTTCTATAACTAATGTCTGTCTACTTTAAAGTCTTTCATAGTTCCATTTATCCAAAATGAACAAAAGATTTTCACAGCCTGAGGAATATATATTTCAATCAGCTGCTATGGTGGTTCAACACCCTAAATTGTTCAGCTCATAGCTCTTGTGGAAGAAAAAATGTACAAATATAAATATTCACGCAAATGAATAGGAAATTCCATACAGTAAATGCAAACACTTTTGCAGAGAAGAGTCATAGAGGAAACTCTTGAAAGAGCCAGAATATTTAGCAGAAATCCCATTGCCTACTACATCAGCAAGGCTTTCAGTTGGAAGCAATTATATTTTACCAGTTCCCCATACAGACAAATGAGGGACACCATTTTTTACAGATATCCATTTGGATATTGAGCCATTGACTGCTACTCTTTGGACATGGTTATCCAGACAATTTCTCATCCAATGAATGGTCCATCCATCAAACCCATATCACTCCAATTTAGGAACTCAATTGTTGTGTGGGAATCATGTCCAAGGCCTTGCAAAAATCATGGTAGACAACATTAGTTCCTTGGTGACCAATGCAGTCACTGCATTATAGAAGGATGAGCAGATTAGTCAGGCACAATTTGCCTTTTTTGAAGCCATGTTGGCTATTTCTAATCACTTTCCTGTCCCTCATGTGCTTTGACATACTTCCAGGAGGATCTTTTCCATGTTCTTATCAGGCAAAGGAGTGAGTCTAACTGGTCAGTTGTATTCAAGGTCCTCCTTTCTTCCTTTTTTTAAAAATTGGCATGATATTTCTTTTTTACAGTTACTGGTGACCTTCCTGACTGCTGCTTTGAATGCAGTGGTGAGCAGCATAGCAACTGTATCAGCCAGCTCCCTCCAGACCCTGGGATACATCTCCTCAGATCTTATGGACTTGTGCATGTACAGGTTCCACAGAAAAACAGATAAACTAAGTATGGATGAAAAAATGCACAAATGAAATACAGATAAAATAAATATACTTACTAAAATAAATAAACCATTTAAGAATTATTTTTAATATATTTTGAAAATGAATGTGCTGATTGAAAAATTAGAGCAGTATTGCTGTAAATATGTATTTCAGGCCCATATTATACCAAGAAATAGCCTTATTTTGGAAATTTTTGAATGCATAGGACTTCCAGAGGCTACCAGTTATATGAGAAACTCAAAAAAAAAAAAATTCAGTCAACTTGTAGAATCTCGGGAGTTTCTTTGAAAATTAGTAGAGCTGTTTAGATGCTTATTTACAGGTTTAAATTTGTTCAGACTCTATCTTTTGACCTTAGTGCTGTGTTTGAGCCCCCACTGAAAATTAGTTACCTAGAGAAGAGTGGCACTCATGGCCTGATCCATCCATGACATTCTGCTACTGTCGATGTGTCAGATTTAATGGCTTGTGACAGGTCAATTAAAGTTAAGGAACTCAAGGTTTGTATGACAGATTGGTTGTTTACAAAGTGAATTTATATGTGTACATAATGTAATAATTTGCATAGTTAATTTATTGTTGTTGTGAGCATTACATTTGCTTGTGTAAATTATACCAGTTTGCTGTTCAGATAGAAATGGATATTGATGGATTTGTTTTGACTATGCACAGGTTGGCTTTGACTAGGAATTCATCTGGATGCAATCCTTCGCTGTCTGGTGTCAGATGGCAGAGCACATCTGCACCTCAGATCTGGGGACCAAAGTCAGTGAAAGCAGGCAAACTGCTGAAGTCTTGGTACTAGGTGAGTTCTCTTCACTGCTTGGGAAGAATGAGTGAGAGATGTTGGACTGACCGCTGCCACAGCTCAGTGTTCAGGGCTGTCACCAACAGATGTTGGGCAGTTAGTATGGGCGTATATTCATTCAAGTTTTATAAGTAGGTATTTCAGGTAAAAGAGTTTCCTCAGAAAATGTTTAAAGTGTAGGCCAAAACACTGATGATTACTCCAATTTCCTGGAATGTGGGAAATTGAAATTTAAGTGTCTTTTACAAAGGAAAATTTTAAAATTACTGTCTGTTTTTGTTCTGTAGCTATCATAATCACAATATCATTGGACAAATAGAGGAATGCATCTTGACATTTTGTTTTCTTTCTTTTATTCCTGTCATATAGCTATCTAAGTCTGTATATTTAATGTTGATATGGGATTATCTCTTTTTCTGTTGAGGAATTAGGCTTCTGTGCTCCTTTTAGGTGTACTTTTCAGTATTTATATTTAGATATCTTAGATAATTCTTTGTTTAACTTAGCTCAGGTATTTATGAATTATTTCCTGAGCCTATATGAACTTCTGAGAGAACTATAAATCTCTTGTGAAATAAAGGAGAGATGGTGGGGGATAGTTTTGGAAAAACGGGAAGAAGAGTTGGTAGATTTTTAATTATATTGGTTTACAATTGGCACAAACTAAATTAACTCTGCCTGCTGCTGAAAGGGACTTTTAACTGTTCTAGTTCTTGTATCAGCACTTGCAATCAGGGGAGTCAGATCATTTTTCTTTGGTGTTGGTTATTGTTTTCCCCCATAATTAGTTTCCAAACATAGCTAATCTTGACTTGCTATAGGGCCCCATGATTCTAGCATTGGCTGAAGGCAGGCAACAAAAACTGTAGCTGAGAAAGTTAAGAATGCTATTTTGGAAAAAAAAACCCTTTATTTTGGCTGAAACAAATTATGAATTAATACCCTAGGATATACACAGGATTTCTCTTTCATGCCCATATAACTCTAGCTAAGCCCAAAATTCTCGTCTGTGTACAAGAAGAGTGTATCCTGTTCACTCGAGACACAGTTTAATGTTCTCAAGTCTTTGTTATTCCTTTGTTATAGGTGTAATGAAATATACATTGGTCACCACCTTGAGGCTACTCAGAGAATGAAGCAATACATTGTGTGGATCATGCTTGTTAACTGCAGTTTTCATGTTGTGACTGCATCACATCACTTTCTGAGAAGTAATGTCTTTCAAAAAGCTTCTGCAGGCTATGCGGGGTCTTTGTGTTAACCTATAATATACCTATTATGTCTCAGCTCCTCTGTTTTGCTCACTCTCTCATGAATATAATCTTGCAGACTATGCCAGTGGCAACTTCTGAGCTGGTGTTTCTCTTCTAAAGTGGGAGGCAATTACTGACAGGATGTAATCTGTTGGATTTCATTCCTTACTGTGACTCATTAAAGCGTACTTTACCTTCTGTGAAGGCTAGAAAGGCTAACTCTTCCTCCACATGCCCTTTAAAAAAATTAAAAATATTTGCTAGTGACTATCTGGCAAGAAATGCAAGGTAAACAGCCATTTCTAACTCATCTTGCTGTACATTTTAATTAACCATATTGTGCCAGACAGATGAGGGTCTGGAAAAATTATCACTTGTATGAAAAATACATAGTCTATTTGCTTTAGATGAAGAAACAACAATTAGATTTGGCTCATATTTTTCTGTAATAAAATTGTATTATATATGTTTAAATATAAACCTGTTTGTTTTTCTTCTCTTACAATATTTTTTGCTCTTATTCATAGAAATGCAAATAGTAACTTCTGTGGAGAGAGAGTGATAGGTAAGAATCTGCCTATATGAAGTAAACTTGAGTACATTTCCTAATGCGTTTAAATAAATGAATATATCACACATATCAACAAAAACAGTCTATTGCACTTCAGGCAAATGAAATGATAAGTACTGCAAAGTGATATTTCAAAAAGACACCTTCAAAAGGCTACAATCAATTTTATAGATTATTTAACTTTGCCAAACACAAAAAATAATTATATAAATTTTTAAAAACCTGCAGATTTTAATAAGTTGTCACTAATCTTCTCCTTACTGTTTTTTAAAGTTTATCTGTTTAATTGAAATAATTAAATATAAAAATGCTTTCAAAATGAATGAAAAAGAATGGTTGTTTCAAACTATACGTGGGATTTTCAGCATTACATGGCAGAGGCTTTTCACAGAACTTTTTTTTAATGCTTATTATTATTATTATTATCCAAACATTTGACCAACTAAAACATTAATAAATGTACATAAATACATAGCAAGTATATAAAAAACCATTCAATAAAAAGTCTATAGGATTTAATTCTGGGACCACTATAATTTTCTCATCACACTTGCTAAATATTATAAACACTCCCTAAGCTCAAAAGGAGAGAGTTGTTTAAATTAACCATATGGTATTTTTATAAAATAACAACAAAATACATCCTGTCAGCAAGGTACCAAAATTTTATTTAAAATTTGTAAGAGATTTAGAAAAGCACAGAGAAATGTGTATAAATACCTGATTAGAGAGTAAAGAAGGTGTAGACAAACTCTTCTCAGTGGTATTCAGTGACAGGGCAAGAGGCGATGGGCACAAACTGAAACACAAGACAGCCCATTGGAATGAAGAGGGTATGTTTTCACTGTAAGATTGGTTGAGCACTGGAACAGGTTGCTCAGGAACATGCCACAGAGTCCTCATCCTTGGAGATATTTAAAACCCAACTGAGCAAGCTCCTCTAGCCGACCCTATTTTTAGCATGAGTGTATTGAACTACAGAGTCTCCATAGAACTTCTTGGGTTTCTTCTATTCTGTGTTGCTGTGCCTTTTTTCTCTCTGCTTCCATAAAGAGAAATTATGTGTGCCCATCATTCAAGATAGAGGCAGAAATTTTCACAGAAGGATTTAGGGAGCAATTTTCCAAAGCATGAATTGTTTCCACTTTCCGCCATTTACCTCACCAATGCACAGCTAAACACATTAAGGAAATATACTCAGTTATAGTCACAAACCCATCCACTGATGCCAGCAGCTCTGCAGTGTAACTTTCTCATGTTCATTAATGTAACACTAATTTAATTGGTTTTGTATATGATTGAATTTCTTTTTTTCCACTTTAAATATAATATTTTCAATAGCCTAGTTCTACCACAACTTTAGTAAAGGAAACAAAGGAATATCCAAATGCGCTGCCTATAATGATCATCATGAAGTGTCACAGCATGTTTTAACAGAGAGATGTTTTACTACAATAAAATCATATTTTTAATTTAATTGACTTTTAAATATATATATATAAAAGTAAATAAGTATATATATATATATATATATATATATATAAAGAAAGTAACAACAGCAGCAACAAAATCCCTAAAATGTCAGGCAGTTTCACAGAACTCTGAAAAGTCTGCTGGAAAAATAAGCAGAAGAAAAAGATCTTTTTGATGTTCACAATCCACTAAGTGCTGAAGGTGAGAAAACCTTATGGTGAAATATCATCACATTTCTGCCTTTCATAGAATTCTCCAGGTGATCTCAGTGGTCATTGTCAGAGATGTTATATTGTTCCCTATGGACATAACATTGGATGTGAGGCAGTCTTTATATCTCGCATAACTGATACATCATTTTAAGCCAAATAGCTTATGTCTTGTACTGATAAATAAAGTCTAAATATCTACTCTTTCTTTACACTATTCTGTTCAACTATTTTCCAAACACTTAACTTTCAGTTCCTGGGTCTGATCTTAAAGATTGCTGAATACAAATTCTTAATATACTAGCTTACTAGCAAAAAATAAATAAATTAATAATATGCTTTCTTAAGACCTCTGCCAGCTATCTTTTGTGATCCCAAAGGTCAAAAGGATGGTTGAGCATGTACAGAGGCTCTGAAAGTCCATATAGTTCACACCTTACGGATGGCAGAGTGAACTTACATAGGTCCCCAGCCGCAATAGATTCCTCACCTCTAAAATTATTTGAAACAAAGGATATACGGACAGGCTGTGAATAAGAAGCTCATCAGTATAATTTATGTCCATATTTGTAAAATAAAAGTGCACCTAGAAATTTTCCAAGTGAACAGTGCACAACCCAGCACAACCCAGGAGCTGTTCCTGAATAAAATGTTGAATTTGAATTATTTTATAACTCCTAAGATGAATTAGTATTCCTAATTATCCAGAAAAAATAAAGTATGGAAAAAAGAAAATTATTCATGATTATGTAACTTACAAAGAGGAAATGCTAAGGTCAAAAGTCTTGAGATTATCGGAAATATAAATTTTGAGTCTTTTAAACACTTAAACTGCTTATTCCCGAATTATTCTTATTCTCAGGACAACTTTATTCTGTGGCTGAGTTAAATTTTGTTTCTTGAAGTCAATAATGAGAATGTAATTATGTATAACTGTAGGGAA
>NW_005054332.1:1692152-1729746 GCF_000277835.1 Geospiza fortis
AAAAGTAAATAAGTATATATATATGTATATATATATATATATAAAGAAAGTAACAACAGCAGCAACAAAATCCCTAAAATGTCAGGCAGTTTCACAGAACTCTGAAAAGTCTGCTGGAAAAATAAGCAGAAGAAAAAGATCTTTTTGATGTTCACAATCCACTAAGTGCTGAAGGTGAGAAAACCTTATGGTGAAATATCATCACATTTCTGCCTTTCATAGAATTCTCCAGCTGATCTCAGTGGTCATTGTCAGAGATGTTATATTGTTCCCTATGGACATAACATTGGATGTGAGGCAGTCTTTATATCTCGCATAACTGATACATCATTTTAAGCCAAATAGCTTATGTCTTGTACTGATAAATAAAGTCTAAATATCTACTCTTTCTTTACACTATTCTGTTCAACTATTTTCCAAACACTTAACTTTCAGTTCCTGGGTCTGATCTTAAAGATTGCTGAATACAAATTCTTAATATACTAGCTTACTAGCAAAAAATAAATACATTAATAATATGCTTTCTTAAGACCTCTGCCAGCTATCTTTTGTGATCCCAAAGGTCAAAAGGATGGTTGAGCATGTACAGAGGCTCTGAAAGTCCATATAGTTCACACCTTACGGATGGCAGAGTGAACTTACATAGGTCCCCAGCCGCAATAGATTCCTCACCTCTAAAATTATTTGAAACAAAGGATATACGGACAGGCTGTGAATAAGAAGCTCATCAGTATAATTTATGTCCATATTTGTAAAATAAAAGTGCACCTAGAAATTTTCCAAGTGAACAGTGCACAACCCAGCACAACCCAGGAGCTGTTCCTGAATAAAACGTTGAATTTGAATTATTTTATAACTCCTAAGATGAATTAGTATTCCTAATTATCCAGAAAAAATAAAGTATGGAAAAAAGAAAATTATTCATGATTATGTAACTTACAAAGAGGAAATGCTAAGGTCAAAAGTCTTGAGATTATCGGAAATATAAATTTTGAGTCTTTTAAACACTTAAACTGCTTATTCCCGAATTATTCTTATTCTCAGGACAACTTTATTCTGTGGCTGAGTTAAATTTTGTTTCTTGAAGTCAATAATGAGAATGTAATTATGTATAACTGTAGGGAAAAAAAGTTTAAGCTATATAGGATTTTTTTATCTGATTTGGAGATTAGAGTTCATATGGTCTATAATTTGTCAAGAGTAAAAAAATTACTAATTACAATCATAGAATTGAAACTGTGATTATAAAAGGAAGAGACAGAAAATAAAGTGTAATTCAGCTCTAAAGGACTATTCCTGAGATGCCAGCATACAACTTCCATTTTTCCCAACAAATTCTCAGTGCACAGAATGAGATAAACTATTATCCCTAATGATTAATTTCTTACTATAGTCCACAGATTAAAAGACATGGAAGAGGAGATGGGATGGATAAATCATTCTGTCTGGTTAGTAAAAATTTGATGTCTATTTGCATATCTAGATATATGATCCCATCACTGTAAGACTATGTCAAAAGCTTCCATTTTAGCTCACATACATATCTGTTACCGGAAATCTGAAAATCAAGGTCAATTGTGAGGAAGGTCAAGTTTGATTAGACAGACTTTCAATTTAAAGTACTTAATATGTCCTGAATTCACCAAATCCACTCAAATAATGGTATAAACAAGGCTGTTTCAAAGATCTGCTAGTCCTCTGCACTATCTGTACGAAAAAGGATCCCATGAAATTCTCAGAGTAATGCTCTGCAAGTGTGGGCTATCTAGTTCTGTCTTTTATTTTTTTCCCAGAGAGTTTATTGATTAACCAAAAATGGCATATTAAAGGATTAATTAATGCTTGAAATGACAGTTCTGTAGCCCAAGAAATACATCATTGATATGAGTAATAAAAGACCCAGGCTTTTACCACCATTGAAGCCTGAAGAACTGTGTAGACTTGGCGTGAACTAAGTCTATGTTGTTTAAGCTGTCATAATAATTGGTTAACGATTGGGTAATGATTGAGTGTCTTGGGAGTTTGGTTATATTCATGAATATGATATATGATAAATGTTTAACAAATCTGTGCAGAGGATTAGTGAAGAGCAAGACTGCATTAGCAAATATATGAAAGTCACACTAAGCAGATCAAAGACAGAGAAGGGAGAAATCTCTCTCCATCAAACCTGCTGCCTCTCAGTGAAGAATATCTGTCATTACCAACCCTTTGGAACGCCCAGCATCCATCTGAAGTAAGGTGGGTACCATCAGCCTCAGGACTTAGGCAGTGTAAGATTGAATATAGCACCTGAGAAATAAGGGTAAATAGAGGAAAAGCGACTTTTCTATATGACAGTGATAAACTGCTGAAAGGGACATTAGTTCATTCATTATATAATTAGCATTAGTTTTACAGTAAGTTCATTGATACTCATGTGAGGCCATCCTCTTTTACCCATAGCATAATTTTGAGTGCAATATTATAGGTAGGAAATAAAAGCACTGCGTCAATACTGAATGTTGTAATTTGACACACTGGATTACTGAGGTAAATTCTTTACCTAAAAAGATTTTGTATGTGAGCCTGTTGGCATTATTTTTTCCTTTTTATCCAGAGCTATATAAAAATTTATTTATAACTAAACACTCAGTCAGAAACATATTTATCTAGAAGCATAGCAGTAATAATGCCCTAACCCCCCCAGACCTCCTTCTGTAAACATAACTCATGTGTAAATGTCTTATTAGTATTTTCTTTGTATCTGTAAATATATTAATATTTCTTTTATTATATTAATCACCTGTACTATACTGATTCAACTTTGTCTTGGTGTATATGGTCAAAACATGTTACACAGAAGTAAACCATTTATACTGGATATATTCCTGAATTTTTATTGACTTTGTTAAACACACATTTGGAAATATAAACATGAATAAGTTTTAATTAATATTAACCCCAGTGATTTTTCTTTCAGCTCAGTGTAAACCAGAGCTTGTCTTTCAGTACTGTGATTAATGTAAGGTCTGCTATTCAGCAAGAGTTACTGCAATTATTTAAATACATTTATAATGTGGTCTATGGTTCCATTGTGTCTATGTATTATATGTATTTTTATTGCATAGGTTTGTTTCTAATCCACATTTGGAATAATTTTCACCCAACTAGAGGGTCACAGGAATGGAAAGAAAATTATAGAAACCCTACAGCTTAGCTATTGTTTGCTTTTTTTCTTCCCCTCAAGTTTAGTAAAAAGCTTATTCAGATAGGTTTGGAGTTCTTTGTGAATATTTTAAGCTTACTGATCCTGTTCTCTTCTCTTTTTCACTCTCCAATGGTGCTTAATGCTTACTTTTGTAATTGACAAGGTGACTATGTTTAATTAAAAATGTTCTTTGATTCTGTTAATCTTACAATTTGAAGTTAGAAATATGTTTGCTTCTCTTTGGAGACTCAACATTTAATGTCAAATTAATGAAGACTAAAGACCTACTGATGACAATAATTATTGCTTATTTAAGAACATTTGCAAGTAGGTAATTTCAAAATTCTTGTTCTAATTTCAGCCCAGGATGTGAGGGGGCACAGGCTGAAGCCATGTGGGTGTGTCTAGGTTGTTCTGTACTTCATACCTTATTCCTGGGCACAGAAATAGGGCATTCTCGCCTCTGAGAAGGAGGGCTCCAGAACCATTTTGTCCTTTTCCAGGGAGCAAGGAGCGAGTGGAGTGGGGGTAATGCTGGTCCTGACTGCAGGGTTTGTCTGCAATTGTTTTTCTATATCTCAGGCTTAGAGATAAAACATGTTCACAGAGGGTCTGGAGGCCATTCTGTCCTTTATCTCTTTGACTGGCCGTGGTCACATCAGGTCACACTTGGTGAGCATTTAGCATGTAATCACTCTCTTTTATACACTGTTGTTATTTACATTGTTGCTGTTATTGTTTGTTTTCTGATCTCATTGCTGTTTCTAGTAAATTGTTATCTCAAACCTCAATATCTCTACCTCATAATATCTCTGCCTATTGTCTCTCTTGCCTGAAGGGGTAGAAAGAGGGCTTAATTTTCAGCTGGACGTTTTTCCATAACTCATTGCTTTTATTGGCTTTTTAAATAGGTGCTTTTAGTACTCAGAGTATTGGGTTTTTATTTATCCTTAAAGTCAGTATATCAATTCAGAAGTGAAAATAAAACATTGGTATTTTTGTAAAAATTCTTTGCAATTTCAAATTTCCAGGGAAAAACATAGTCAATTTATATTAAATTTCTGGGAAAGAAATAATAATTTCATATGGGTTTGAACTGGGTTTTTTGTACCCAAGGTCAACTTTTATGTATTATGGAGCTTTAGTCCTAAAATTACAGTTATTTGCCTCAATGTTAACTGTTCCTGTTTCTTTGGAGAATTAGGAAGTGTACAAAGTGGATAACTGCAATTTTGCTACTGTTCTTAGTTTTCCAGAGCTTCAGGTAGTAAAAACAGACTACAGTCTTGCATACATTGCTCTGGCCTTTGTTTTCAGCATGGAAACGGAAATATTTAAATTTACTGACCCTTAAGCAGAAACAGAGAAAACAATTTAACAGTATATGTATTTTGAGAAGGAAAACAAAACTGGGCACTGGAGAAGAAGTAAAAAAAAAAGGACTCTAGTTGCATCTACCTGATGCAGCTCGTAATACACTCGGATAATGTTTGTTAAGAAATGGAAAAAAGATATCTAGGAGTTGAGTTCTGATTTTTTATCTCTGATCCCTAAGTAACACAAAATCTGACAGACTACGCTCAAAGACACTGGATATAAAGAAAAAAAACCAAATTATTTTATTTTTTGGGTCTCTTTTAAGAGATAGAGACAAAAAGAAAGAAAGGAAAGGAATAAAATTCTGTTACTTAAGAAAAGAATGGAAACAAAGAAGAGAAAGGAAAAGAAGTGGACATGGATAATATGAAGCAGTAAGTCTGAATAACGGAATCATTTATGTTGAAAGAGATCCTTAAGATTATTGATGCAATTGTTGAGCTAACATTAATGAGTCCAAATTCTCCTAAATGCCATATCTGTGGCTTTTAAATATTCCCAGGGATGGAGACTCATTCTTTTCCCTGGGCAGCCTGTTCCAATGTTAGACAGCCCTTTCAGGAAAGAAGTTTTTCCTTGATCTTATAAAGAAAATCTTGTGGGAAATAAAAATGAAGTGAATTGTATGTGTTAACTTTCAGATGAAAATATTTCACTGGGTTTGGTTAGTTCCTAATTTTTGATAAAACTCATCCATATTAGCTGAAAATTTAATTTGGTTTATAGTTAACTGGTCCTAATAAATGTTTTTCAGGACACACAGAAAGATAGAGAACTGGAGAAGGTAAGAAACTCCATGTTTTAATTGTTATACAAGCATCTATTAGTAGTTTTTAAATCTCTCACTATCATTTTAAAGACTCTTTTTTGGTAAACATCTTTCTACACCACAGAACCTTGGGATTTTTTCTTCATTTCAAAGTTACGAAAGGTAACATCAGCTCCTATGCATCTTAAGAAGAGGGAGTGACTCAGCTAATGGAAGAATCTAGGATGGAATAATTTATGCTATAACATACAGGAGTTACACGTTTAAATATGGACTGGAACTTGGGGTTTCTTAGCTCTGTATTATAGTGCAGATTACTGCATCACTTTTGATTTCTAGTATATCTTCTGATGAAGCGTATCTGAGTTAATGCATTCACTATTTAAGATGTATATTTACAGTATTTCACCAGCCATGGTTGAAAATGACCCATGTAGAACATCAAAGAATTGCTATTCAAGGAGAATAGCAGAAGTGAGCTGTAAATTCAGTCTTTGAATTGGTGGTTGATTTTCAACTTAGATGCACAACACAATTGTTTCTTGAATCAAGGTTTAAACATTTTAATTTTTAATAGAGTTGAAATTTTTAAACTTTTGATTAGAGGACAAAGATGTCTTTTGTAATGATTAGCGTTTACAATGTCATTATTTTAGAGTGTTTCAGTGTTTATTCCTTGATGAAAATTTCGGTGCATAATATAAATATTAAAAATTCACAATAAGATCAAATTTAGAAATTAGATTGAAATAGTTTTCTTTTAAAAAAAATACACCTTTTATTTAGACCTGAAAGAACTAAAGATTTCTTTTTATCAGAACACTATATTTAAATCTATTGGAAGATATAATTAAAATGCCTGTATAAATAACTTATTGAATATCAAGCACTGATGATCAAATACCTGGTCAATATTAATCTAAGTATTATTTGAAAGCCTCTATTATATAGTGTACTTTTCTTTGATCAAAGTTATAGGTCAGATAGTAGGCCAGACATTAGAATGAATGTGCAGGTCTTTAGTGCACTTCAGCAGAGGGCAATACAGAAACTTAATATTTATGCTGCTTTGTTGCAAGTGGTAGACTATATTTGTCTTAGCAAAAGAAAGTAAAAGAAAGGAAAAAAAATGACTGGAGGATGCTCTTTGGTGACAGTATATCCCTGAACTTTGACTGAGAGGTAATTTGAATTATTTAATGACAGAGTATTTGTTTTTTTTATTCTTCACTCTTTTTTTTTCAAATTTTGCGGTTGCATCAATGGCATGTCCTGTACTTACTTAACTACCTACTGCATAGATAATTAGAAGTTTGATTATGATGTACAATATATTGGAGGCTAGGTTTAGAACTGAAGTAGCAGTAAATAATATAATACATTTTTTGACCTTTTCTCTGTGTTTCTAAAAAATTTAGTTAAATATCAAGCTCAGTGGACTGGAATAATTTTTATTATAATTGTCTGAGGAAGATATCCCTTTATAGGATAGCGTGAAAGATGTCTTTTAAAGTTTGATTTAATATTTATTAAGTTTTGCTTCTTAAAAATATTTTTTCTACTTTCCCTTCATGATTGGCAATAGTTATTAGCATAATTAAAAGTAGATCTTTCAGCAAGATCATTTCAAATCCTAGTCATATTATAGTAAATTCAATAGGCTTTTTTATAAAATCAGACTAATTTTTTTTTGCCAGGTGGCATTGTGACCTGGCTGAGATATTAGGCAAGCTTCTTTAAACTTCTGCCCAATGTTTCATCTGTAGGCTTAAAAATGAAAAACCCACCCAATTTTTTAATGTTTGAGTTTTACATATTTTGTTTAAGAACATTTTTCTTCAGCCTAGCATAAACATTTTGTTCCTCCCCAGTATCTTTTAGTAGTACAAATTTAATTTTATGTTACCCACTATTGTTAATTATAATGCTTGAAAATTTAAGTTCTGGACTCCAATGTGGCAGTCAGACAGCTCTGGACAGGGCTGTAAAAGTGAAGCAGTAAATTACAGGAGAAAATTCAACCTTTCCCACAGGAAAATGATGCTAAAATTTACTTTGTAATGTATATTTGAACACCAAAAGAAGTTATTGACTTTGCTGGTCATTTTTCATTGACCTGATACTACTGTAAATGCAATGATTCCAGGAAAGCTAATGCTGATAAGCATAATTTTACAAAAGATAGTAAAACAGCAATTTTACCAAGTCAATGAACTAATGCTGTGAAAATGCTTCCCTATAATCTGTTTTTTATTCTACAGTTTCATTCTTTCTCTTAGCTGTTTCATTCATTCCCCTTTTCTTGAGTTGACTTTTGGGAGAACTACTTTTAATATGCTTTGCTCTTATGTCAACTTTATTATGACTAACTAATGCAAAAAAAATTGGATACTGTTTTCTACCCTGCAGTCCTGACTTTGACCTTTCAAGTCAGAAGCTGGAAGTTAGCAAAAGCTAAATTTTGTTTGAAGTTAAAAGTCTTCCACTTCATAATTAAAGACAGTGATATCAGTCTATATATCAGATATGTACTCATACTAGGTGAAGTGACTGCTCAAAAGAGTGAAATCTTTTAGTTATATAAATCACTGCTCACAAATGCTCAAGCAAGGATTTGCTACCTGGTTTTCCTGTGTGTCCATTAGGGAAGATATACTATAATGTCAATATTTTTTAGTGTTAACCAATGCCCTTCATAAATAAATTAAATTTTCTGGAAAACAAAAGAAAATATTGTTCACAACAATTAGTCTATGTAAACACAATAGGAATGTTTTCTGTATCCTTTTGGTGTTCAGTAATTGTCACACTTGGACAGTTGTGCTCTTTGATACAATATTTTTGTATAACATCATAAATTCCTGTTCAAAAGATCTTTTGTGGAGGTTTTCATAACTGGAGGATATTTCTGCTGATAGAAATTTCATCATGCCATTCTGCTTATGGAACCTGTGGATATGGGTCCATTTGGGCATAAAAAAAGTATTGAGGATCATTGAATTTTTTACTAAATTAGTAATGAAAATTAGTTCTGTTCAATCTAACCAATTCAGTACAGTTAGTTCTAATAAAACACTTTTTGTAAGTTGTTTTCAAAGGCCAAAAGCTTCTAGTCCTGTTCTTTTTTTTTAATGAAGAGACCCTGAACCCAGAAGTCATGTTCTACAAATCTGGCCATATAAAAGCGAGACTTGTAGTACAAACTACAAAAAAGTCTGTCTGGCTTTGCTCTGCCATCTTACAAAGTGGCAAGTTCTACCAGACGGCTGTTTATTCATGTGCATGTGCTACAGGTGGAACATGAATGAAAAACTTAGACTAGATACCCCATTATTAGTTTTATAAACTGATTTTCACAAACACTTCCAGAAAAAAACTGACAGAAAAACTGACTAGCAAATATGTTAACCTTATCGATCCTCTAAATAATTTTCATTATCTTATTGAACTCTTTCAATTAAAAATAAATAACAGAAAAAATCTAGATTAAGTGATCCAACTTTTACACTTAAAAATACAAATTTGTATCTGATAAACAGCTTTAACATAATAATACTTGGATTATATCATTGACTTCCTTTGTCATTGATAGCATTTATTGAGTTTTTCACAGAGTATCTACTTTTTGGACAGCAGTGGAAACCATTGGATTTCCTGGCATGGGAACACCTATGGAACTGTTTTAATGACAGTTGAGGTTGCTTTTCCCTTTGTTTCAGGGAAACTTGCAAATCCTTAGAAAGAAAAAAAAGAAGTGCATCCTTAGACAGAAAAAAAAAAGAGGTGCTGAAATACATAAAGTAATCAAGGTAATCTTATTGTACAAGAGCTCATTTAAAATACAGGTTCTTTGAGAATTCTTTTTTTTTTTTTTTTTTTTTTTTGTCTTCCACTAAACTGTATCATCTGATTGGTCTCAAAACAATATCATTAATATGTGAATGAGAGGGTGATGTGAGCCCAGTAGATGAGCAGGTGACTGTTTTTCTCTATTCTGTGGACAATAGCATTATGTTAATGTCCAGTATCTAACACGAGGTCTTTAAATTTTAAAGAACAAATGTTAGAGAACTAGTCTCTCTTATTTGAGACTTTAAGTACAGTCAGTTCAAACAGTCCCTCATATAAATATGTAGGTATGAAGCAATATTAGTGATATAAATTCTGTAATACAATAGGAAAATTATGTGTCTTAACAGCATTTCCTGCATGCAAACAATTTCAAAATATTCTCAAATGTATAAACAGTAAATTTTTATAGCCAGTCCTCAGAAGCTTTAAGAACATTAATAAAATTTCAGGCTCAGCTGGGTGTGGCTCTTTAGCAGCATGCTGACTGGGTCAGCTTTCAGCAAGGGGTGGGATAAAATGATCTCTGACAATCTAGTCTAACCTAAAATAATCCAAAATTTAAAAATTTTTAGTTTTACTAATTTTAAAACTAATTAAAGAAAAACTTGTGTAAACCTGAATCTGTTTGGCCTTGGTAGTGGCCCCTAGTGTTCTGGACTTTTGACATTAGGAAGGACTTTTAAAAGAGTATAGTAACATTTTAAGGATCCAAACAGTTTTTAGAAGTGAGGTGATTCTCATTCAATTCAGAGGTAGAAATAAAATACCAGGGTCTCCCCAGATATCTTTTAAAATCTAGTTTTACATACATGAAGAAAACCAATTCAATAGGCTTTTAGCTTTAAAATAAATTTTTGAATGCTGCAAGGAGCTAACAGCCTTCATTATGGTCAAATTTATCAGTATTTGGATAAGATTAGAAGTAACATTGAATATTCAATAAATATGTCACTCTTCGCACATAAACTCAAATAAGTATCTTTTAATTCACTCTAAAAATCTACATCTCAGATACAATGAAATTACATTCTGTCTTATGCTTTCTAAGTTAAATACTACAGCTATTATATTATATTAAAAGGAGGAAGCAGAGTAGGTTGTTACTAAGTGCTGTTTTGTGCATGAAATAATGTTCTAAGGTCCAGCTAAAACCAATGTTACTAAAAAAAGTCAGTGACACCAAAATTTTTCATTGAAGTAATCAGTAAAAAGCATGGTGAAATGAAAATGGGAACATTAATTGTTTATTAATTTGATTCTTTAAGACAATAGCCCTAAAACTAAAATAGTATCACTATATAGATTCTGTAAATACTATATCACGTATTATTTATTTATGTATTTATTTATTTCACAAGGTTATCAATATTTAATTTAGAATCATTGCCCAAATCTTGTATTAGGGAAAATATATTTTCTAGGGGTCCATACATTACACAGTTTGCTATTCTCACTTATATGCAAGAACATTTATAAATAGTAAAAAAAAGGGTGCTAAAATACTGATACTCTTATAGCTTTAACAAAAGAATATGCTATGAAATATGATATAACAAAGCCATGATACCATGATACCTCTTTGAGTTGAGCATTTCTCCAAGTTTTTTCATGCTCTAGAAATATTGCAGTGTAATGAAATATTTAATTCAAATAAACAAAAAAAGTAGGTAAAATCCATATTTATTTCAAAGTGCATCGGATTTATTTCGTTAATTTTTTCTCTGTTGAAACTCATGAAGAATTGTTCGTCATGATATATTTGTAACATCGTGTAATTATAGTCTATGTGTTCACGTGAGGTGATTGCAAAGAAAATTTTTCTTTGGGGCTGAACTGGTTTTAAAAAATGCATAATATACTTTAAAATATATAATATATTAATTATGCTGGTTGTGGCTTTTTTCCTCATTTTTACAGTTGTTTCTGCAAATCAACATACAAAGATACAATGACAATGGGTAAGGACTGGCAGTTTAAAATAGGAAAGTGAGAAGTGAAAAGGGTAGGAAAGTGGAATTCTTATTTCTTGCACAAATTTTAATTTTCAAATAAGTAAAGTCACACTGAACAATTTTTAGCACCTTTTCTTGAAATTAACATTTTTAAAATTATTTAGCAAGGCAAAGAAAAATGCCTCAGAGAGAGGTAGAGTTTAACACTTAGGGAATTTATCTCAAAAATCAGAAAATACTCTACAAAGGTTTTATTCAGAACTATTTTATTGGGTTTATGTAGCAAGATTTGGTTGCAGGGGATGGAAGGAGTGTCAGAGAAGGTTTTTTGTGAGAAATTTTCAGAAGCTGTCACCTTATCAGGCACAGCTAAATTCAACCAGGTCCAGGATGGACACTCTTGGTCAAAGCTGAGACAATCACCTGTTTGCTGATTGAAGCTGTTTGCTCTTCTTTGATAAGAAATTTTAAAAAAAGAGGGGTTTTTTTGTTTTTTTTTTTTTTTTGTTACATAACTGAAAATTTCTGTGTGATGGGAGTGAGAAGATGTGAGAGAAACAACTCTCTAAGCACCACAGTCATGAAAAGAAAGGGAGAAGATTGCAGTCCCCATTCCCCATCGACCATTAAATGGAAGGAAGCAGAAGAGATGGGGATGAATATGAGCTTAGGAAGAAGGGAATGGCGGGAGAAAAGATTTGGGGGTTTGGGGGTTTGTTATTTCTCATCATTCTCCTCTGTTTATTTGGCAATAAATTACATTAATTTCCCCAGGTTGAATCTGTTTGGCTTGTGATTGTAATTTCTGTGTGATCACCCTGTCCTTATCTCAATCCAGAAATTTTTTCTCTCTGTATCATGTTGAGGAGGGTGAGTGATAGAGCAATTAGTTTGGTGGGCACCTGGCAGCTTGCCAAGGTCAACCCACAACAGCTATGAATTAGTTCTAATTTTTAGGCTTACCGGTAAAGAAGATCATTAAAAAAAACCGTAAGAACTTTTTACTGATAGCTAAAAAAATAATGGTAACTTCTTTTCTGGCAACTGCTAGGCTACACAAAAAAAATGTCTTTTCCCTTTAAGTTTAAATTGAAGGTATTCTATCCAAATAAACAGCAGAAAAAAAAATACTTCTTGCCACCATTGTGAAGGCCACTTAATGAATAATTTAGGAGTTGTTAAAAGAATAAAGAAATCCTAACTTTTTATCTGTCAGTTGAGTGAAACATAATTCATATACTTTCTGAAACTGTTTCCGCTGAAAGAACAAAGCATGACAGTTCACGGTATGGTTCCATGTCATGACAATGGCTGAAATGATGGCAATGTGAAAAATGGTGGAGAAGTTAGGATGGAAAATCTACAGTTCTGTATTACAGTTAAAAATAGAGCACAAATGTAGCACAAAAATCCTAAAAACAATTTCAGCAGAACTGTTTTATGACATTCTCTTTGGACCCCTGTGTTCCTAAACAGTCTCTGTCTTTACACCACTGAGCAGTCTTGATCGCTTATTCATGGTTATCTCTACTTTTGGATTTTTCAATGATTACAAGATATGTTACAAATCATAGTTGCTTGCTTTTTACTCCTTCTTTCTCACTTTTTGAAATTATTTCTATTCTCTTTTCAGTACTTACTGGGGAATACCTCAGTCTAGAGTCTCTATACTTTCAGTGAAAATGCTTCACAAGATACCAAAGATTAATTTCTCCCTGAAGAGATCATCACACCTATGTCCTCAAAATATCTAGAGATTTCCTGATTTTTTTCAGGTAGTCTTTTTTTTTATGTAAGTCAGATAACTTAAATCAAAAGCAGACAATCAGAAAATTTCAGCAGAAAAAAACAGCCTACGGACAAAAGATTGAAGTCCAAGTAAGGGAAATTTAGATGGGTAACTTCATAAAGTATTTGGGTAAATGCCACATATAATATTTTAAAGAATGTATACATTGAAGAATGAAATCACAGAAAAAAACCTGTTAAATGAGTTAAGATCTGGTTTTCAGTCCTTTTGGAGGCCAATGGAAAAATAACATACTCGTGAACACAAGCACCCAAAAATAAACATGTATATGTGTGTGTGTGCACTGTCTGAAAAAACTGTTTTAATTTACCTGGGAACAATGGGATCATGTGTATTGAGTCAATGTGGCAGGTTTTGGTAGCAGGGGGATGCAGGGATGGACTCTCAGAAAAACTACTAGAAATTTCCTCGACATCCAATGCCAGACATCTCCAATTACTCTGGCCGAGGCATCACGAGCCCATCAATGGTGATGGTAGTGCCTCTGGGATAACATAATTTAGAAGGCGAAAAAATGTTTCATGCAACCCATTGTGGCCTCAGAAGAGAAGAGTGAGAATTTTGAGATTAACAACTCTGCAGGCAGCAAGGTCAGTGCAGAATGTGTGGGAGGACACGATCCAGGCACTGGAGAAGAGATTCCTCTGCAGCCTGGTGAAGACCATGGTGACACTGCAGCCCATGAAGGTCCACAGGGCAGCAGAGATTCACTTGCAGCCCCTGGAGAATTCCACAAATGAGCAGGTGTATGCCCAAAGGTGGAGGCTGTGACCCTGTGGGAAGCCCATGCTGGAGCAGGCTCCTGGCTGGACCTGTGATCCTGTGAAGAGAGGAGCACTGGAGCAGGTTTGCTGGCAGGATTTGTGACTCCATGGAAGACATCCATGCTAAAGCAGCTCATTGAAGTCTGTGGCAAGGATTAGGAGGAAGTCACGGAAAATTGTCTCCCATGGGAGGGATGCCACACTTGATCAGGGGAAGAGTATGAGGACCCATCACCCTGAAGAGAAAGAAGTGGCAGAGACAGCATGTGCTGAGCTAACTGCACATTTACTGTGCAGCCAGGGGCAAGGGGGTAGAGAATTTAGTGAGTGAAGTTAAGCCCAGGAATAAGGTGGGCATTGGAAGAAGAAATTTTTTAAACATTTTATTTTATTTCTTATTATCCTACTCTGATTTGCTTGGTAATAAACTAAATTAACTCCCCAAGTCAAGTCTGTTTTGCCCACAACAGTAACTGGTGAGTGATCTCTCCCTGCACTTTCCTTGAGCTATGAGCCTTTGTTTTATTTTTCTCTCCCCTGACCACCTGAGAAGGGGACCAATAGAGTGGGTTTGCGGAGCACCTTGTGTCCAGCCAGGGCCAACCTACCACATCATACTGCATATTTAATTTAAGGTTGTCATAAGGACAGGACTTTGTCTGTGGTAAATTATAAGGTCCAAAACATGAAGACTTGGGAGGTTGAAACTCATTAGATATATTGTTATAAATTTGATTCCTGACAGACTATTCAATGATGCATGTTTCCAGATCTGTAAGTACTTGATGCAGCTTTTACCATTTACATAGAAACAGAACCTGAATAGCATATAAGTAGAGTCTTACAAGGTATTTCTGGTTTTATTTCCATCTACAGCTCTTTAGTATCTAGGATCATTTGCCTATTTTACATAGATGATGCAGTTCTGCTTTCTGTAGATCCACTAGGCCTGCAACTGTTCCCAATTTTTCTTCTAAGCTTATAGTTTAGATTCAATGAGAAATGTAAGAAACCCAAAGTTACTGTCATTTAACTTTTCAAGAACTAGTCATGTATTTATATGCTTTACTCAGCAATATGGTGCAAATAAAGGTTTAGGGAAAAGGTGTGTTAACTAAAGTAAGCAGATATGTATTTTCATTTTGTCAAAGAATACATGCCCCTTCATTTATAGAGATAAATTCATAACTTTACCATCTCCACAAGTTCTTATATTTCCTTTTGCATGTTCTACAAGCACACAGATAATAGTGAGATGATGCCTTTTAAAATTTTAGCTTCTATAATCATATTTAATACTATATTCTTCCACCTTATGTTTCTGTGTTTATTGCTTTTATGCAACTCACATGGAGTAATTTCAGTTTGAAAAAGAAGTTAATTTTGAATTTCATTATGTGCTCTCACACCAAAATTTGTTACTATTTTAAGATGTATTTATCAAAATAAAATATTACTCAAATTACTTGATGGTGTTAGCATGTTAAAATCACTTCATTAAAAGCCAGTTTGCATTATCTGATTCATGAATATTTTATTTTTTCAATTATATTTGGCAATTTTGCATGTTTCATTTTTCTGTTTCTTTCCTATGTTGAAAAACATCCCTCACAATTTTTATATAAAAAATGCTTCAATGCTTTTAGGGGAGAATGAATAACCAACCTAACTACCTGCAACCTGCTATTTATCAGTATCTCAATATACACTAAACCACCAAATTAAAAATATACATAGCTTTTCCACTACCAGATAATTATTAAACATTCTAGGATTTTATACACTACTATAGGAAGAAATGCAGAGTGGAACACTCTTTTTATTGAAGATTTCCTTGTTTATGCTTATAAAAATCCCCTGTGAAGAGCTGAGAAAATGCCTGTATTAAATTTTAATGACTATTATCTGTGACCTTTTTTGCTCAGTTTTGTATTTCTGCCTGTCTGAAAGCATAAAATTAAGTCAAAGGAAGGCCCATATGTGTTTAAATCAAGAAAAGCAAAAGCTATCAACAAAGTAGAAGAGAAGTGTGAAGTGATGGGCCGTGTACCTTGTGGCTATGAAAAGAATCCTTCTAGCTCCCATCCTCTGAGACCATTGTTCTGCAAATGCTGAGATGTGAGATCAAAACTTATCAGTCTCTTGAAAGTCTGAGGTGCTAGAGAAAAACTGAGCACACTGCAAATCAGACTGGGCTGTTTTCCCAGGAAGGAGTCTAGATCTGAAATAATTATGCATAAAAAATTAAGGTTAACTAAAGAAATAGTCTTGGAGAATTTTTTTTTTATTTTCAACAATTAATATTTTCACCTCTTTTTCTAGATATTATCATTTTAAGAAGGCATTTTATGGAGTAGGGGAGCAGTCTGAAACAAGGAAATAAGCTACAAAGACAAAAAAGGAAAGTAGAAGAGAGAGAGAGCAGTTATTTAATTACTTCTACAACAGCATCATCCAAAGATATAAACCCTCCATGAGACTGATCTAATTTGAGCATCCTGAGACATTTATATTAGCACTACCAAAATGAAAGCAAGGTACACAACTGCAATTTTAGAACAACTTGAACATGGACCAATTTACTATGGCATGGTTGAGAGAATATCAGTGAAGGGACATCCTTGGATATCCTTGGATATGTTGATAAAATTCCGAATTAGAGAAAACTGTAGAGACAGTATGCAAGAAACACCATAAAACCATAAAAAACCAAAACAAACAAAAAACAAACAACAAAATAAACAAACAGGAAAAAAAAAAAACCAAAAAAACCCCCATACCAGGCGCAGAATTATTCATGGCTTGATAAACACATGTAATTTTGTCTAAATTTAATTGTACATTGTCTAGCTAAATAGAATTAGAACTCTGTATTTTCTATATAAAGTCTTGTTTATTTTATTGAAGCTTTTAGATTACAACTGGTCTCTTTAGAGGCACAACCACTCTTTGTAATCCACCCAGGATTCCCTGATTGGCTCCCATCATCCATATAAGGAAAATCTTTGAGGTCATGACAGCAATCTTTATCACATCTACTTTTTGAGATTCTGAAATCAGGTGGAATTCCTTCTTGAAGTATGAATTGTGTTAACACTTCTAAGACAAAAAAACAGACAAACAGGTCTATAAGAGGCTTTTCACAGGAATTTACATGCTACTGTTGCTCATGAAAAACTCTCAGTTTGTGGGTATTTAGAGTTAGTTAAATGCATTGCTAATCTTTTACCCCTTATACATATTTAAAGAGAAATACGGAAATGAAGCCATACAATTTATGCATATAATGAGTTATGTGACAAAAAGTCATTGTGGTCCAGTAGATATTGGCTGTTAATATTAAATTAAGAAAGGGATTTTCATCAGCTTTATTTGATTTACCCATGACTTGACTTAAGAGTTTCTCAAATTGACTAGATGTCTGTGGCTAGTTTGATTTACTTTTTCATCTTTTTGTGGCACAACCACAATTTTATATAGGTAGTAGTTATCAAAACAAACAGGAAAAGAAAAGGAAAGGAAAGGAAAGGAAAGGAAAGGAAAGGAAAGGAAAGGAAAGGAAAGGAAAGGAAAGGAAAGGAAAGGAAAGGAAAGGAAAGGAAAGGAAAGGAAAGGAAACCTCATGCCCATGAATGCCTTTCCAAAATTTAAAACCAATGTGTGAGGAGACTGTGGTGAGGAATTATCTGAATCTCAAAAAATGCAGCTATACTTGACTCTAGTGAAAATACAGAAAATGTGTTTCAGAATTCCTTGGTTGTCTGGAGCTGATGAGGGAGAAATTATTCTTTTAATTCCATATTCTGATGATGTGTAACAGTGTTTGGAAATTTTGATATGCTATCTTTGGACATTTTTTCACACTCTACTAGGATAAGCTTGTTTTCATGTTTGGGAACAGACTGGTAGAAATGAAGCAAGTACTTGTGTGGAGAAAAAATAGTGGAGAGGGATGGGAACAAGAAGCAACATAAGATGGGTCATGATATAAAAAAAAAAGTCAGACATTCAGTATCATTGGCCTAAGGAAAGGAGAAGTGCATGCACTTGAGAAAAAAATCTTTATTTATCTAACCATACATATTTGGTCTTCAGTATTTGTTTCCTGGTAGAAAATTTAAATGGAAGCATAGAAGTAAAATTGTCAGCTTTAAAAATAAAAATCACCTTCCTTAACAATAATTACATGCTGTTAATTACAAACCAAACATTTTCCACCTGCTGAGATTTCTACTCTCTGGAAAATATCTATGGTGATTCCATTATATCCTCTGAAAACTTCTGACTTTAATTGGGAAATCCTTCTCACTAATGCTTTGCAGAAAATGTTAACAGATGCATTTTCCCCAAAGATTAAATAGCAATCTATTTTATGAATGTATAAAGTATTCAGAACCAGTGATTTCCAGAAAAAAAAAAAAATCAAGTTATTTGGTGGGACTTAAGAAAACCAGAACAAAATTTTTATCCCATAGAAGTCAATGAAAATTCAATTCCTTCAGTCATTGCAAAGATAATTTCTATCTTACAGAAATTCTTTCTGTCTTCTTTCTGTTTTAGTTTCATTCTGTGTCTATGTTTGATTTAATTTTCAATTTTCAAGTTTCTTTTGTTAATTACTCAGATTTTCCAGATCTGCCAAAGGCATGAAGGCTTGTCACTGGAGTATATTTTGACTTCGAAGACTGGACCTGCTTTTTAAGTAAATGTAACAGGTTAACCTTGGCTGGTGGCTTTCTCACTTCTCCACCTCAACAGGCCAGCGGGAGAAAATAAGATTAAAAATTTGTGGGCTGAGATAAAGGCAGTTTAAGCAAAGAAAGCAAAGAAAGCAAAGGTTGTGCAGAGAAGCAAAACAAAACATCATTTTTTTGTCTACTTCCCATCACCAGGTAGCGTCCAGTGACTTCTGGGCAAGTAGAGTCTGAGTACATGTGGCAGTTGCTTTGGAGAGCATCACCTTAACAACAAACACTGCTCCCCTTCCTCTTCTTTCCCCTCAGTTTTTATTGCTGAGCACAAAGCCATATGATATGAGACATCCCTTTGGACAGTTTGTGTTATCTGTCCCAGCTGCATGTCCTCCCAAACTCTTGCCTGGACCCAGCCTAGTGGCTATTGTGTGGGAGTTTGGAAAATATAGCCTTGATACTGTAGGAGTATTGCTAAGCAACAGTCAAAATATTATCAACATTCTTCCAACTACAACTAAAAGCAAAGTGCTACATAGGATGCTCTGGGGAAAGTTAACTCCATCCCAGCAAAATGCAATAAATCTCTAGCCCATCTTCCATACCATTTTCAAAATGCTCCAGTCCCACATAATCTGATAAGTGTAGATATCTTCTGACCATTCAATTGTATGTTTCTTATTCCCAAAATCCCCTTTTACCAACACTTAGAAATTATGCTACATCCTTAAATCATCTTTATGATTTATAGATTTTGATTAACTGTCCTGTGCCTTAGCAGAGAGACCTAATTTGCCCACTCTATGAGTCACTGTCACTCCACAAAATGTCCAGAAGAACAGACTGTGATCTGAGACTCATGCATCATGGTGGTTGCTCAGGACAACAGAAGCAGTATGTTTGATTGATGAATGCCTACACCAGCTTGATTTTGGTCATCACTGAACTCACCCAGTTCATTGTGGAGCCCCCTTTTCATCAGTTCAGGTAGTTTCTGCTACATTACTTCCTATGACATGCAACTCACATCATTGGTTATTTCTTCCCAAGGAAGAAAATCTCCAGAAAGCAGGCACTGGATCTCCTCATACTTCTGCATTATTTACCAAGTACATCCAGGTCCTTGAGTGAAGACAATCCCACAGCTGCTTGCCTTTTCACAAGTGAGGAATAATCTACACTCCCTTTTCCAGTCTCTCACTACAGGAGCTTTATCTTCTCCCAGGCTTTGTAGGGGTTCTGTTTGGGCAGGACTAGGACATTTAGGAATTCCTCTGGTGTTAACCAACCAAGTACCCTCAGAAAAGAGCACTTCAAGGACCCAGAGCCTCCAAATGGACTTCTGTTGTAGCCACCAGGAATACAGAGATCAAAACAGTTGCCTACTTTGCCTGGTCTCTCTATTTGAAATGCTCACCCTCAGCATGATGGATGTTTCAAGTAATGACTTTTCCATGTGCCATAAATGTCCGGTCTATTACTTCACCATCTTAAAGTTGATGAACATGTATTTTGGACATCTGGCTCTGAAAACATATGGAATTCCCTGATCTGGCACCTGATCTGGCCCCTACTTCCTCTGTACCCTGATCTGGCACCTACTTCCTCTGTACCACAAATGGAGAGTGTCAGATGCTTAGTGATAGAATATGTACAGCCAGAGCATGAAATGAGAAGACACTCAGTCCCTTAAGTTGTATGAAGGCAAACTCTGAAAATTGTCATGTGGAGATGTGAACAAGTATATCAATAGTCATCATTCTGATTAGAATTTATAATACATTACATGAATATTCAATTTAAAATTAAACTAAGGAAGTTGTTAAAATCATATTATATGATAACGACAGACTTATGAAAATGAACAATACTGAAACATCAGATCAGTGCAACTTCAACAATTTGAAATACATCTACAACAGGAATAAATCATGTTCCTTTGTGTATAGAATGTACAAAAGCATTCCTAACAGCTGCTTATTTAAATTTTGTGAAGTCAAGATGAGCTATATAAGGCATATTTAAAATCACATAAATATAGGAACCCAAGATGTCTAACCACAAATTTGGACCTCCTACACTTTCAGGTTTAACAACATCAGTAAGTATTCAAATGCTTACATTTTTGCTGCTTTCATTCATAATGAAACACCAATTATTCCAGCTAGAAGAATGTTTAGATTTTCCCAGCGTTTACAAATTACTAATGACATTTTCCTATCAGAAGTTCTTTTCACTGGAGTGTCAAAATGTCATCCTTAAGGCACTCTATACTAGTGAATCTGGGAGGTCACATAGAACTCAGCCACAGTCTCATGAATTGGTCACTCACATTAGTATCTCAAACCCGGTTCTCCTAAAAAGCGAGTGAAGGTTTAGTTATGCCATTCATCTGCAATATCTCGTGTAATTCTATAGAACAATTCAGTACTGGGTAGTACTAGGGTGGTATAATTATCTCTACTGGAAATCAGTGAGTGCTACAGTCGCTAAGGAAGATCAGAGGGCACAGTAATAAGTAACAAATACTTGCAAAATATTTTAAATCTAATTTCAATTTTGTTTCCACTTTGGAATTTTAGTATTACCTGAACAGGTGCAAGAGTCTACAAGACACACACCTATATTTCACACCTATATTTAGTTGGCTAGACTTTTCACACTTAGGAGGGAAAAGTTGGTACTTTTACCATGTTATTCTTCCCATTCAAGACCAAATGTTTAAAGTGAGATTGCTTACGCATTTGAAAGTGTTGCCTTCTCTTCTGCGCAATGAGAACACTGATATTTAACATAGAAGATAGATATTAAGCAAAATAAGTCCTATTCTCAGAGACTGAATCCATTATTTGCAAACAATCTTCTGACCCTATATTCTGTTAATGGGATGGAATTTGCTACATGCTTCCATTTTAGATGGGGTATCTAACGTGATATGTTGAGTGGTATTTTGGGTAAGCACAATCCCATAAACAATTGTGCTGTCTCTAGATGCAAGATTTTCATAGAATCATAGAATATGATGAGTTGGAAGGTACTCATCAGGATCATTGAAGTCCAGCTCTTAGCCAAGCACAGGACACCCCAAGAGTCATGCCATGTGCCTGGGAGCATTATCCAAATGCCTCTTGAACTCTGTCAGGTTGGTGCTGTGACCCCTTCCCTGAGGAGCCTGCCCCAGTGCCCAACCACCCTGTGGCTGAAGAGCCTTTTCCTAGTATATAACCTACATACATACATAGATACAGAGTTTACTATCTTTTATAGTAGCTCTTATTGTCATCTGTAGGTAGCGAAATACACAAGGGTGACAAAATCTTCATCACTTTAGATGAAATAAAATTATTTTAGGGAAATTGTTTTTTAAAATAAATGAAAATAGAGGCAAGAAATTGGAATTTATGAAGTAGATTTCCTAAAATTTTCTCTAACTGTATGTTCCTCTAGGTGTTTCCTTTTAATGCTACTACGGGGAGCCCCTGACAACATTCTGTTAGCAGTAGAATCCAATTATTGCATCCATATACAGAGGGATATAGATATAGACACAAGGAGAAGTAGAAATATATAATTTATAATTACAATAAACTGTAGAAAAACGGCTCCACAAGACATAACAGGTTTCCAAGGACAAGGAAGACCTTTGTGACATATTTCTAGTATGGAAACTGAGCCACTAGCAACCTGTAGCTCAGCAAAAATCCTAAAATGGAACTTCTATCTTTGGTTGCACTAGTTTTTTGTGACACTACTTACTTTGAGTGGAAATAAGATTGTATGTTTAGGTCCTGAATGTGGGGTGATACCTGAGGGGGTAGAGGCATAAAACAAGAAAGAAGCACATCAGGCGCAGAGGGCTGACATAAATGTCAGGTTGTGATGTGGGGAGAGCTCTTTGCATATGCTTGTTATGAGAAACTGAAACCTACATGTGCTTATCCATCACAGTACACGCCAAGGTGAAAGTGAAAAGTCAAAGGCTAGTGGTTTTAGAAGAGTCAAAAGGATGAGGAATGAAACTTTTATGGAACTATTATGTTATTAAGTTATGAAACTTTTGAATCGCAGAATCACAGAAAGGAGGAATTTGGAAGGACCTCTGGAAATGATCTAGTTCAACCTTCTGTTAATAGCAAGGTCAACTAGATTAGCTTGCACAAGACTGAAATGATGTGAGGTAGACTGTTGTACTGTACTTGTAATTGTCTACATTAAAATTCCTTTTTTACCATTTTGGTCAATCTCTGTTTATCAGAATATGCTTTGTAGTCATGAATTAATTTTCTGTTGCTTAGTGATACTACCATATTTTTTTTTGTGGTTTATGTCATCATTATATCAGGAAGAACATTTAATTTCTGAAAATGTGAATAAGAAAAAAGGCTTTTTTTTTGCTCAGTAGTCATTTAAAAATTAATTCTATGCGTGACTTGATTGGAAAGATGCTGCAATCTGTTTTATTTACCCAAAAATGACTAATTAACAAATCTGTGGGACATGATTCTTGAATTTCTTTCCTTTATGTGTTTGTGTGTGTCTTGTGATTAGTTTATAATCCAGAAATCTGTCAGTCTTGTCTAACAGAATCAGAATCTATACAAGGATCAGGCAGATGATAGAATGTGGCTGCTCCACAAGGAAACACAAGCCAGGGGCCAAGCGTGATCCCCCAGTGCAGCCTAGGGAAAAGCACCCAAGGCCAATCCCTCTCTCTCTCTGACCTGGATGTGGTGCAACACAGTCCCAGAAAGGCGAGATAATGAGTCAGGAGTGGTACCCATCCACAAAGGCCATTCAGTACCTGAGAGTGGCCAGAGCAAGGCTGAGCACAGTCACACCTCCGATGTAGCCCAGGGATGCGCATCCCTGATGAGGCTGCTCAGGCTGGCAAAGGCCTAGTAGTGCCCTCTGACCCTACATAAACAAATGCTGGAAATAAAAATAATTTAGCAATAGCTGTAAAAATAAATTCAGTGCTAGGACAAAAACAAACTAGCCAAACAAAATCCCTAAAAAATGAACCATCAACTTCCATTACATTTGGTTTGGCAGATATATTTCTGGGTTTTTTTAATTGTCAATACCTGTAATTTTGCCCAAATATTTGCAAAACTGAAGCAGTTAAATGCACATCCTCCTCCTCATTGGAATATTATTTAAGCCAAAGCCTTTTTTATTTTTTTTCGTAGCTGTAATTGCACCTATGTACATTTAAATGTAAATTTTCTCTCGTAATTCTAAGGTAAAACCAGGATTTATGCATCATTTATAAATAATCTCATGATGCATTCAGATAGTGTACTTGTAAGCAGCAAGAAAAATTTTTGGAAAGGCAGCTAAGTGTCTAGACAGAAGGATTGGGAGTTCAAAAAGTATCTGAAATGCTAAAAGGAAGCTTGACCTTGACAAAAATGAAGAAAAAATATGAATAATAGTGGTCGTATATAATATACACATACAGTGCCAAACATTATTCTAGAAAAGTATCACCTGCTGGTTAATGAAGGATATTATAGACACAACTAGGATTGCATAGGTTAGGACAATGGATCCCAAACTACAGTGCATGCACTACTGGGAAATGCAAGACTTGAAAGTCCTGTACAACAGAGAACTACTTTTACTCCTAAACATCTGGTATCAGTGCTTGCAACTGCTTTGCAGTGATAGATGCTGCTGATGGCTGTATTTGACAAGAAAAATTTTGCAGATGACAAGTTCAATATATTATTTTTATCTGACTTTAACAAAACATTCTAGAGAAAAATGGTATAACTTTGTCTTATTTCACATAAATAAAGTGCCACAATTTCTTTTGCCAGTTCTGCTGTAATTTCATTTATGAAGGACATATGTACATAAATATTAGATACTTATGCTCACATTATTCTGACACTTTTTTTCTGTACATAAAGATAACTGTCAGCACAGAGGAGGATCATATATAAAAAATGTGAAAAACATTTAGTAACGCATTGCATAGACTGTATTTAATTTTCTGTATATGTGGGCTATTCGTGCTCATGATATTGTCCTTATTTCTTAACCTATTCTAAAATATGAGATCTGAAAGTTTTGTGTGGCTGAAAGCAGGAGGTTTTTGTTATTTTCAGCCATTGGTCTAGTAAAATCTGGACTCTTCAAACTCGTAGTTGCTATATCCTTAAACGATTATAGTTATAACCAGAGAAGGACATGAAAAAGACATTAAAATTAAGATATTTTATTTCATCTGGAAAATCATGTTTCTCATCTTTTAAACTCAATCATGGAGCTGTAGACTAAATTTAACCTTTCTGTTTTGTAATAGCTTCCTTCGTGTAGTATCATATGCATTAAACTTCAGTTTTCAACAGCGTAAAGGCTTATTAATTTTTAAATAAGCTTTCTCCATCTGAAAATTCTCATGTCTCCTTCCACTTCCACAGATCCATTAGCACTGCTGATTGTGACAGTGCTGGTGATGCCATTCCCATCACAACTGCTGGCTCTAACAGATGACAAAAGCAGCAACTTTTTTGCTCTGTCACTGCAGCAGCAGCAGCAGCAGCAGCAGCAGCTTATTCCTCCAGCTGTGAGGAAGGTTTATTATATATTTAAAGCATATATTCACTGCCTAGTGAAGAGCTTTCACAAATTTGGCTCTGACAGTTCTATTCCAGTTTCTATCATCTACACCAAAGAGACTTTATTTAGGTTTGCTGAACATCTTTAAAATTTCAATATCTGATATACTGATGATATCTGTAAGATCTCTATGACATAGAATTTTCCAGAAACTGATAAATCATATCCTACATAAAGAAAACACATGAATAATGTCACAGCAGCTTTTTAAAGGTGTAAACAAGCTTAAAAAAAATGTTTTCTTATAGACAGGATTTAATGATTGTACATATCTATTCCAGGTAAAGGCTAAGAATATTCTAATTATCTGATAGGCATTGTAGTTTGTTAAATGGGTAAAATGTGACTTGACAATTTAAGTAGCTGGACAATTTTTTTCTTCCTGATCAGAAGACTGCATACAGTGACAGTTCTAGAAATTGCAACTTCTACAAATAGAGTCATCTGCAAACAGCCACCATTAGTGGTCTTTCCATTCATTTGTAATATTTTATTTCTAAACATATTTAGGCAAGTATGCAGAAATTACTGAAATTACACAAAATTTCCATTTGAAGATTCAGGATCTCGGGCTGGTTAGCTTTTTAGGTTTAAATTTGTGTTTTGGAAATCAGAAAGGAAATAATATGGAATCATTCTGTTTTAAAGACAGCATGGAGGTAAATACTAAGGTGCCTGATGGGGCCCTGCTCTCCTGGAGACAGCTGAACACCTGCCTGTCTGTGGGAAGCAGTGAATTAATTCCTTGCTTTTCCCTGTTTGTGTTTGCTGCTTTTCTTTTCCATAATAAACTGTTTTCATCTCAACCCACAAATTTTCCAGCTTTTACCCCTCCAGGTCTCTGCACCATCCTGTTGGTAGGGGAGTAAGCAAGCAGCTGTGTGGGGCTTGGCTGTCGGCTGTGGTTAAACCAAGACAGGAAGATGAACAAAACATTAATGAACTACACAGGACATCAGGGCTGTGACAGTGATTTGGGTGGCTGGACCCTTTTGTTTTCAGTTTTTTATTACTTTGGATCACTACCAAAAGCCGCCTATGATTTTGGTGAAACATTGACTTCAGCTGAATTTGCCCCTGAGGACCTTAGAAAAGAACTGAGACTAATGTGAAAATATGTTTTTCTTAGGAAGACATTTAGCACTTTTCTGAGGAACTACAGGATATTATGGAGCAGTACTTAGTATACAGCTTGCTTTTATACCTCAAATAAAAAGCACATACATTTCTACTGCAGGAGAAAATATTCACTCAGAACGTCTAGGTGTATCTTTTCCTATAGCTTTGATGTAAGGCATTGGGAGGTAAAGGGAAGAACATCCAAGTTCATATTTTCCATGCAAGTTTATTAATTCTGAGGCTGTTGCTTCAAGAGAGATGGGAGAGATAAATTTCTGTTTCTGTGTTTAAGGTGAGTTACTGCAGAGTAAAGAGCTTGAATCCTTGGGTCAAGGACAGTAATCCTAGGAAGCATCTTAATACAATCCTAGGAAGCATCAAGAACCTGCTAGGTTGAGAGATTTCTTATTTCCAGGTTCTGAACCTGTCTTGTAGCTTTCTGGTTTTTTGACTAAGATGATGTGTTTTCTGTGCACTGGCAGCACTCAGCTCAGGCTTTTCCCTGGGCAGGAAGAAATTCACATGTTGAAAAGGAATTCATATCTTGAAAATATCACTGAGCCCAGGTAAACAATCCCTGCAGAAATACTTCTGACATCTACTACATGAAAATGCAAAATATCATGAACAGTATGTTTTAAAATCAGATCCTGAAATAGCTGCCTAAACTTCAACCCAAATTCTAGACTGAAGTGGAAGTCCTGCAACAGTTTGTTTTCAGTGTTACTTTACCAGCTGCTTGTTCAGCATCCTGACTGTTTTTGACCCTACTCTGAGGCACATAAATCTTCCCTAGTTCTGTCCGGGGAACACAGGCCCCTGATTCACTGCCAGATACAGTGGCAGCCATGCATAAAATTCTTTCCCCTTTGGGAGTCATGCATTTAAAAGTAGCATGGTTGTGCCTGTTACTGGATATACCTTTTGGCTGGATAGAACTGTGGGAGGCAGGAAATGAATTGTAGGGAAGTTAATTCTGACAGTTCATTCAAGCTAGATTTTTTCACTCATTTTTTTCAGGCCATAGACCTTGAAGAGAAGCCAAAAAAGAACTGCTATGACTCAACTTATTTTTTTAAGATGATGCTTTGTTTTGGGGGCTTAGCAATTTTTTCTAATCCTGCAGTGTATTTTTGGGCAGCTGGCTTGGTGCTGGCATCTGTTATGGGGTGTAAGTAGTTGTTAAGTTTGGGAGCTTCCTTTGCGTCATTAGCTTCTGGGGTATTTCTATCTCTTTAGTGGCTGATCCTTTTCTAGAGATTATAGGGGATTGACACACTGTGGGATAATTCCTAGAATCATAGATCCAGGCAACAGAAGGCAATACAGAGAAGGATGAATCCCATGACTGGAGTGCAGCTGTTGATGGTACCTCCTATTCATAAGAGACCACCAAGGAAGGAGGGGTGGAGGTGTTGCCTTCTACATCAAGACCTGGATTGAGTGTGAAGAGTTGTCTCTGAAGAACAGCCATAAGAAAATTGAAAGCTTGTGGGTAAGAATCAGAGACCAAGGCATCAAAAGGAACCTATTTGTCTGCGTCTGCTACAGGCTTCCCTTGATCATGTAGAGTGATGTTCACAGGGTCTTTGTCCTCCTGGGGGGCTTCAACCACCCCAACATCTACTGGAAAAGTAGCACAACAAGCTGTAGGCAATCCAGGAGATTCTTGTAATGCATGGAGGATAATTTCCTGACCCTTGTAACTGACAGCCCTACCAGAGGGGTGAGTTACTGGACTTGATGGTCATCAATGCAAGTGAACTCATTGGTGGCATCAAAACTGAAGACAGCCTGGGCTGCAGTGATTGCACACTGGTGTAATTTATAGTCCCGAGGGATATGGGTCAGGTGAAGAAAAAAGAACCCTGAATTTTAAGAAAGCCATATTTCAGCTTTCCAAAAGAGTTAGTCAGTAGGACCCTCTGGGAAACTGTCCTCAGGGAGAAGGAAGCAGAACAGAACTTGCGGATCATTCCACAGGGCAAGAGAACTCTTGATCTCCAGGTGTAAGTAATCTGGAAAGGAAGGCAAGAGCTCAATTTGGCTGAGTAGGAAACTACTGATCAAACTAAAGAGCAAGAAGCAAATGCATGGGAAAGAAGGGATTTCTTGAGGGATGGGATACCATCCAGAGGGACCTATACAGAGGGACCTTGAGAACTAATAAGATTCAACAAGGCCAAGTGCAAGGTCCTGCACATAGGTCAGGACAACCCAGACATGAGCACAGAATGGGAGAAGACTGAGGAGAAGGACTTGAGGGTTCTGATGAATTAAAAACTGGATATGAGCCACTGTGTGTACTTGAAGCCCGAAGGCCAGCCATATACTGGACTGCATCAAAAGAGGAATGGCTAGCAGGTTGAGGGAGGTGATTCTCTACCTCTATTCTTCTAAAACCCCACCTGGAGCACTTCTTCCAGTTCTGAGGGCCTCAACATATGAACGACATAGGGAGCGAGTCCAGAGGAGAGTCACAAAGATGGTGAGAGGGCGGGAGCACCTCTCCTATGAGGAAAGGCCAAGACAGCTGGGGCTGTTCAGCCTGGAGAAGACAAGGCTCCAGGAAGACCCCAATGAAACCTTTCAGTGTTTAAGGGGGCTTATAAGATGGGGACAGACTTACAAAGGCATGTTGCAACAGAAGGGGTAATGGTTTTAAACTTTAAAAAAGGCCATTTTAGACTCGGCAACAGGGTGGTGAAACACTGGAACAGGTTGACCAGGTGGATGACTTATCCATGGAAACATCCAAGTTGGATGGAGCAACCTGACTGATTTGATGATGTCTGTGGTTTTTGAAGGGAGGATTGGACTACATGACATCTGAAGGTCCCTTCCAACATAAACAATTCTAGGATTCTAAGGCAAAGAGCTGTTTAAAAATAAAAATGAAGCAAATTTTTCACATCAACAGAAAAAGGACTTTTACAAGTCTGGATGTTACCATTTTGATGGTGGTCTTTCAGACTGATTTAAGAGGGAATTCTTCTAATCAACACTACAAAAGTCCTTTACCAGTAATGGTGACATTAGGGTCTTTAGTGCTTCTTTGCCAACACATAGAAAAAAAAGTTTGATAAAGTTGCTCAAGTTGCTGCTATACAGAGATATCAATAGCCCCAAATCAGATGGGTTAGGTTTACCTTACTCTGTAGAAAATAGAAGTAAAAATAGTAGTACTTCAAAATAGGAGTATCTCAAAATAAGCATTGCTGAGCTAAACTTCTGCTTATACAATAGAAATGTAGGAAGAGACAATGAATGAACTAAAAATTTGAAAAGTCACAGATCTAAGTCACTATTCTATTTTGTAGTGGATATTAAAAAAAACCATCTTGTAGCAAAATCTCTGGTTGTGAAACAATGTTCCATTGCCATATCCTTCAGAACATAGTATGTACTGTAAGGGACGAGACCTGAACATTACTTCAAGACTGAAGAGAGAGATTGAAAATATTAAACAGATAAATGGACCTTCTGCTCCAAACTTCAAAAATTACAAATAGGAGGATCAGCTTTACAAAGAAAAGAGGATAATGAACATTTCTGGAGTTGCTATTTGACCAAAGGATAAAAGAAGAGATAGACATAGGTGCTGTCATTAAATGTGGAGTTTGGATTCAGCTCCTAGCAGGCTGACATATTTTCATTTTCAGAAATACATTAAAGTCATCCAAAAGAACCAGAGTAATGTAATTGGCTTGAAAATATGATTGATATAGCTCTTTGAACTCAAGAGCTGGTAAGAAGAAAGGAAAGAGAAGGCTATTGCCAGAACATGAATCTGACTTCACTAGCAGTTCCAATAAAGACTAAGACAAAATATTAATATAAAGACCTTGAAAATTAAAAAGAAAAATGTGATTCACTAATCAATGGGAAACACAGAATGTCCTAGAAAAACAAAGCATGTCACTAGGTCATATAGAATACTATCTAGAGTGTTTGAATTTGTTACCAGAGTGCAAAATTATTCAAGATCTGTTATAAATGTGTCTTCTCTAAAATAAAAATACCCATATATGTCCTTTTCCTTAATGCTGAAGTTTAATGTTATAAAATACCTTTATAGTACTGGGAAAAAGCAGGCATTTTTGGTTGTATGCCAGCAATGCCATAACCTTGGCAATCAATTTGAAATACGTCTAGTTAACTTTGCTTGACAAAAATCTGCTGTGCATCTGTAACAGTCTCTCTCCAAATCCATTCATACACTGTGGTGGCCTGATGTTGTACTTATAAAACATGCAGATCTTTCTAAATGTCATTCCAGAAGCAGATCCTTACATGAAATTAAGAAAAAAAACCCCAAACACTCCTTTTAATTCTGTCTGTCAATAATATTTTTATAAACATGAAGGAAATGATAAAGGAACAATTATGTTTCTCAATTCCACAGGATGTTATATTTCTAACAGAATTTCATATGAAGCTTAAAGACCAATTGAGAAAGTTAGCTCTGCTTTAATGGACATGATACAGACTTCTAAATTGTTCTTGTCACAGCAAATTCTCAAAAAGCTGTTAGTGTCGGTAGATCCACTTTTCATCATATGTCTTGAAAAGGACATTATTTTTTCCCCAGTAAGTTGAAAGCCTGTTTTCCATCTGGTAAAGCAAGTTGGTAAGCACTGGTTATTAGATTGACAACAGTTGTTCTAAAAGATAGCACTTGCTGTGCTGACTGATTGCCAAACAGTGACAAAAGAAAACACAAACCAATAAAACCTACCAAAGAGGCCAACAAAAAAATTTCCCTTACTAATGTAGATATCATCAAATGCTTCAGATGACCTGAGCAATCATTGGTATGGCTTCCAATCTGAGAAAGAGTGAATGGCTTCATTTTTATTTCTCAGATTTTCCATAGACTTCTGAATATTGGATTGTCATTTCCTATAGTGAAAATTACTATAGTAATTTCCTGCCTATAGTGAATAGCACTCTCATATTAGGCAATGCAGAGCTCTGTTTTATTTTCCCTTTGTTAATCAGTTAATGAAGTTACAAGACTAGCAGGGGAAGAACCAGAAATTATAGTTTCTTTAATACAAAGAAGACAAAGTAGAAAAAGCTTTTGAAAAAACAAAAATGTTATCTGAATTCAGTGTGTGGCTTAGGCAATAATACTAAGTACCTGTTTTTACAGCTTTTCCTTTTGCTTTGAGTCCTGTTTGGACAAAGATGACATGAGTGATGGCTAATTTTCAGGTCAAGCAAAATATTAGTTTAAGGCGAAAAGAACAAAAAAAATTTAAATACCATATTTTTCTTTAAAAATTCTTTGACTTATACTTACAGTGTTGCAAACGTTATCAATCCTTAGTCTGACCATGAGTCTCATCTTACTTCTAAATAAATTCTATAGCCCTGTACAGAACCTATTAATGTAATAGGCAACAAGCCAAAACTGAAGAATAGTGGCTGGGACTAGAACCAGGCCTTTCACTCGGAAACAGATGGGGATCATTTTGAAAGAAATATAGGAAGAAAGAATGAAACAAAAAAACAAACAAACATCAACAACTACCAAAACCCCCCCCAACCCTAGGGCTATGAGGCAAAGTAAAAAATGTAAGAAAAAACCCCTGCAAAAACCACAAAACCCAACCCCAAGCTGCAAACCTAATTAAATATTTATCTTTCTTTTCTGATATACCTTTAAACAATGTCATAATCCTTCACATTTAATAGATTGACTAGATACCCAAATTTACATGAAAGAAATTCCTCTCTAGTTTAGATCTAGCCATGAAACATTTTGAAATTGTTGTAGCTTTTGCACTTATGTTTGATTAAATGTAATTAAAATCCAATCACATTCAACTGATGGGCTTTGAAATATTAAACACAACTAGTACATGATTGGACAATTGAATAAATTTGAAAAGCAAATTTATTAATTTTTCCAAACAAAGATGGATAATTCTGGTTTTTCTGTTCTGTCACTGATATTTTTAGATCTATTAACTGTAATTAGTGGCCTAGATATCTACCTTGTTAAAGAAGGGTGAAGTTTGCCTGATTTATCTTCAGCATTGGTACATCCTTACTTGAGACAATGTGTTGTCATTCTGCTTTTGTTGTTTCTTGTATAAAAAAGAAAATGTGGATTTTAGAAAGTATTTGTTGATACAAATCACAATTAATAGTGAAATATGCAACAGATGGTGAAACTTATAATCATTCTATCAGACTAATAGTATACGGTCTTCATTTTGGAATTTGCTTTTCCCAAAAGATGCTGTTGGGCTGAAGCCATATTGACAGCTGGTGTGTTCCTAATGTAGTTAGTTTGATATACCTCATCTATTAAATTCTGTGCATTTTCCAAAATAACAGATGACAAGTGCAATTGACCACCTGGGAAAATGCATCTTCAGTAGAAAGCTTAAAGTGATCTTTATTTGTGTGGGATTGTAGAGCTATGTAATGCTTTTCTATTTTGGGTGACATCATAAACTACTGGCATTCTATCTGCCTTCCAAAAGTACGGCAGTTTTTGTACACGTACAGTGATCAAAAATTATCTGAGGACAACTAACAGATGCTATAACTGCCGTGCTTTTGGAAAACTATGACATACTTATCTAACTCCTCTCTTCAAATGTGGTATTTAAGAATCAGATTGCAGAGACTGAATTATCAGTCTCAGGCAGTAGTGTTGTAAAGTGAGTACAGAATGTATCCTGCAGAAAGCTGTGTAGCAGATAGACATTTAAAAGAATCAATAATTTTTCTCTTAGGTAATGTACAGTGATATATTTACTAGAAAATATTATGTTGGTTTGTTGTGGGTTTTTTATTTTTTAATGAATGCACCAGTGTATGTTATTGATCCCATTATTAAAATAAGAAATCAAAATTGTTTATAGCTTTGAAAACATGTAAAGTAAAATCTGTATACATTGTACATAATTTAGATTTTGTCACATTCAAAATTCTTTGACTTTTGAAAATAAATTATTTTCAAGGGTTGTTCTGTCAGTTTATTGATGATACATTTATAAATATTTATATTCTATCTATCTATCTATCTATCATCTATCTAACTATCTACTTATCTATCCATATATACAATAAACCTATGTAATTAGTCATTCAAAAATCTAGTCCCACCAGCAGGCAAGTGTCTACTACTCAGCTTCCTCAGCTTTTCCCATTATATATCCAGAATAGGGATGTTTTGGAGAAGGATTTAGGAAAATACACAAGGCATTGGGCTGGTATGATATGTTGGAAAAAAACCAATTTGTTCACCAAAGCAATGCCTACTGAGCTGTTGACTCTTGTATGGGGTGGTGGACCCATGACATGAGGTACACATTTTTTCTGAGAACCAGTCCAAAAGGTGCTGACCCTACTCATTCTTCAGGGAATCACCTGAAGATTAGACAGAGAAGTACGAGGGGGAGAGCAGTGGCAGGACACACTGCCAGGGCAGGAGTGTGAACTGCTACTGAACATGGGTGGGGAAAGATGATTTTGGATTATGGGAGTAGAGCAGCTGGTGTCTTTTTAAAGCTAAAAAGCTGCTTGAGTAGCTGTCACCTGGGAGCTGTTCTTGGGACACACGACCAATAACAAGGGGAAGAAAGGCTGTGCATTAATTAATGTATCGCTTGTATAGGGGGGATGTTTGTTTTGACTCCAGAGGGTCAATCACGCTTAGTGCAGGTGAAATGGAAAGAAAGATTGTCTGGTGAATCCTGCTTGAAGTTTAGAACTAGATGTTATGCTAAGGAAGTACAAAATCTATAAGAAAGGAGTCAAGTTTTGGGGGCATGAGGGAGTTTTGCTATTTAGAACTCAGTTTCATTATTGTGTTCTGTTGCAGCACGTTGCAACTGAGTTCATCGTGACCGGGGAGAATGCAGCAGCTGGCATGGGGCAGGGGAACAAAGGTCCTCGTTTCAGAAAGCTCCAGAATCCTTCTATGACCCCCAGGCACGAGGGGCAGGATGAAGACAAAACACTGGGCAAAGGCAGGGTTGTGGGCTTTTACAAGGTATCACAGGGGTAGAGTTCAGGATTTGGGTCAAGGGAGGAGTTATTAGCAACACAAGAAGGATAAGATCAAATTCCTGCCTCTTAGGAACAGGAGCAATCCACCGTGTTTCAAGGTGGATTTTGTAACGGATTATAAAAGAAGAGAGGTGCAGGTGGGGGGAGAGAAGGAAAGATTAGTACTGGAACAATCTAGTAACAGAATATGAATGAAACAATCAGTAAACTGATGAAATCAAAGGCCTTTTACGTAACTAAATTACCAAGAAGGCATTCTAGAGGAATTATTATTAAAATTAATGCCAACAAAATCACAGAGTCAGTGAATGGTAAGGTTGGAAGAGAGTACAGTGAGTCATCTGGTCCAACCTCCCTGTTTAAGCAAGTTACTATGGAACTTTTGCCAAATATAGCAATAAAATATAAAGAGTCTGAAGCTCTTATGTTATCCAAAGCTTATCCATGAAAGAAGTTTTCTAAGAGGATAATTTAATCAAGTAAATACCAATAGGAGTTAGAACTGAACCATGTGGTCCTGAGTAACTGCTTATAATTTTTTTTAAAACACAGCGAGTGTTCTCTTTTGTGAGCATAACCTAAACCTTCTGCTCAAGATATTTTATCAGAGACCCAGAACTCATATGAAAGTCTCATTATTTGATGGATGTTAAGTGGATATGTTTATTTATTTTGCATTTTCCTTGACAAAGGTTGTGGCAAAACTGCATGACTACTTTCTGATTGTCATGCTTTCTTCTCTTAGTTCTCTGCAGCACTATACAGCAGTCTTACACTAAAGCAACAGTTTGAAGTACCATTTTGCTCCCAATGGATATTTAAAGGCAGAAATCTGTTTTACTACTTCATATTGTTATCTCAATAGGCTAATACAATGAAACAGTCTGGAAGATAGGGATGAGGTGGGGTGCTTCCGGTCAAATATTTCATGTAATTTTCCATAAATTTCAGTCCTTCAAAATTTTGTTATAAAGAGTAAAGATATCTAAGTAATACCTGAAAAGACTTTTGAAATATCATTATACTGCTGTCACATAAATTTTAAGAAATATAGCTGCCATCTTTTGAACAAAGAATAATTCTGTCCTAACCATGTATTTTAGTAATAAACTAATGTCATGGTTTGACATTGGTGCAATGCCAGTGCCCCCATGAAAATACACTCTCCCTGGTGTCTTCTGTGAGATGTGACCAGGAATAAGCAAAGCAGGCCCCCACTTAGAAATAAAGAAAAGAAAACTTTATTAACTAAACTACAACTATATGTGAAAAGAAACACATAATTTAAATATTAATTTTTTTAATTTATTTTTTTCCTTCCTGCATTTTTTAACTTCCTTATCTATTGTCTTCATAGGATATATGTCTCCACAGATTCCATTTATGCAAAATAACATTTTTAGCATTTATTTTCAAATATATTTCTAGGTAAGTAAAAAATCAGAGTGTAATATTGCATGGGTGTAATCAAAATGATACTGAGTGGCATGCTTCTGTTTTCACTTGTGTCCATCCAGTATTAGGAGCTTATTACAGTGCAAAAAGTGTAAGTTAAAAACAATTAGAGCTGCAAAATTAAAACACCTAAGAAAGAAGAAAGGTTGGAATCCAATTCAGTGTCTAAGGATTAATAACCTAATATAGTAAGTAGTGCTCAGACATTATGGAGGCACTCAGATACTATGGTTAAGACTGCCAATATGTGAACCTACGTAGACAGATGATGGAAAACACTGACTCATTTAGATCTGTTATCTGCCAAAGGGTAAACAGGATTCAACAGCTTTATGAGTAGAGTGTCCATTAAGTTCTTTCTTCACAGCCATCTAGAAAAATGAATCAAAATAACATGGATATTATTGCATTGAAGTGAGTATGGAAAGAGATGGCTTTCAGATACTTTAATGAGGAACTTAGGACACAAACTTGGATGGATAGATTGTTAGATGGATCAACTGCTATTCATCCCTGTCTGAAACATAGCTTATTGTGATAAAGATTAAAGTGCATATGTTCTCCCACTGGGTGATTTTTAACAAAGTACCCAACCAAGCATTAAAAGAAAAAGGTGGTTTATTTTGTTATTTAAAATCTGTGTCTTTTCCCTCTAGTGTAATGACACCACTGCAAAATAGGCATAATATAAATGTGCATATATTACAAAAACACATTTGGAAATTTTATTTAAATCCTAATAATTCTTTTTCTCATGAATAAAAAAAATGGGGCTAATACTGCACTATATTGCTTCAGGTTTTTGGATTTTGTCTTTCTGATTTTCCATAATGTAGTTGTTGTTTGTTTGGTTTAGTATTTTTTATAGGTGGTTTACATTTCTTCGTTTTCCATAGGAAAGGCTCACAAATGATCTTTGCTGCACTTGATAGGATTGCATCAGGTTTAAAGACAGGGTACCACAATATAATCTTGAGTTATTTCAATGTCCTTTCTAATGGAAGAAGAAAAAATAATTATATTGGACACCCTGCATTAAGGCATCTCTAAGGTGCCTACATATAGTAGGAAGAATCTAATTGCAGTTTTAGTAACAGAGTTACTTAGGCAAATATCACAGTTTGCTTTCCTACCTCTTATAATCATTGCCTAGGGTTCTGCTCCTGGCCATTGTCAATGCCTGATTTTCAACCAGGAACCTGCTCTAACACAAGGAACCTGCTCTAACACAAACAAAGCCCCAGTTTCTGCAATTAGCATTATATTCTTCGTGACATAAAATGAGCTTCATCCATTCCACCTGTGTCCAGTCCCTACTGATTACCAGATCTGGCTAATATCAGACACCATGTTGGATTTAAAGTCATCCTTATTTTAAGAATAGAAGCAGCTGAGGGGGAAGTGCCATCAGCTACCTGAAAGGGAAATTAAAATCATAACTGCCTAGCATTGGTAACTTGCGGCCAAGGATACGTCTGGCTGGAAGCAGAAGAGCCAGAGACAACACAATTACCTGTAAGGGAGTGATCTTGCTTTGGTGATAAGTTAAGAAATCATCACAGCATTGTCTTGTAGCCTTCCTGGTATGCAAACACTCAAGGCCACATTTGGGCAGCAGGACCAATGCCAGAGTGAGGCAGCCTACGTTGTCACTTACAGGACTGATGCTGGTGCAAAGGTATGTACGGAACTAGCTTGTGACATAAGTTTGCAGACTCCTTACGGAACTCTGAACAGCCGTAAGGCTCCAACCACTGTATTGTTCATGAATATATTTTTAAATATGTATTTAAGCAAAAATGTGACTTTGTCTCAAAGAGTAATTTCTGAATATAGTCCTAGCTATCAAGGGACTCTTTTCATTTTTTTCCTCAATGAATATACTTACTTATTTACTTTTACTTATTATGGCTTCTCTGCAAGAGGTTGCTCTGATGAAAACAGACTTAGCAGAGTA
>NW_005054332.1:1729786-1730171 GCF_000277835.1 Geospiza fortis
CAGTTGCATAACATTCTCATTTAATATCCCTCACGTGAGCTATCTATGCCTTTTGCAAAAAAGAGTGAAAATTTACTTTTATTTCAGAATAAAAGCTGTCAGCCAAAACTTTTTCTTAGGTAACCGTATAGAGAAAATTTGCGCTCACTAGCAATAGGCATAACCACAAACAAATAAAAATAAATGTTTTTTGTTTTTGTAGGTCTTCTAACCAGTCTTAAGCTTTATGTATGTTACCTGCCTTCCTTTCACATCCTTCCACAGTGCATTATTTTTTCTTCCATTTAATATAAAGCTTAAGTCCACCAGTTTTCAGTTTTACAGCAAGGAACAATGAATCAAAATCCAGAAGTAGAAAGAAAATAAGTGTTTGGAAAGCAAAAAA
>NW_005054332.1:1730211-1730962 GCF_000277835.1 Geospiza fortis
CAAAAAAAAAAACCCAAAAAACCCTGGACTGTCAGTACGTTTTAGTGGGAGAGATATGTTTCATTTTATATACCACACATGCAACTCACACATACACAAATAGTGAGAAAAATGATTCATAGAAACTGAGTAGCTTAGCCCATATGCATATGTGTATACATAAAAGAAAAGATCAAGAATATCAATAAGATCATGACCTGAATTTTCCATCAGTTATCAAGTTATGATGAATGCAAGGACAAAATTTTAATGACTGCAATAAAGAATTTTAAAAGGATAAAGAGTTATCTAAATCCACTAGATAGTATTGCTTCGGCGCTATATTAATATTCCATTAGTTATATTATACACAGAAAAAACCCAAGAAAACATGTAAACCACAAAACCAAAAAAAGTGGACTAGAGTAGTTTTAAAATCTTTCTATCTCAGTATTTGGCTTACTTTCTATTCCTTCTTTTGAGCCCTGACTGCAGTCTAAGAATACATGCTTACAAGTACTGCTCAGTCTGGTCATTTGGATTGTGAAGTGTCAAACGAAAGCATTTCATTTGGCATTGTGAAAATCTTAGAGGTACCAATTTACTATGCTCAGAAGTGACTGGAGAAAAATTTCTTATCTTCTTATTTTTATTCTACTGCTCTCTCTTCTTTAATCCTCTCTAATCCACTCAAAAAATTATCAGCTAGGATTTTGCCCATGTCAAGTTTTTGAACTGAGGGTGGTTTTACTCTGGCTTTGTTCTCAGAAAT
>NW_005054332.1:1730975-1750070 GCF_000277835.1 Geospiza fortis
CAGGAATTGAATTTTTTCCCCACTCTCATAAGTCAGAGAGAATTGCAAAAGGATTTTGGATTAAAGCCACAGAAAGATTTTATCAACCAAATCTTACCTTACCCTTTCATGAAGATTTCCCACTCAGGTGCTGTCTGACCTATAGATGTTGATGCTTATAAAACTTAAAATTACCTACATGGTTAAAGGCTTGCTGGTAGGACCCAAACTGCCTAACACCAAGCAGGTGATTGTTGCAGGTGAACTAGATTTCATATAGAAATAACAAGACATACTGTCGCTTTTGGCACTGTAAAAATCACATCTAAAAATCCCATGAGTATTGGACATATAATTTGAAAGAATTTCTTAAAATACTAAAACCAGATTTCTCCTGTCATAGTCAATTATCTGATGTAGAAGCATAACTTTAAATAAGCTGGTTTTATTCCTGCTATTTCTTCAGCTCTCACTTGCTGGTGATTAGGAGCTTTGTTTAATTTCCTGTGTTTCTTCTTGGTGAATTTACACCTACTTGTTTATTTACCAGCATGAATTGGCTCCTTGGTGTCCTTGTACATTTGCAAATAGTAGCCTTATGTTTTTTTCTTCTTTTCAATAAAACCTGTTCCTAGAATGTATATTTGACTGAGGTCTCAACCCAAGAACTTACCTTTATCTACACTCCCTAACATAAAATACTTACAGGCCTGAGGTGCTGATTATACTATGGTGTATTGTAGCCTCCTTTGTGCCAAACTGGGGATCATGTTGATAAACACCATAGCCAGAATTGTGAATAATTAAAATCGCTATGATTGAGGATTGTTTAAAGAACCTTTGTTCTCTAACCATCTGTTTAGGCAGCTGCTAATTATCCCGATACCATGCCATTCACTATCAAAAACTCTCAATGAAAAGGCAGTGCTGTTCAGGCTCAATGTTGGGATTGGGGCTGTTTAATATCTTTGTCATGGCATGAACAGTGGGACTCAGTAAGCCCTCAGAGTGCGTGATGATGCCAAGTGCAGTGCAGTCGATAATCTGAAGGAAGTGGATGCCTTCCTTCAGACTAAGAGAGCTAATTGCACAGGCTTGAGCAGTGGACCCATGTAAACATCATGAAGTACATCAAGGCCACATGCAAGGTCCTGCACAGGTTGGAGCAATCCCAAGCAGAAATACAGGCTATACAGAGAATTGAGAGCAACCCTGAGGATAATGGCTTGGAGGTGTTGGTTGCTGAGAAGTACAATGTGACCAGGTGATGTGCATTTGCAGCCCAGAAAGCCAGACGCATCCTGGATTGCATCAAAAGAAGTGGGAGCAACAAGTTGAGGGAGGTGATTCTCCCGCTCCATTCTTGTGAGATCCCACCTGGAGCACTGCATCCAGTTCTTGGACCCCAGCATAAGAAGGATGTGGACCTGCTGGGATAAGTCCAGGTGAAGGACACAAAAATTATCTGAGAACTGGAGCATTCTGTTTTGAAGACAGGTGGAGAGAGTCGGAGTTGTTGAGCATGGAGAAGAGAAGGCTCCAGGAAGAGCAGCATTTCAGTATCTAAAAGGGACCTATGAGAAAGCTGAAGAGGGGCTTCTACAGGGGCATGTAGTGCTTGGACAAGGAGGAATGGCTTCAAACTGAAAGAGGGCATGTTTAGACTAGATATTAGGAAGTAATTCCTTGTTATGAGAGTTGACATATAGGAACAGGCTGCCCAAAGAAACTGTGGATACCTCATTCCTGTAAGTATTCATGTGGGATGCAGCTTGGAGCCACTTTGTCAAGTGTAATGTTCCCCGCACACGGTAGTGGGACTGGAACTTAGATGATCTTTAAGGTCTCTTCCAGTTCAAACCATTCCATGATTCATTGATCCATACTAGGTATAGAGGATGAGAGGAACGTTGTCTCTTTTTAGAAGGTTCTATTAATCTTTTTTTTCAGGTTGAGACTGATGACCACTACTATAATCAGCTTTGCTATAGTCAGGTGGAATTCAATGCTGATGGCTGGCTTCAACAAACAACATCTATCTGCTGAAAGGTAATGAGAAATGGTCTCAGCTGTGGGAAACAGCTGCAAACAACTCCTGCATGCAAACAGGTGGCCTTTAATTGCACACAGACTAGAGAAAATGAAGCGTGCTCTCACAGGTGTTCACTGGAAGTAAGCAGCAGTGATTGCTGCCTTCAGGTGGGTGGTGAGAGGCCCTAAGTCTAGTGCTTGCCATTGAGTGCTTCTCCCCTGGAGTTAGCCCATCTGACTGCAGATGAAAGAGGTTGCTGCCTTTTAGGGAGCTTTGCGACAGCCACCTCCCTGCACACCTGGATACTCAATGTGTTCTCATTTATATTCAAAGGCAGTTGCCCAGGAACTTTTGCAAAGTTAACATCTCAGGCTCATTTTTTGATCACTGCAGCTTTGAGACATTCTTGCCCCAATCTTGTTCCAATCTGCAAACATCTTCACAAACTATTTGGTGGGCAAAAAAATGCATATGGTATTACAGAAAAGATTGTTACTACATATAATGAAATTAATAACTCTATTATTCGGTAAGTAAAACCTAGTCTGACAAATTATAGGATTATTTTTCCACTTCTATTATGTCACTCTGACATTCTGTAGACTTTCAATTACTAATATATGAAAACTTTTCTGTTTCTCAGCAGTTTTCAGCTAATGAGACCACAACTTCTTGAAGAATTTCTTCTCATTATCTCCTAAATGAAAGATATTTTAGTCTCCAATGTTTATTCCATTTCTATTGCTTTATTTCTCAGCTAAAAAGTCTTCCTCCCAATGTACCTATCTGAAAAATTTATCAACACATACATAAATTTTGTGCCAGGAAAATGAAAAAGAAAGCTGTATTGCATCATTCAATGGATATTTCTTGAGGGGTTCCATAGCTAGGACATACAATTTTGCAATTACTGATTAAAAAAATCTTGACCCTGACCTCTCAATGCCAGATTTTAGCCTATCTGTAGGCTGAGCTGGGTGTTACTGGTTTAACCCCTGTGCCATGGGCAATGACTGCTGGCTCCCATGCTCCAGCTTCAGCTCTGGACACACTCTCCCCTCCCCAATCCCCAAGTCATTGTCTGCCACACAATATCCCTCTGTGTGCATGGAGCTGGGAGATACTGACAGGCTGCAATGGGAAAGTGAGCTACGATTAAAAAACCTAAGAAAACTAAGCCAAGAAAAGCTCACATCCAAGCAGGAGGAAACCTCTTCACCGTGAATACCATAGCCCTCCCTCAAGAGACCTCACAATGCTGAAATTTGCAGCATGCCTCCTACACCAGCTAAAACCATCCTTCTTAGAATACAGAGGAATATTAGAATAATGAGCACACTAGCTGGGGAAAGGGATAGATAATGGCAGGTTTGTCATATATAATAAATTCTACCTTTAGTATTACTAGCAAGATCTATATTGTATTGATTAGATAATTTAGAAAGTGAGTGTTAGTATTATTGTAGCTGTACTAATAATAATGTTTATTGCACTTTTCTACACTGGTAAAACTTTTAAGAAGACTAAAAATGAATTCTCAGCTTCACATATATGTTATACTCCTCTTTTTCTTTTGTTCATATAATGTCTTAACTGTTAAAAGCTTCACTAAGCATTCATTTTAGTAGTCCTATTTCAATATGATGTATCCATGAGTACTCTTCACTTAATTCTCTCCCTATACTCAGTTTCTCTTTCAGTTCCTTTCTCTACTTTCCTAATTGGCACCTTTGCAAGTACATATCTAAAATCCAGAGAACTTAGATCTGCTGCCTTCTTTTATTTAATAGGAGATCAGTAGTGGCCTTCAAACGTGAAGGAAATTGGTCAGGTGTGACCCACATTCACTAATCTTTATGCCATTTTTCATTAATGTTTCCAGTCTTTTGTTCAAACATTTTCTAAAGAAGGAGAATACTACTCGAGTGAGTGGTCAAGCTCTGAAGGACTTTGACTTATCAGACTGAATATGTGTGTAGTTCTCATGACCTCCTTCAATCTCTCCTAGATATTGTCATGCCTATACATCTCAGTTCCTTTCAGGATTCAGTCTACTTGGCCTTCATACTTTATTGAAGTCCAACTCCTGTCCCTGCACAGGAGAGCCCCAAGAATCACACCATATGCCTGAGAGCACTGTTCAAATGCTTCATGAACTTGTGTCAGGCTTTGTGTTGTGACCACTACAGCAGTTCTGTAGCCTGGAGCATGAAAATAGGGAAAATTGGAAAGCAGAGAAGGAAGGCGAGCAACATTTGGAAGTCATACTTACAGCATCTGATGTCACTTGTCTTGCTCAGCCTGGAAAAGAGGAGACTGAGGGAACACCTAATCACAGCATATAGCTTCCTCACAAAGGGAAGAGGGGGGCAGACACTGATCTCTTCTTTGTGGTGACCAGTGACAGGACCCAAGGAAATGGCCTGAAGCTGTGCCAGAAGAGGTTTAGATTAAATGTTAGAAAAATCTGTTTCTTCTCCTGGAGGCTGGTATGGTGCTGGGATAGGCTCCTGTCCAGGCTACAGGACTGCTGTAGTGGTCACAACACAAAGCCTGACACAAGTTCATGAAGCATTTGAACAATGCTCTTAGGCATATGGTGTGATTCTTGGGGCTCTCCTGTGCAGGGACAGAAGTTGGGCTTCAATAATTCTTGCGGGTTCCTTCCAACTCAGCATATTCTGTGATTCTAGATTTTTTTTTCAATAATTTGCCAGTCTAATGGGAAAACTCAGCTCACATAGTTTAGTCTAATCAGTATAGAAGCAAATTTTCAACACATTAACATTAACTGTCCACCAATAAAAACAGAAAAAAAGATACACCACAATATTTGACACATAAAATGTTATCAAGCACCTACAGTTTTATAACAACTCTTCTCTAACTCATGCCTGAAAACAACAATCACGCACTGGCTGAAATGTAACCCACCTAGTGTGTAGGTGAGGCTCCACCACATGCAGATTGTTCTGTGAATGTGTGGATGCACTAGATGAGCAGGTTCCCCTGCCACTGCTGGCACCCCATGAAGGCACCATCTGTGGGCAGGACCCCCAGGTAGACCCACACACTTGAAGCAGAGGTGGCCCCACACTGTTCCTGCGGTGTAGGCAAGTTGTAAGCTGCTTCTGTGTCCTAAAGAAAGTGCTGAGTCTGGTCAAGGTAGGGCTAGAGATGCCACAGGTGATGCCCTGCAGGGCCCACTAGAGGCACTGCTCCTCATCTTGCTCCAAGACCTCTATTTAACAAATAAGAATTTTATAAATTTCTTTTTTTTTTTTTTATATTTCTTTCATGTTGAATCTTTTCTACCTCTTTGTAATTCCCTGGTTAATATTTAGAACCTCCTCTCAGACAGTTTTTCATGTTTGATTTACACACATACCCTTGCACTTTCATTTCTGTCTTAAAAAGTAGATTCCACATTCTTGTCATATGTATATGACATGTACATAGAAAATATGTAGTTTTGTTTTAAGCAACGGACTGCAGGCCACATTTGGCTTACTTTACTACCCAGGGCAAACCAAGTTGTCTGATGTTTCTTAAATGTAAGTGGAATATTTGCTATTCTAAAATCACTTAGCACTAGCCCCGATTCAACATACCCATTAAAGATCATCATCGCTTGCTACAACTGTGATTGTGTGTGCCAATTCTTGCGATACTATAGGGTTGATATTGTCAGGCTCCTCAACAGAAAAAAAAATTCTTAAAAGCTTAAATTCTATTCTCACTACATATGTGATCATTTTATTTTTCTTTTGTATATGAACTCAATATCCTACTTGTCTTTGCTAGGCAATTCTCCTTACTAAAATGTGATACAAAGGTTTTGGGATATCTTTAGACAGTCTATCTTTAGTAATGATAGACATACTATCATTATTATCTGGCTTATCTTCATAACTATCCACCCCCATTAAATAGCAAAGCCAATTATTTTATCTTTATTTTTTTAGGAGAATAAATAACAAAAAAAGGCAATGTTATTATTTCTTTTGCAATCAGATATGTTCATTCTTGCCAAGTATGTCTTTATTTCTATTTTTGCAGTCTCTAAAAGTATTTTTAGACAGATCCTTTTTTCCAATTTCTTTAATCTCTCAGCTTATTCCCAATACTTCTTTTGTCTTGAGTTTTTACTAATATTTTGTGTCTTTGAGTAAAGATCAAACATGAAAAACATTTTAGAAGGTTTTAAAAAGTTATTTCTTGCTATTTCTAATGAAGAAGTAACACAGGGAAAAATGACTTTATATTATTTACTGCTTAGTAAATTTTAATACATCCAGTCTTGTGCTAGTTGAGATGCTAATGTAATTGTTACAAAGACCAAAATTCTACACATGCATTTATGACAAGAAGCCATCAGAGCGAACTGTCCTATACTGCTCCTTATTGGAAAGCAGAGAACAAAATGGACATCAAAAAATAGAAAGTCAAACACATAGTGTGTCTCACCAAAGTCATACAACTAACTTGCAACAAATCCAACAACAGAGAATCAAAATTCTGAGATCCTCTTTTATTCACAGAATCACAAAGTAAACTGAGTTCCTCAAGGATCATCGAAGTTCTGCTCCAAGTTTTTTACAGCACCCTCCCCAAGAATCTCACCATATGCCTGAGAGTATTGTCCACATATTTCTTGAACTCTGTCAGGCTGGTGCAGTTACCACTTACCACTGGCAGTCTGTTTCAGGGCCCAGCCACCCTCTGGGGAAAAACTCTTTTCTAAAATCCAACCCAAACCTCCCCTGACACAACTTCAGGCCATTCCCTTGGATCCTGTCACTGGGCAGCAGAAAGAAGAGATCAGTGCCTGTCCCTCCCTTTCCCCTTACAAGGAAGCTGTAACTGCAATGAGGTCTCCCCTCAGTCTCCTCCAGGCTGAACAGACCCAATGCCCTCAGCTGCTCCTCACACAGCTTCCCCTCAAGGCCCTTCCCCATCTTTGTTGCTGTCCTTTGTATGCTCTTTAAGAGTTTAATGTCTTTCGCATACTGCAGTACCAAAACTGCCCCCAGCACTTGAGGTGAGGCTGTCCCAGTGCAGAGCAGAGCAGGACAATCCCCTCCCTTGCCCAGCTGCCTCTGATGCACCTGATGCCCCCCAGGACAGGGTTGGCTCTCCTGGCCACCAGGGCACTGCTGACTCATGTTCAACTTTCTGTCAGCCAGGACCCCCAGGTCCCTTTCTGTGTCACAGCTTTCCAGCAGCTCATTCCCCAGTCTGTACATTCTTCCAGGGTTCCCCCAGCCCAGGTGCAGAATCCAGCATCCATTTCTCTTGCATCAGTGAAACTTCCACTTAAGATCAGGATTATCTGTTAATAGACTTAGTGGAGGTTGATCTGGCAGATGTCATAGCCAGACAAAAGTTAACTGTGAAGAAGTTTCAGACATTAAGAATGGGTTTCAGACTGAAGCTTTAGGAGATGAAAGATCAAAGTTGCCTCAGTCCTACAGCATTTGTGTGCATCCATAACATCAACAGAGCTAGGACACAGAGAAAAAGAAGATACTCAGAGTGATATAATTAATTTTTATCAAGGATAAAATCCCAGAAAAAAAAAATCTCACCATATCTGCCTTATTGGCCTTCCCCACCCCTATTCTTAATCATAAGCACTCAACCCTGTCATCACCATCATTAAATTCCTGACAACCAAAACATTCCCTAACATACAGGACTACCCTACCACCTCTCCTTCCTTGCCTATCCTACCTGAAGAGTTTATAGCCATCTGTACCAACATGCCAGTTTTGACAGTCATCCCACCATATTTCCACGATGACAATTTTTTTGTGTTCTTCCTGCTGCTCGATGGCTTCTGGCTCCTCCTGTTTGTAGCTCATGCTGTGTGCGTTGGTGTAGATGCACTTCAGTTGGGCTATTGAATCCACCGCCTTTTTGGGGGGACTAGCCCTAATTCCTATGTGATCAGCCTTGGATCTTTGCCACTGGATGGATCTACATCTCCTACTTACACTGAAATAGTAGACTGAAGGATTTCAAACACTGCTGTACTGCCCCCAGGTTTATCCATAGCAAACCTGGGTTTGCTCCCTTCCTCATTCAAATTTAGTTTAAAGCTCCCTGCTAACTCCTGTGCAAAGATCCTTTTCCCCCTTTGTGACAGGTTCACAGCAGAATCCTTATTTACTAACCAGGCTTCATCCAAAAACCCTAAACAAGTATATTGCTTACACACGAACCATGTCACTGATTTAGTCTTTACTGATTTGTAGTTTATATTCCTTCAATCTATAGGATCAACTCTTGCGTCTTTGATTGTAGCAGTAAAGAAAAAAAAAACTGTAGCTCTTTAGAACCTTATGGGTCTGATCAGTCAGATGAGGAAAAGAAAACTAAAAAATGGTGGCAAACACCACACAATGGCTTCCTACTCTTGTTTGAGAAATGAAATGAAAACTAGATGAACTCTAGTACAAATCCTCTTTGAAGTTGTTTCAGTCAAAATTTCATGACTCTTCATGTTTAATTGATAGGTCCTTTTAAAATTCAATAAAAAAGTTTCATAACACCAATGTTAAAACATTTCTGATTTTTCATAACCTATAATCATAATTATTATTACTGTAATCCATCATTACTTACTTGAAAAATTTATACAATTTCAGGTTATATGCACCAGATATCTTCACAGGTGCATCACCATTTTTTCTTTAGTCACTACCTCATGTTTTCTTGTATCCATTGGATGATGGGTTTCTAAAAGTGTGTATATAATCTCTTAGAAGCTTAAGGATCAAGCTTGTCCTCCAGCTCAGAGTTCTTGGTGTTGTTTCTGTGCCAACTTTCATCAAAGTGGCAGGCTGGAGGCAGACAACTCTTTCTATAGATAGATAAATTAGGCTGAGAAATTAAGGCAAAGGTAAATAGTTCACGCTTTAGTTGTGCCAATAAGCTGAACGTGGTCTGTGCCACTGTAGCCTAGAAAATAAGACTTTTGCAGCTGCTTGCATAAGGCCCTCAGCTGTGCATTGCTCTGACAGTACAAGGGCTCCACTTTGTTATGACCTGGACCGGGTGTTGCTTGTTTAACCCCTGTGCAGGTGCCAGTGGCTGCTGCCTCCCCTATTAATAAGGCCTCTGTGTGGCCTCCGCTAGCCTCAGGAGCCCTGTTCCTCTGGAGAACAGAACGCCCGAGTGCCCGGCGTAGCTTGGCGTGGCCTCAGGGCTATTGCCAGCAAGCATAAGTGATTGTCAGCTCTTAGTGATATTCAGCTCAGGATTTCAGCTGCCTGCTTGGTGCAATTAGCCCAGGCCGAGAGGCACAGTGGACAAGAGAGAGGGAAGAGGCGACGGAGGTTCCGCAGAGATGTCTTTATTGATGCGAAGAGTCCGATCTGCACTCGTTCCAACAAGTGGGCTAAAATGTGCCCCTTTTATAGGTTTTAGGAGGATTGAGATTTGGACCAATGGCAAGGGGTTAAAGTCCTAACCTATAGGGTTACAGGGATATGCTCTAGGGTGGGGGTGAAGAAGTAAAATGCTGATTCAGTTCCTCCAGGGAGCTCTGGTTGCATCCATAGGGACTGCTACACTCCCCTGCTCCAACTTGAGCTCTGGGGGTATCCCTGTTGGGGTCATCCTCTTTCTGTCTATCTGACAAACCCTTGGGGCAGAGAGGGGAGGGTGCCTCTGGGGGCCAGTGCCAGGCTACAGCTTTCTGTGTGGGGGAAGCAAGTGAGCTGTGACAGCAAAACATATAAACCCAAACTCAAATATACTGCAAACTTGAACTGCAAGAAATTATCATCCCCATACTTCTCCTGGCAAAAAGTAGGAGGAAAACCCTAGCAGACAAATCATCCTCTTCCCTTCAAAGCCATCAGGGTGCTGACAGCTCATCACAACCTGCCCTCATTCTCCCTTCTTCTAGACTGACAATGTTAGGATGCCAGGGGTAGGGGAGGGAGAGCACAGCACCAGGACAAGTGGTTTGGTTTGGTTTTTTTCCTTTTCTCCCACTACCACCTGTTAGCTATATTAGCTAACATTAGAGGTTTCTCTGAGTTAATTTGGATTATTAGTGAATATTAGTGTAACTGAACTAACACTTTGGATTATTATATTTAAAATTTGAGCTAATAATAAACTCTTTGCTCTAAGTATGTGGTTTGTGCCCTCGTGTTCATAGCAAACCCATGACCACAGCACCATTTAGTTCCAAGAATGCGAGTCTCATCTTGACTGCAGGTGCTAAAGCAGTCTGAACATGTCTAACCAATCTGAGTACGTGTTGATGAACATAAGGATAGGATGGCAGGATTGGATTGTTTCAACTCAATTGTATATCATTCTGTTTGAAAGGGTCTATAATACAATTTTCAGGCAGTATCAGAAGTTTAGCTGATTCAATAATTTGGTTAGTATTTCTGTCCTGTTTTATTTCCCTTGCATTGCAAAACTGTTGGGTTTTTTCACTTGTTCATGTGCATTCATGTATTATATTATGCATGCAAGTCTCAGACTGTAGCTATTTTTATCTATTATTTATCTTTTCTTTTCTTTGTTGTATTACTTCATCCAATGCCTTCAAAGTTAAAAGTGCATGCTTTTTTGCAGCAACATAAAAGCATATATTTCACACTTCAGTGCACTGAACAATAGTTAATGGCATTCTGATTTAGCCTTACATTTGTGTAAGCTTAATTGTATTCTTATTTTATTTAAGCAAGTTGCAGTATTAGGGAAACTCATTAAGGTTGTACTTGCTTCTTCCTCAGGGAAGGCTGAGCCATATTTCTCCAATTACAATATTCAGCATGACAGAAATACTAAAGATCTACTTCACATGGTGTCATTGTCTTCCCACAAAGTGGGTCACCGAAACTAAGATATGTAGGGAAGTTTTCTTTGAATAACTTTTATATGTACCAGTACTGGCTTTTCTTTTTAATTGGAGAATGTGATACTTGAGAGCTGTCAGTGTGGCACCTCCTACAGTCTGAAGTTTTCTCTTTATGAATATTAAATGTGTGATGCTCCAAGTAGGTGCTCACAATTTCATAATCTTTGAATCTCAGTCATGGAGAAACCACCTTTAGAACTATGAATCAGATCTATATGTCTTCCAAAGAGAAAAGCTTAAAAATGATACAGACTATCTAATTTACTTCAAATGTGGATGTTGATCTGCCCAAAGAGGGCTGGTATTTAAGCACTTCTGTTCTCAATATGACAAAAATCTAAAAAAAATTTGCTGAATCTGATCTTCTGAATCTTTTCCTCATCAAATGCAGAACTATAATGTTCTTTGAAGATGACCAATTAAGTCTTTTGTATCCTAATATTTCCCAATACTGTAGTATTTTGAAACTTAAAGTCAGCTCTAAACAGCTCCCTTCAAGTACTCAGATACCTGTATTATCCAAGTGACTCTGCTTACACAGATTACTTAGGCTTAGCCCCAAAGAAAAGCATTTTCCTCTGCTTTAGGTTCTTGCAACAGATGCTGTCTGTCAAAATGTCAAAAGCAGAAACAGAATAAATTTCTGGTCATAATCTGTTTTGAGGTCCTCAGTTGAAAATTTTAGCACAAGAGAAATTTTTGCTTATTTCAGGGGAGCAACAGTACCATGTTGGTTTTGTGAAAATTATATGCATTTCTATAATTATTTTGTCAGGTGAGACTCATACACTTCAAAAAATGGAAGAGGCATCTCTTTTAATATCTGTTTCATGCAAGTTTATGGTCAATTTTTCCAGAATGTTTGTTTTTTTTCCTTTGCCTAGTAATGCGCTGAGAAACAGGAAAGACTTGTAAAATATTGTTTTAAGACCAAAATTTGTCAATTTAAATTTTCAGTGAAGACAGCTTAAAAGAGCCAAGAGCTTGACTCCTAAACAATCCCACTCGCACAAAGCAATACAAATGTTTTAATTACACTATAACTCCATCAATTGAATATATTTATATTTAGTACATAAGGAAAGTGAAATCAATAGAGAAGAGACTATACAGCTTATTGTTTGTACCACTGGTCTCATTATGTGTTGTTAGGATTCTTTTCACTGGACATCTCTGAACAAGGTAAAAAGGTAGTGTGTTGGTCGTGGTAGGGAAATCTGTGGGAAAACGGTGTCATAAATACTAGCATACGGGCATAAATACTAGCCTAGTAAGCTTGTTTTGAAATTAATATACACCTGGCTGGGGGAGCTCTGGATACAGAATCATTAGTTGATTCAATGACCATAACATACCAGTAATTTTAATCTCAAAGATGAGAAAAACCCAAAAGCATATTCTACAGAGGCTACATATCAATCACAATGTAATTAGAAGAACTGTTAAATTTGCATAAGGTTGCAATGTCCTTTATAATAGCCTGAAGGTTTTAGATAAATATAGACAAATTTCCATAATGAGCTGGTTATTTTTTTTTTGTATTTGTATTTTTTTTCTTTGAAGTAATCTGGGGTTTTAATGCTATCTTTTTAAATGAATAAGTAAATAAAGTGAACTATACACTTCCTGTTGGGTAGAAATTTCTGGAAAACAATATAGTGCTCCTTATCTGCCCTGATATTTATATGTAGTTATTCAGTATAAAAGTCACCTTTATTATAATTATAAATTTGAGAGATATATATATAATTTCTGTACTTGTCTCAGTTTTTAAAGAAATATTATTGAGAAGAAAGTTAAGGAGCACATTGAAGTAAAGCAAAGAAATTGTTTTATATATGTATTTCTTTTACTTCATAATGAAGGTTTTTTTTTTTTTTTAATAATTATGATGTTGATGTCATTGGTTGGTGATCTTGTTAAGGTGCCCATTAATTTAGAATATTTAGATATTCCAGAGGCACTTAGTCTCAGTTTCATTAACATTTTCATTGAAAATCACTTCAAAACTTCATCTCATACTGAAGTATCTACATGCCCGTCTAAGAATATTTTAGTTCTAGTCCAAAACTACTATAGCTACCAGCTTACTTCTTAATAAAGTTAAATAGATATAATAAGTTAAATTTAATTGCATATTCAAAATTACATTCTATTCTATTAATTAATAAGAAATTTCTTGATATGTACCCACTCAGATTAACACTGGTTTTGTTCCCACTGGCCAACACTGTTGGTATGAGCTGCATTCAAGGTTTGAGGTTGACTCTTCATGAAAAGACCTGCTTTAATTTACTTCTGTGTTTGCTGTCTTCCTTATCCCTCAATTGGGGTCCTCTTTTACAAAATCTTATGGCCTGACCACATCCTAAATATGTAACAATATTCACTCCTTTCTTTGCGCACAAGGTAGCATTTCTGAACAATGTTCCATTTATAAATTCATTCTACTGAAAAGGCTGACCACTGAAGAGGAAGAAGAAAGCTACAATATTTTTATCTTGTGAGAAACGGTGGGTTAAAACTCCAGAGATAATTTCCTATATGCTATGTTTCAGCAGTTTTTATTTATAAGCAATCTGCTGATTACATTCCATGGGTTAGGAAAAACAAGGTGTGTTTCTCCAAGGGAATTATAGTGTGCTCAATAGCTCTAATTAATAAATACCATGCACATACATCATAAAACAGGGACTGGATCACAAACTAGGGCTGATTGCTGAATAATTATCTGCATTTATTTTTCAGCGGTGTACAACGTGAGGCATACTTTTGTAATTTTTTACCAATGTTTTCATAAAATTCCCTTTGAACTTTAGTTTTTTAATTAAAAGAATATCAATGAACAGCATCTTCATTCATCTTGTTTCATTTTTAACTTTGTACTGTCTTACAGGAACTCTATTGAGTATGTGACCAAGTTCTGATGATTATTCTTTGGTATTTTCTTTTCAAATACTGCCACTTTCTTTTCTTTCCCTGTTGGCAGATTAAATCTATTTGATTAGTATGATAAATATTTAATATATTTTTCTTTTTTTTTTTTTTCTGACAAAACTGGAGCTGGATTATGTTAATGCGCAGCTCATTAGTAAAAGGGCTTGATTACAGCTCATGTTTTTGCCTTCATTCCCCAAGTCCTAGACTTTCAACACTGAAGCAATTCATGTAAAGTCAAGGAGAAACTGGCTGTTCCAGTTGGGCATCCAAAGTACATACTTAATTTCTGTGCATGAAGTTCAGGTCAAGCAAGTAAGAAGCTCAAGTTTTCTGTCTGTTAAACTCCTCTGCAGCATAAGGAATTGTTGAAGATTGCATGCAAGGTGTTTTCCGTTTCCATCTATATGGCTGATTACGTTGTCAAGTGAGCAGTTTGCCTTATCTCTCTCTTTGAGTGACCACATTCACACCTCCCTCGGGAGGGGACCTCTGCTGATAACAGACTATTGAATGTCAGTGCATGACTGATAAGAACTATAACATCCCATTGTGAGATGCTCCGCCCAGAGGGAGGAGCCAAGCATTGCTACCCAGATATAGTCGGAGATTCTGAAACTCCAGCATGGCTTTTCTCCACGGGATTCCCCAGAGGAACAGCAGCTGCCTCTTCCTCCACTAGATCTTCAGAGGAAAGAATACATCCTTCTCTACAGAACCCCCTTGCTCCAACAGAACCACACCTGATACTTCAGAGGACTGCAGCCACATTTTCAATCGGACTGCCACCAGCACCCTGACCAACAGGGTGTCAGGTTGGGTTCTGACTCTGTCAGTGTTGTTGTAGTGGACTGCATTGTTTATTTTATTCTTTTTATTTCTTCCCTGTTAAAGAACTGTTATTTCCTGCTCCCATATTTTTGCCCAAGAGCCCCTTAATTTAAAATTATAGCAATTCGGAGGGGTGGGGAGAGTTTACATTCTCCACTTCAGGGGAGGCTCCTGCCTTCCTTAGCAGACTCCTGTCTTTCCAAACCCAGACAGGAATGTAACCATATAAGATGGATTGTTGTGTTAAACTGTGGCTGTCCTAAAGACAACACAGCATCTTAAACTTGTATAGCTCAAGGGAAGCACTCTTAATTCCAATTACCTTGACAGGATAGCCATTAGCTCCTTAGTTATTTGAGAAATAACTCAACTGGATTTGATGCATAGTATAGTAACTTTGTCTGCCAGAAACAAAATATGGAAGACTTCTGCTTACTTCTAGCAGACTAAGATGGTGAGTCTCCTAGTTGTATAAAATCTCATTCTCTGACATTTGGCATTCTCTGTCTTTGTCTCATTTTATTGAGTCTAGAACCTAAGTACTTAGAACAACAAGGAGGAAAATAAAGTTAAATGTTAAAATAGTGTTATAGATCTAGACATTGTAGATCTAATACTCTGTATCTAGATCTAAAAAATAAACACTGAGTATTAATTTTGGAGGATTTATTTTAATTTTTACAAAGGTACTATCTAGTAATTTTGGTTAACTATGCTACAATATAAATATATTTATGGAAACATAAAACTGTTCACTGACTCTACCTCTTAAATATTCCATATCTTTAAGCTATGGTAGATATTTTTTGCTTCAAATCAGCCTTGAGAAGAAAAAGAGAATTTGATCATGTTTTCTATTTTCTGGTCCTGTCACCATTAGAGAAAAGGGGATCTTAATGATCTCTGCACTTTCCTCTCAATCACCAGAATGGATTAATTGACATTTATATCTTAAATGGTATGTACACATTTGGTATCAAGTATTATTCGACTGTACAAATATGTCTCCCATAATACTGACCATATTAGCATAATCTGACAAATAATCAATCATTATCTGAAGCTCTAGAGTCCCGACAGCTAATCCTGAATACTATAGTTGGATGGCGAATTATGGAAAATATTTATATGATATTTGACCTTCTTCCAAAGTTCTACATACTTCAACAGGATTTCCAAGACTGACAAGTTCAACTTAACTCTTAGAATTTCAGAATTTCATCTGAAAAAAAAAATTCTTCAAGTGGAAGACATACTTAGTGTTAATGGAAATTTATAAAAACAAGATTTTGCATAGGAATTTTAAATTGAGTTCTTATTTTAAAATCACTTTGGGGAAAAGAATGTTTAAAAAAATATTATTTTTTATTAAATTAGAAATATTTTTAAACGTGCATCATTTTTAACAAAAAATCTTTTAAGTAAAGAAGGAAATGCAAAAAGGTGATAAGAGAAGAAGAAAGAGAAGAAGGAGAAGTGGAAAATGAGAACAGGGAAAAAAATGGAAGAGCTAGTAAATTTAAAAAAAAAAGGTATATTTTGCCAAATAAATAGAGCAGTCACTTAAAATAATAGAGAACAAGACCTTTCTCTCTAATTTTTAAGGTAAAAGTCCATCCAAATAAACATGCTAATCAAATAATCAGATTTCTCAGATTTTTTTGTATCTGTTTAGCAAAAGAGATTTCTTGTATTTATTAAAATATATCAACCTTTCATATTTGGAATGACAAATTTATCTTGGAATCAATATCAGAATGGTTTTGAAATACTGTGGATTCTCTTCTCACATTAGCTGGAAGTAAGCTCTTGCTCCTTTATACTCTTGAGCTAAGGCATTTTAAAATGTTATTTGAGGAAAAGATTTGAAATTTACATCTCTGGATGTTCCTTTCTGGGAATAGATATAGTTTACTGTTGTGGATTAAATATTATCCAGTGGTAATTTTCTCTTTTCTTCTGTCTCTTTTTTTCTTTTTTCTACTAAAATGTTTAATTAAAAAAATCCCCCTAAGTCTCAACCTAGAAAATAGTTGAAATTGAGCCAGAATGAGTTTTATTTATTGTGCATATGTATGATACTGCTGGGCCTAAAGGCTGTTCTGTAAATTACTTTCCAATATCTTGTAAAAGTAAATGTCAGAGATTAAAAACTGAATAACAAACTTGTATGCACATGTTTTTCAGATTTAGTTGACACAGCAATACCTGAATTTATATAACCTTAATCTTACATTCACTGCCTCTATACTTAACCGCATCTAGTTTTCATCAACTTGAATGCTTAAGTATTTCGTTATTTTAATCAAGATAAACAAAAATAGTATCAAGAGCTATATCAGGCTATATTTTTTAAAATCCTTTCTTAAATAATCCTGCTGTTTTTGTATTAGTAGCTTTTTGCCAAGAGGAAGCAAACTAAAATTTGTCAGATATAGATTAAAACTTTAAACTAGTTCATCATGTAAGATAAAGTGCTATTAAAAAACTAATTACCAATATATTCAGTAGTGCCCAGTAGCTCTTATTCTTCAAGTAAAAGTATTTTTATACCCATTAGAGTGATACTTCACCCACTTGGGTTCCAAAAACCCGTGCAGTGCTACAGGCTGAGGCAAAAGTCTGGAAAACTGCCCCGCAGACAAAGGTCTGGTGGTGTTGGGCAACAGCAGCTGGACATGAGCCAGTGTGTGCCCAGGTGGCCCAAAAGGCCAATGGCATCCTGGCCTGCGTCAGCAATAGTGTGGCCAGCAGGACCAGGGCAGTGATTGTCCCTCTATGCTCAGAACTGGTGGGACTGCACCTCAAAATCCTGTCCAGTTCTCGGCTCCTCGATACAAGGAGGACAATAAGGTGCTGGAGCATGTCCATGGAAGGGTAATGGAGCTGGTGAATGGTCTGAAGAGTAAGTCTTATGAGAAGTGGCAGGGGCTGTTTAGCTGGAGGAAAAAGGGGCTCGGGGAGACCTTACCATTGTCTATAACTACCTGAGAGTGTAGTCAGGTGAGAGTTGGCCTTTTTTGCAAGTCAGTCAGTGACAGGACAAGAGGATATGGCCTCAGGATGCACCAGGAGAGGTTCAGGTTGGACATTAGGAAGAATTTGTTAGTGGAAAGGATTGCTAGGAATTGGAACAGGGACGTGGTGAAGTTAACATTCCTGGAGGTGTCCAAGAAATAAACGAAAACAGATTGGCATTTAGTGCTGTGGTCTGTCTGTCAAAGTGATCATAAAAGGTTAGACTCAATGCTCTTGGAGGTCTTCTCAACCTAAATGATTCTCTGATTCCAAAAAATAGTGTCTTAGCAGAGCTGGACGCTGACACCTTCCATTTTGAAAATTTTTGTCATAATTGTTGTCATTAACTCTAAACTTTGCACCTAAGTTCTATACTTTTTATAAGCTCAGAGGAAGATAAAAACACATAAACTCTTTGAAACTATAGAAGTCCCTCAGTGGGCTTCAAAAATTTAGCATGCATTTTAGTTACTGTGACTGACACATTAAGTTCAAGGCCAGTAACTTCAGGCATAAATTTATTAAAACTCATAATTCTGGACAATATTGTAGTATATGTTATAGAAAATTTCAGTTAATCAGTAAATCCACATATTTCTAAGCCAGGGCAGTATTTGTGCTCTCTGCCTGTTTTAGTACCTACAAAAATGTCCTTAAACTATAATAGATTTCTTTTTAATTCAGCTTTCAATATCATTAACTAGGTTAAATATATCCTAAGAAACCTTGTTTCTTAGCCATATGCAAGTCTGTCTTTCCTAAGGTATTTAGTGAAACTTAGGTTAATTATCTCAATAGTGCAGGAATACCATTCTTTTTCTTTCATTATTATATGTCCATTTAGTTAGTATTTTCAAATACTTACTTTATCAGAAAAGTCCCTTGTTGCACCCTGTGACTTAGACAATGTGATGGTAGCTACCTTGCTTATTACTGTCAAATGTTTAAGGAATTTAATGGTGCATTTTGAGGCATATATTATGACAGAAAAAAATTGTCTAGGAGACTGAGTCTATGCCCATTTGTCTATTAAAATGGAATTTTTTAAAAGGTATGCCCTAAAGAGTCTGAAATTGGTCTGACCTATAAGATGTCTGGCACTCTTTGTCTTTGAGTAATATAGATGATTAATTTAAAAAGAAAATACTAATAACATCAGAAAAATATGAATTATAAAAATAAAATGTGATCTTCTGGTAAATATAGGCAGATGGTGTGGCTAATCCATACAACAATCCTATGTGTCTGCTTTTGAAAATAATTTCCTTCAAACTGAGGAAGAACAGCTATAAAAAATTTTTACATTAACTTAATTCTTTAAACAGCCTGTGAGGTTTTATAACTAGAATTTTTGTCAGGACGTATTTAAATACATACCAAGTTTATGCAGCAGAACAGTAATTTTGACTTC
>NW_005054332.1:1750101-1764278 GCF_000277835.1 Geospiza fortis
CACCTAAAAAGCAACCTAGTGTGAAAGAAAATTGCTGTTACTTACAGTAGTTGTGTTGTAGCTCTTTTACACATTTATTTTAAATTTTGTCTGAGAACTTAAAATTTGTGTCCCCATTCAAAAATGTGGAAAGATGGTAAATAATATTGCATCTTGGTACAACGTGTTAGTAACACCCTTCTAGTGAAAGCATGAGAAAATTGAGTTTATGAATGTTCACAGACACAGAAATAGGTTTCTGCAGTGATCTGGTGCAAAGAAAGCCTGAATGAGCTGTTTACAGTCTGTACAAGATAAGGATGACTGAAGTCTAGCAATAGTCTACAAATGATAAAATAAAATATTGAGCAGGTATCAAATGTAATGTTCAAAATTTAATTCAGATTCTCCAAATAAATCAGGTTCCTTACTGTGATCACAGGCATAATTTATCAACATCTAGAAGTCATTTAATACCAACTTTATGTTCACAGTCTTCTAAAAATTCATCCAAAGTAGCACAGAATGAGTGCCATTTTTCAGTTACAGGTAATATAGCTGATAAACAGTTTTACTGAATAACTACTCCTGTCTTTGGCTAACAAGGAAAGCTTATTTGAGATTTTTAGCTGTTACTCTAACTGATCATGCTTTTAAATTACCAAGACAAAATTAAACCCCTCTCTTCTTACATTGATGCAAAGCAGGTTCATTTACCAGATTGTGAGAATATACCATTCTTATCACTCGGGACATGTTAGTTTTATATGCTTAGCCCTGAGTACATGGAGCAATTTATCTTCCTGAAGCCTGTGAAAGCAGCTGAAAACTGAACTTCAGTTTAATTTTTTTACATGTGTCTTCTGCTAATTCATATGCTGGGTGGCAAGTTTTACTGTCAGAGAAAGATGTTACAATAATCTTGCATGACCTCCTGAATAATTTTAAATTGCTGTATAAAATTTGCTAATTTTCAGTCCAGAATTACTTTTTAAACCAGAACATACAACTACTTGGCTATAGTACGGCCTTCTATGCTAAGAAAAACCTGTTCAGTAGCAAAAGATGGTCTTAGAAGATTGCAACTACCTCCATCTCTTGGCAAAATGAATAGTAAAAATCTTAAATTTTTATTTTATTACTCACAGATCTCTTTCCATTTTTTTAACTTCCATTACAAAATAAGGACACTAGAACAAAGCCTAATATTCTAGCAAGAGACCCACTGTGTCATGCAGACAGTTACTACTAGTATCTTATTTCTACTTAATATTTGTGGTTTGTATATCCAGACATGCCATTCAAACTGGAAATAAGTAGAATCATACCTTGCAAAATGTTGGGTTGCCATACAATAATAATATCTAGTTTGTTGACAAATGAACCGGTTCATACTGAATTGAAAAATTTGTAAGTTCTGTGATGCACTGAGTTGATTTTTGTTCCTGATTTTTGTTATACATTATCTCTGGTACTGATTTGCCTTTGGGTGTAAGTGCATGATTATTTCATGCATTAGAGAGCTGTTGTTGTGTTAGATTCTTTGTTTCACTCAAAGTACTTGAAATCCATGACCAATGTGCAAATAAGGATATTAGGTTACAAACTGTAAAGCTGCATCAAACTTCTGGCTTCAGAATCTGAAGCTGAATATCTAAAAATAATCTTAGACTTTCAGCCTCTGAGAAAAATAAACTTTGTTTTTAAATTGCAGGAATTTGCATTGCACACTAAATTCTGGAGTTTAACAGACTATCTATAAATAACAGATTTCATTCCACTTAAAAACTTTGTGCAAAACTGGTGCAGTTAGAATGTAAGTATATAACAAAAATGAATATTTTTGTAGCTGACATAATGTGATTTTAATAACTTCTCCAGTAACAACCTGGAGATTTTCTCTTGGTAGTTTTTGCTTATGGGTAAGTTGAGATCAATGAGCATGAAATAAATCATTGTGCCTACAAAACATGTTTTGAACTTGCTTTCATTACATTTTATTTAGGCACATGGACAGAACATGACTACATTTAATTTAGTTACAATGCACAGTAAGCAATAACATTGTATCTCAACAGAGAAGCTGAAATGTATTTTTCATAGATACATAAGTATTGATAAATTATATTAATAATTTTTGTGAGGATTTATTTGCATTATTTACAATTAGTCTTACTACAGTTTGCTTCCTTTATATTTGGGTGGGATCATTCAATTCTTCTTGGTCAATCTTAGTCAACAGGTATCTGATATTGTGAGCACAAATTTGCACCTGACACGGTGTTTGGTACAGACAGGTAGTAACAGGACAACTTGTGCATGTTTCGGTCATGAATTTAAACCTGCTGGTTTCTGACTAAGTTTATTCAGTTATATTTTATGATTAGAAAGAATTCTTCCACCATGTTGTGTTCTGCACTTTTAAGGTATGAGTGCACCTAGTTAAATCTGCAGTATTCTGCATTGTTCTTAAGAAAAAAACTCCAATAATTCATGTTTCAATACATTAAGAGGAACAGTACCATAAACCCCTGTCATGGTTTAGAAATGGTATTTTCCAGTTTAATGCTTCCACTAAAACCGTGCACTGCTCTTCTTCCCGGCTATGACTGAAAGCACAAAAGGCAAAGATCATGAGTTGAGTTAAGAACAATTTCCTGGAAACCACAATGAGAAAAAATGAACAGTAACAGCTACCAATGACAGAGGATATAAGTCAGAACAAACTCATGTATACACCCTGCCCTCCCCCCACCCTCAAAAAACAGATATTACCAGAAGGCTCACTCCATCACGTTCTTTCAACCGGAATGAAACCCTTCTCCCTTTCCTGATGGCAATGATATGAGATTATAACATAACCTCTGTGTCCTGGCCATGCCCCCTCATGGCTACTGCAGTAATTAACCTTGTCTTGGCTGGAATCTGGAAAACACAAATCTGTTTCTTAGGTCTACACACCTTGATTTTATTCAGTGTCAAATCTGTATTTGAGTTGCTCACTATTCTGTTTCTCTTCTTTTTTTTTTTCCTTAGCTTTCTCATTTTCATTTCCCAAATACATAGTCAAAACAGAGCAAAAGCTGTGAAATGGTCCTGTCTCATTGTGCTTTACAAATGCTTTTCTTGGCAGTGATACATATTTATATCTCACACCTTTATCTTGGGCTATTGCCAGTGATGAACAATTTATGATGAAACTGGTCACTATTCTCCTCCATGGAATTCTGAGCAGTCATCTGACTCTTTCCTAAATGTCTGTATTTTAAAAATACTTGTCTGAGGACACAACAGCAGCAAAACAGTGCTGTTTAGAGAATGATACATTTGCCTGTAGGAAGTCCATTTTACAAAGTCACTTTATATGTAAACATGGCAGAAATTTGCCTATATTTGGGAAAATAGTTCTCTAAGGATTTGCTAATCATAAGAAGAATTTTGAACAGCTTTTCTGAGTCACCAAGAAAAAAAGACTAGCTGGGGTTTTTTGCATGATTTGAAATGGATAACACGCACAGGTGCTGAAAGAACCCAGGGCATTCCATCCCTTTTGTTCTTGGGCTAGATTCCCAAGTTTTCTGGTAGAAATCTGACTGGAACTGTGTCTGTTGAAAATGAAATTATGCTTCTTTTGTGCAAACTCTCAGTGTGTTGCATTTTTGCACTTTTTATTTATCTTCTGTGAACCTGAGCAGATCTTTCTATATTAAGACGCTCTAAAGATATGGCTATATTGCCTACATAGCCATGATTTTTAGTAAGGGCCTTCATAATGGACTTGATGATCTCAAAGATCTTTTCCCATCTTGTTTATTCTGTGATTCTGTGATAGCTGCAAACTTTTCAGCAGCTGCTGAAGATAGAATATTTTATTGTGATACTCTATTTCATATCCTGTAGATTTCATATCCTGTAGATCTCATGTAACCTCAATTAAAATCGTTAGTACTTTACATCTAACCTTCTGATAATATTTGCTTGAGTGTATAGATGGAAAAGCATAGTTATACCTCTCTAAATGCACAGGGCAAATTTCAAACACAATTGTTAAGTGGAGAAAACATAAATTACCTAAACAAAAAATGAAACATTTTTAGAAGCAGAAGTATTCTGGGAAGACTTCTCCTTTAGCACAGTTAAATGTAATTCTAATAAAAATTATAGGTGGTTGTAGAAAATATTTGCTTTTAAAGCTAAACCAGTAGGATAATAAATATTAAATAAAATATGGTATGATTACGAGTATGGTTTGGATCATTTGGTAATTTGGTTACAATCCGAGATAATTATTTCAATGCAACCACATGCAAAGCTGTCCATATAAAAATTCTATGGGCTGACTGCCCTGAAAAGCACTAACTCAGAGGTTTGATATTCTTTAGAGATATCTTCCTCATACTGAGTGAACCACTGTGTTACCAAACACTAATTAAATGCTTATGAAAAGAGAAACAAGTAGTGGACAGAGAAATCAGTTTTCCTTTCCTTTTGGCATTTGAATGGACAGCGCATGGGAGTCTGTCCCTACTTCGGGTGCTAGCTCATTGAACTGAATGGGAAACTCCTGGAAAACCTCTAACTAGAAATATAGATACAGTCCTGTATGCAAATGGAAAAAGCTGTACTGTGTGAAACTTGTGGAGTGCTACATATTTGCCCTATTAATAGGCCTCAGAAAACTTCTCTGGTCACTCTGTATCTGTGTATAAACCTCTGAAAATATCTGAAAAGTTTGAGTTTGAACATTAAAGAAATTATGCATGAAAAAGATTTCCTAAAGAAAGATAATTTATAATCAGATAAGGTTAATAGAAAGAGAATAAACTTGCAGTAGCTGCACTTTGTAATTTATGGACATGTGAGAGGTCTTGCCTTAAGCCAAGTTAGTTTTGTCACAACTACCATGAGAGTTACTAACTTAAGACCACCATCAGTGTGCTGGATCATGCAATATTACTCCAGTAATACAAAATAAGAATAAGAATAAGAATAATATAATAATCTATCAGTAGTTCTAGATAGATTCTCTTCAGTCCATGGAGGATGATGGTGGAGAAGATGTACACCACGTAGCTTCTGGGGAACCCCAAACTAGAGCAAATGGCAATGTCTCATATTGTAACAGGTCTTACTGAATAGTTTGTCCCCATCTTTCTTATAGGGAAAGGCCTCTACTCCTTTGTTGCGGTGCGGCTGTTTTTCTGTTCACTGTTGTATTTTGCACCAATTTAATATTTAAGTTATGTTTTAATGTCAGTTCTATATTAAGTTGATGCACTCCATGATTCCCCCTGTCTTTGTTATTATACCGGTTCTGCCTAGGGCTGCCTTCCTGCCTTTCCCCCTCACAGTTATCTGTCAATCCCCGGTTGTCAGAGCAACTCCCGCCATCAATGCACTGATTTTTATGTCTATCATTTATCCCCACCTTCGTTTCTATGGTTTCTCCTAAACCCCTCCTTTGTTCTCTTGGTAACAGCTCTGTCTGTCACTATCTGCCCACACCCCTTCCCTAGAATCTTCCATTCTGAGCGGAAAGTGATTGGACCAGAACTTGTTTCCCCTGCTCAACTAAGTCCCCTGTTCGCTGTTGCATTATATCAATCATTTCTTTCTGTGTGTTCATTTGCCTGGGGGCGGGTTGCTCCTCCCTTTTGGGACCCTTTAAAACCTTGTGCAGTCCCCGCCCTCTTCGGGCAGTTCTCTGCAGCCGTCCTCCCTTACCGAATAGATCCAATCCCTGATGCAGAGATCTGCCTGCCTCCTTGCCTTTCTTTGTGCCCGTGCTTCGCTGCTGCGTTTTTCTTGCCTGTCTATCAAGGTGCTGCATTCCCCTCCACGCCGCAAGGGAGAGCACCTTAGGCAGCCATACGGGGCCTGCTGCCTGCTGGGAGCCAGGGCTGAGCGGCCACGTGGCTCTCACACCTGGGCTGCCCAGGTGCCTTTCTGTGGGTTAGCCGGGCTCAGACTTTCACGCACCGGTGCACTCCTTGAAGCAGAGAACCACTGTAATGAGATAACTCCAGAGCCTTTTCTTCTCCAGTCTGAACAACTCCAACTGTCTCAGACTTTCCTCATAGGAGAGGTACACCAGCCTTCTGATCATTTTTATGGCTGTTCTCTAGACCCACTCCAGTTAGTCCTTGTCCTTCTTGTAATGAGGACTCAAGAGCTGGACACAATACCCCAAGTGGGGTCTCACCAGAGCAGAGTAGAGCAGTAGAACCACCCTCCCTGGCCTCCCATACATCTTTTCATGAAACCCAGGTTGTGAATAACTTTCTTGGTTGCCAGCTGACATTGCCAAGTCATATTTTGCTTCTTGTCAACCCACATCTCAAGTCCTTCTTCTCAGGGCTACTCTCAATCCATTCTCTGCCCAGCCTGAATTTTGGGGTTACATAGACTCGCATGCAGGACCTTCCACCTGCCCTAGTTGGACTTCATGAGGTTTGCACAGACTCTCCTTGTCAAAGTCCCCCTGGATGATGTCCTTTCCCCTTTACCGTGTCATTCAATTTGATGTTTCAGCAAACTGACTGAGAGTGCACTCAATCCCACTACGTCATTGATGAAAATTTTAACGTAATGCAGGATCTAAAAGAAACCTTTTCCTTTTTGGGGTAGCAGAAATCATACTCCAACTTCCGTGATTCTAATTTAGGTTTTGGAGTTTTGCCCATTACTGGATAATTTTTACAGATTAAAAGCACCACCAAATTCACATGGCCCAGGTCCGTGGTTATTCAGGATAAAGTAAAATATTACCATCATGTGTACACATGTTCTATATGTCTACACAGACAGGTGATGTCTAAGCCTGAGGTGAGACTCATTGTCATACTAGCGTGGGTGTCTCTGAACAACTTTACATAATTTGATCTTCCTAGGCAAGGATTGTAGGCTGAGACTATAGTACAAAATTAATCCCCTCCATTATTGACAACAGTATGAGAAGAACTGACTTTTCTCTACTATTAAAATGTAGGTACTCTTAATTCAAAGATTTAATGTCCTCCATGTCAAGAGTACCATTAGCATTCTAATGTAACTGGCTTCCATTCCTGGAAGCCATATGCAGCCAGGCGAAATAGACATGACAATGTTATAATCTCTTTATACCAAATGATATTTTAAGTGCAACTGTAAGTATTATAAGCCTATCTGATGCCATTTTTTAATGTTTTCTCATTTGCTGTGTGCAAACTAAACTCGTGTCTTATCTGATACAATGAAAACACGCTTAAACTACTTTTTTAAGTTGCAAGTCATCAAACGTGTCTGTGTGGCATGTGGATATTGTGCTAGTAGGACTTATACAAAGATAGAAAAGAAATAAGTACATTTTAATTAGAATGAATGTAAGAATAACAGATCAAATATATTGTGTCATATCTGTTATACAGAAAGCATTGAAGCCTTAAGAAAGTTTCTGTTAATTAAGTTAATCAAGTCATTGCTTAACTAGACATAGGCGGTATTAGCATGGACAGAAAAGAAAAATGAGAGAATGACCTGCTATATCTGTCTGTTCAATGAGGTTTCAGATAAACGCATACAATTCACCAATGGCTTAATTGTTCCGGTGGTACAGCACTCAATTATATGGTTTGAAAAGAAAAAGGAAAAGAAAAAAAAAATTAATGAGCTGTTCCAGCACTACAAGTAATTGCTTTCATAACTAATACAAGTTAAGTTCTACTGGATACAGAAGACTTAGAACACTATTATATCAACTAAAAAGGCATAGTTAAAGAGAAACTGTAGCTGAAGCTTTTCTGGCATCATTGATAGAGTTTGGGCCTTTTTTTGGTTCTGGAAAATATTGTTTGCTATACTCTTCATCTTTTGGTTCTTCTTCTAAGTACAAGTAAAATAATGTTATTGGTAAAAAGAAATTCACAGTCAGTGGTTCTCACTTTAATATTACATTTTTATATTTTTCATGGGCTTTCTATTCCTATTAAATACCGTAACTCATTTCTCAGCTCTTTAACTCATGTGATTTGGAATTAATAGGGTAGTATCACTAAAATCTTTGTCTTATGTGATAGTAAGTATATTATTTTGGCAGATTAATGCTTTCTGACACATTCTGAAATGGAATTCTAAAAGAATTTGTTTTCTTTCCTTGCTTGAAAGATGAAAATGTCATGCATGGAAATTTAGTCTTAAAATGTAGAATTAGTCTCTGACCTGTCATTATTGGGGTGGACTGTCATCATATAGAAATATACCAGTGGAATTCAACACAGTTTTAAAAACTGAAGGGATGTTTGTAAAGATAGATTGAATTTAAACAGTGTAGTAGAGTTTGGAATACCTGTTTCCATAAAGAAAAAGACAGGGAAAATTTGCTTAATAGGTTTCTCTATAAAATGATTGGAAGCTATCCTGAGCATCTGTGGTTTTGCATTACTAAAGTGAACCTATTGTAAAACATTGAAATGGTCAGCATACAGGTCCATGACTGCAATAGCTGTAGGATTTTTAGTCTAAAGACCTTTGCAGTGAGAGCATATGGTAGTGTTCATAAGTTAAATGACTGGTGTAAAGAGGAGGACAACCTGTTTACTATGTCTTCAGTAGAGTACCATGTTAAGCTCTGCAGACCCCAAGACAGCAAGAAGATTAACCTCTTGGAGCAAGTGCAGAGTAGGGCTAAGGATGATGTTAGAGGATGGAACACCTCTTCTGTGAGGAAAGGCTGACAGATTTGGAATCATTCAGTCCGGAAAAGAGAAGGCTCCAGGGTCACCTAATTGCAGCCTTTCAGTACCTGAAGGGAGCATACAGAACAGATGGAGAGGGACTTTTTACAAGAGTGTGTAGTGACAGGGCAAGGGGAAATGGATTCAGACTGAAATAGGGTAGGTTTAGATGAGATATTAGGAAAAAATTCTTTACTGTGAGGGAGGCAAGGCACTGGAACAGGTTGTCTAGAGAAATTGTGGATGCCTCATCCCATGAAGGGCTCAAGGCCAGGTTGGATGGGACTTCAGGCAACTTGATGTAGTGGGTGGCATCCCTGCCCATGGTGAGGGGGTTGGAACTAGATGATCTTTACCGCTCCTTCCAATCCAAATCATTCTATGATTCTATGGAGAAGTGTTGAAAATTAAATTCAGCAAGAAAGTTTTCAGCTAGACATTTAGAAAAAAATTACAACAGTAATGATAATTAAGTGCTGGCATACACTGCTTGGAGGAAGATTTTGGCATCCATCAGTGGATGGGTATTTAAACACATATTTAAACAAGTGTAAGTCAGGAATTATATCTCCTTGGGTTAGAGGGATAAAATGTAAGCTTTCTCAAGATCCTTTCCAGACCAGTTTTTATAAGAAATGAGAATGACTAATTGGTTAAAATTACCTGATTGTTCTTAAGAGGCAAATTTTCAAAATTAGGGAAAATAAGTAAGAAACAGATGGGAAATATGATTTTGCCTAGACATATAATTAGAATTCCTTGTTTTATAGGTTTAATTTCAGGGATAAACTTTTTCTGTGATTCACTGAGTTTGTAAGTGTGAATTTCTGTACTTTTTAGTTTCCTTGTTCTAATTCTATATGTTGGAATGATACATTTTTAAATCACATTACATTAAGCTTTTTTCATCTTGTGTCTGCTATGCATTCATTGCCATTTCTAACTGAAATGACCTGAGTTTGCATTTCCATTGTATTAACTCATAGATACTGGGGAAATATTAAAACATGCTCTTAACTTGCAGTCTGTCCTTGCAGTGCAAGAGTAGGATATAGGATAAAAGTATAATTACCATCTCAGCAACACAAATAAATTAAATTATACAAGTTTAATGATACAAAGCTGCAAAGACTGAACCTCCATGCATTCTGGCACGATTTTTGTTGCTGAGTTAATGTGACAGTGCCTGTATGGTCCACCCTTGAAAACATCATGGATGACAACACCTGTTATGTTGTGGGTGTAACTATTGTGTGCACATCCAGTATACTGTCTGTAGGGTGTTTGCCAAAAACCTCTTGCATTTGACTGAAAAAGGTACCCTTATTACCTCAAATGATCATGTTTAACATGGAAGTGGCCACCAGTTTTTCTGTCTGCTGTCTGTGTTGTCTGTGTCCAGGCATTCACAATGCTTAAGAAAGCACAGGAAACACCAGAGAGGAAAAAGGGGTGAGAAAAAACAAACAAACAAAAAACCCCCAAAATCCCAAAAATTTAAAAAACACATCTGTGAACACCAAGAGAAAGAAGAAGGGGACAAAGTGCTCCAGGTACCCAAGCAGGTATCTAGAACGTAGCACACTGAGGACCTGACATCTGAGAAGGAAACTGAAGCCCAAGCACAGTCCATGATTAAACAGAAAGAAAAATAGAGGAGGAAAAGACAAATTCATGGAGTAACCATAACTCCCTCATTCCCCACTCGCCAAGAAGTGCACAAAATGAAGGAGTTAATTTGAGCCTTGAGAAAGAGAGGATGGAAGAAGGTCTTATGTTAATTTTGTCTTTGCTTCTCAAAATCCAAGTCTGTTTTATTATTTTCCCAAAATGAGTCCATTGTGTCCATGACTGTAATTTGGTAAATGATCTCCCTATTTTATCTCAGTCCAGGAGTTTTTCCACCCTCATTCCACCCTCATTTTATCCCCTCATTCTGCTGATGGTGAGAGAGAGAAAGACAGGCTGGGAGCTTGGCAGACAGTCAAGATCAAATCAGGGAATTACAGGAAGACACTAAAATTTTGTGAAACTGAAAGCAAACCTGAAATTTTTTAAAAGGCGGAAAAGAAGCCTTGAAGTGGGATTAGGAGCAGCAACCTTGATTGGACACTGCCAGGTATCACCTTGTGGCACTTGAATTCCTGCCTGGGCCAGGCCCAGGGCCTCCCAGTTGGACTGAGGAACCAGCCCATGACCAGAGTGCACAGCTTCCCAGGATGCATGTGGGGCTGCACGTTGCTTCTGCCCATGGCTTTTCCCTTCTCTGGGCATGGGCAGTACAAGCATACATGCTCAGCTGGAGCACCCACATCTCCACAGGAGAGTTTGTGCTTGGGAAACCTGCATCCACGCTCTGGGATGGGGGTATGTGTAAACCGCACTGGTTGGGATTGCATGTAGATGTGTGTGTGTGTCTATGTGTGTGTGTGACTGACATCTTCTGGGATTAGATATATAAGTTAGTTTAGCAAAAAAATAGGTCTTTATTAGCATTTTGTAACTGAGTGTATTGCTGATTATCTGCTGTATTACTGATATGAATTCTCAAGATATAGTTCATTGACTGCCAGTTAATTAAATGCCGTTAATAAATGGATGAATCAATCCTGATTGGATTTAAACTCCATAAAGTGAGTTTAAATTGAACTGCTCAGCAGTTTTTCCCAGCAACAACTTGCTACTGGTCTTTTGGTAAATCTACAGTTTGGATCTGTAAGGTCTTATAGGTGCCAAACTCTAATAACAGAATTTACACTTTGTTGTTATATATGTTTTCTCCAAAATTTCCCTAAACTTTTACAGTTTTTGAGTGAATGTGTCCATTAGGGTAGATTCTTATGACATAAAAATAAATATTTGCCAACAGATTTTGATGCCATTTTAGGTGACTAAGCTTCTGTCACACACAGTAAAATCTAATCAACATAGTCAATAGCAAAAAGTTTTCTAAACAACCCCAAAGTTATTCTGACTAATCACCAGATACTGGATTATGTGGGCATACTAATAATGTTTTGAAGTGACCCTTGGTCTCCCAGTTGTCTTAAAGGTGTCTCCTTGCTCTTCTCTATTCTCACATAGGCTGTTTGTCACTCCTCCTAGAACTGTATTAATGCCTTAACTGTTCTACTGAGTTCTGTTTGGGAATAAATGTCTTTCAGGAGCTGAATGAAACTATGGAGGTTGACTTTAGAGTGAGATATATTTGGGGGGGAGATTTGTTAACTAAGCATCTATTATTCCTTAGACCAGGATATTTAGCACAGGTATAGGTATTTATATGTAGACTTCTAAAATAAGTTATTTTTATTTGTAAGTAAATCTCACCCCATGCATCAGGTACTAAACAACTATCTTAGCCAAAGGAAATTTAGTAGGATGAAAATCAGACACATATAAGTGACATTTTTTTCTTCAGTCTACTTGTAAACATAAACTTTGTAATCAGAGCTCTTCAAGTGGACCATTTAAAGTCTCACAATTTCAAATTGGTAGGAGTTATCTAAGCTAACCTGACATCCAAACAAAAAAATTATCCTATTGGTGAACTGCATTATCAGAATGTCTATTATTATTCAATTTTTACTCCTATGAATTTGGCATTTCTGGTTGCAGATTGTTGAATGTCTGTTGTATTAAAGACATTTACAACAATACTTATACATATACAGTAATACATTACAACAGCAGAGTCCAGCCCCTCCAGGGGCTTTTCCCAAAGCATGTCCAGCCCCTCCAGGGGCTTTTCCTGAAGCACACAGCCAGAAGCATCTGCAGCTAATCCAGCAGCGATCCAACGAAGGATATTGCTGCCAGACTGCCACAGAGCCCTGGCATGTCCGAAGCTTCTCCAACCCTCTCCTGGGGTCTACCCTCCTGGGGTCAGTCTTCTTCTGAGACTATTCATCCCTTCCAGGGGAACTCACCATCTTCTCCTGGGACTCTCCTGGTCCTCGCAGCAGCCATCTCTGGGACTCTCCTGGTCCTCGCTGCAGCCATCTCTGGGACTCGCCTGGTCCTCACCCTCTCCTGGGGTCCTGGGATTCTTCATCTCCTCCTACAGCCTTTACACCAGCCATGCAGCTCTTCTTGCATTCTTCTTCTGGCTCTGACAGTCTTCCTTCTGCTTCTTGCAGGCCTCTTACTCTGACTCTTTGGCTGACTCCACCCTTTTATGGTCCTTGTACCTAATTGCTTACAGATGTATTAAGTATCCATGCCACCTGTTCTTAATTGGCCCCAGCTGCAACTCATTGGGGAATACTGTGCCCCCTTACCATTCTCCCTACAAATGTCAACTAAGATGAAGGAACTAAATTTTATTCTTGTTTAGGCTTGCATTAGAGCACAGTGTTACCCATCAATCCAAATCTCTTCAGACTAAGATTTACTTAGGTTTCTGCTTCCCAGATACATTCTGTAATCCAGAGGCTGTTTTGAAAAATTGGGCAACTGCTCCCTGCAGGGATAAAATACAGGCAGCCAATGTTGGACATTTTGTTCGTCCTCTCTGTTTGGTTACTATTTGCAATTTGCATGTTCTCATTTTTCATTCTGAGTTTTGCGAATCTCATTCCATTTTTTCTCTACAGGTTTCTAGTTCTGTATTTTGAAATGCCCTTTCAGAACTACATACGTATTTCTTACATACTGTGGTCTTGTATGTCATAGTTCCTACAACCATCTGACAATCTGGCTCTTCATCTTTTCTGGCCAAACTAAGCCTTGTGTAAGTTGCTGCAATTTCAGCAAATTAAGCTACTGATTCCAAGTCTTCTTTCTGTACAAACAGAATGGAGAAATCAATTTCTAATTCACAAAATTGCTTAGAAGATTAATTAGTTATTGTTGTTGCAAACCTCTTAAGATTAAAATACTACATGAAGAAAACTATTATCATTTAAATGGTCTTCCTGAAAACATAGGCTACAATTCATTGGATGAATGTGAATGCTTTTTTTTGGTGGGGTTTTTTTGTGTGTATGTTATGTTTTTTGTTTTCTGGGGTTTTTTGTTTGCTTGTTTAGCCTACTTCAGTTATTTGTTTGTTTGGTTGGGCTCTTTTTGTTTTTTTTTTTTTTTTTGTTTTGTTTTGTTTTGTTTTGTTTTTGTTTTTTTTAATTTTTTTTTTTTTTTAATTTTTCTTTTTTGAGAGTAGGAAGTGTTTCAGAGCATAATTGAATTTCCCATTGTCTGGAACATACAGCCTTCTAGGTAAAGATAAACAAATGTCCTTTTTGATTGCTTTATTTTTTTGGGTTTTTTTTTCCCTTAAGCCACATTGAATTCATCATTGTAATTTATCTTGTGTCCCGATCCGACCCAGGGGGGGTACAGATGACGGGGTTGATTTTTTGGGTGCAAAATAACCAGAAAGGCACAGAGGATTTACGGCAACAAATCAGATACAGTTTTATTGAAAATCACAGCAGAATGGCGTTGGTGAAAGGGGGGAACCGGAGAGAAGAGGAAAAGACAAGGAAA
>NW_005054332.1:1764297-1845198 GCF_000277835.1 Geospiza fortis
GTCAGAGGTCCAGCAGGGTACCAGGTCCTGGGGAGATCTCGGAGGACGGCTGTTCAGGGACCCTAATTATACCGTTGTTCGTTGGGGGAAGGGAAGCGGTTTCACAACCGAAAATCACGGAAAGGGGGGAAGGAACACAGAACTCGGGGTACAGGTACTCAGAGTCCAGATGACTAACAGAAACTCAGAGTCCAGATGGCTAACAGAAACCATTGTACCATTGTTTTTGTGCTTCAGTGCCCGCGCTTCGGTTCTGGGCAATTTTCCCCCCTCCCAACAGCACAGCTCTCCCTCCCCACCACCGAGCTGGGGGGGGGCAAGTTTTGGTAATTCAGTCCCAGTCTTTAGAAGAAGGTACAAGGGGGTCTGGTGATACAGGGTCTTCTTGTCTTGATCCGTCGATGAAGAAGCCCACATCTCTGTTTATTTGTCACGATGGTTACAGGCAGGCCGGGGGGGGTCTCCTTGTTGGAAAGGGGCCATTTGCACAGTCCAAAGCCAGCCAGGCTGAGAGGTGGGGAGTCCAGATCCATTGTTTGGAATCAGGGGGCAGAATGCCCCATGAAGTCGACAGGTAACTACCTAGGTAGCTACGAGGCACGCAACTTCCCCACCCTGCACTGGCTCAGCAGGGTTTTCGGTGGTCTTTTTGGCAATCGTGAGGCAGAAAAATGCAGGATTTCGGACAGACTCTCACATCTTGTTGCAACAACTTTTATTGTCAATAGAGGTAAAACTTTGTCTCTTGTTCACTATAGGTCAAACTAGTCTGAGGAATGTTTCTTGAGAGATTCATTTGCATGCAGAAGCTGTGTCCTTCTTACTTTGTGAAATGAATTTTCAAACAAGTATGGTTCTTACTAAATAAGCAACATTTTATGAAAACACAAAATGTGCCTAAAACAGCATAATGGCTTTAAAGCATTTTAATTAGCTTTTGGCAAGTCAACAGACGCAGAGTATCAATGAACATGCATAATTTATCTACTAACAGTAGTGTCTCTACTTTTAGGAGGTCATAAGACTGCCTTTTCCTTGTGCTTTAATACACCACTGTCTGTAATCCTAAAGCAGTTTGCGAGAACTTTAAACTAAACTCTCGGAACAATGAAATTCTAAATAAAATAATGTATCTAGATCTATACTAACCATATGATGTCTTTCATTGTTACTAGCTACACTTAAGAAGCTTCAGAGGAACTATATTGTTAATATATTTATCATATAATATAAGCAGATTTTTTTATTCTTTAATGTTTAAAAATTATATAAACTATTTAAATATTATGGTGGTGGTGCAACATCTTTTAGCTGAGAGCAGGGAAGATAGGAACTTGGCAAATCCTAGAGCACTTCCTGGAACTACTAGGATGACTAACATAGTGATACTACAACCATTATCATTTGACACTGTTATATATTTCTTATTTATATGTTTGTTACCAGTGGTTGCTTTTGAGTAACCTATAACTACTTTCCTTTTATTTTCTTTCACTTTTTTCTTCACAAGAGGTTAAAGATACAGAGATATGCTGGCATCTGTTTCCTAAATATCCAGTATCCTTCAATACACTGAAACGTGTCAAAGAGACATGAGAAAATGAGAGATGTGACACAGATCCTTATCAGAAAAATTTCTCTTTGAGCTGGTAACAGGAATCTAGAATACAGGAAAAAACAGGAATCAGAAAAAAAACAGGAATCAGAATACTGAAATGGCACTGCAAGTTTGTTTTTAGGCAGGTGAATCACATCCAGTTTTGATTCAGTTCAAGATTTAATTACCCACATTTATATTTCCAACTGTCTAAAACTTAGTGGTGTATAAATCTCATTACAATCATCGCACATCTCAGTACAGTCCATATAACTTGGGAAGCAATTTAGTTCATCAAAAAAATACTCCTCTAATGCCTGAATCAATCCTTGAGGCTCTGGCATTTGAAGTCACTTGAAACATGCTGGGATGTCCTACCTGACCATCAGCTGCCATTCCAGAAGAGCTATGACCCATGCAGTGTCTCAGCTGGCACTTGGTCCTATGTCTGGGCTACCAATCCTGACCTGGTGGCTGATTAGTGGAATATGCTGACCGTACTGACTGGACTCATTCATTTACAAGTTGACACAAATTTTCAGAGACACCATATTATATGTCTTAACCTGGAGTTGGAATCGTCCTGTAAAAGGCTTTGATTATGTTAAGACAGCCTTCTAGTTTGTAGCCTGTAACTCAAAAAGGTCACCACTGAATAATTTCTTCCTACCATGGCTCTGAAACTCAGTTTACAAATGACTTTTCTGTCAGTCTTTTCAGTTTCTGATATGCAATTTTACATTCTCTGCAACCTCCATTTTGCCATAGATTAAGGATTCATGAAAGTTATCTATCATATTCTGAGTTCCAGGAAGAACTCAGAATTTTTTATGTCTGACAACATAACAGGGAAATATTCTATTGCATCTGCATGGGCTCTGCTCTGTTCCTCAGCTCTGTACTCATTTTACAGAGTAAGATGCTTCTGTTGAAGTCTGTAGATTTTCTTGGTTATTATTTGGTAGTTAAAATGAGGAGCTGGGCTCAGAGTCTGGTATTGCAGTAAAGAATTCTGATTTCTTTCTTTTAGCTGATTTTGAAAGCCTGAAATTGGTAGTAGCATTTCTCTTGCAGGAAGCCAGCAAGACTTATAAAGCTGCTACAGATGAGAGTTTTGTTCTTATACTTATTGAGTGGTTGACAGAACAATACAATGATGCAAAGGAAAAAACAGAGGATATAAATGGTAATAAAAAGTTACAGGAAAATGTTTTGTGCGAAGAGGAAAGATTATAGATTGAAAATAATAGCATGTTTCCTTAATATATTTTCCCAGCTCTTCCAGTTTTGGGGATTTACCAAGTAAAAGCTTCCAGTAGCAGTGTACCAAAAGAGGAAAACCACTGTCAATACTAAGAAATCCTTTTTATCAGAACCCTGGGATCTGTAGCAAAATCTTCATTCATTCAGGTAGTTGGCAGTGTGAGCTGCAGGTCTAAGATATCCTGCTTTTCTCCTGGGACAAAAAAGGACTTCTTCACAAGGGAATAAGATGAACATAAATTATAAAAATATACATATGTATGTATATCAGAGCTAGGAGGGCAGAAATGTGTTGAATTCAGTCACAAACACATCTACAAAATAATCCTGAGATACCATTCATCCTGTGATATGTCATCAGGTTGCATCTGCATGAAACATCTATGAATCAGAAAGAGAATTTTTTTTTTTTATACAGTGTAATGCCAAAAGTACTAGAAAGAGTATGGAAAAAAATATGTTTAGATGATGCATTTGTCTATACAAATGCATCTAACAACAAAATGGCTTTCCAGCTACTCATTCAAAGGAAAACTCATACAAAGGACTCATGCATGTGAGTCCTCCTGACGGCATGCTACAGCAAATACACTTGCATCTATGATATGTATGTGTTTATGTAGGTTCTACATAAGGTCTTTTACTTCAACTCATTTAGCATTATACTTGAGTTTCATGTGAAAAATTTGTGTGTGAGGTTGGGGAACTATACATCCCATGGTAATTAGATAACAGCGGCAAACATAAAGTGCTGATGCCAATATTAATTATGTTATATTTAGGAAAAAATAATTTAATAACAACAACAATTTACTGAGTCAATTGCAGGTAAGTTTTTAATTTCCCAGGCTACAGAAAATAAATGGTTCTGCTGTCAATTGTCATATATGCAATAAACAAGTCTTATCTTCCTCTTCAATTCTAATCCTCTGACACCAGAATGATGGTGTCTCTGTGTAATTGAATCACATTGGGAATTTTCTTGCTTCTTCTTCTTCTTCTTGTCTTTATCTTTTTTCTTTTGATTTGTTTTTAACTTATGGATTTTTTGTACATTATTTGATTTGTGAAGATTTTTTTAGATCAAGCCTGGGATAGTCAATAACTTTTAGTTTATATCTTGGATTTTTTTTTAAATTTAATTTTCATACAAAGAAGTATGAATAATTTGTGCTCTTTCATTAATATTGAAATTGATATGGAAATAACCCCATATTCATTTGCACTTTAAAACAAAAATACTAAATAATTTTTCAATTAAAAATTAATAGGAAAGCAGAAAGGTTTTAATGATCCTAGTTATTGTGAATTCAATCTAGGCCATGATTCAAGAAAATAATTTAAAATACTACTAGTTTCATAAAGTAAAAGGTTTTCTCGAGGGTTTTGCAACATCAAAGTAACAAGAATGCTTCTATAAAGGATACAGCAATCATCTAATATCTTTAATAAAGTGGAAATTTTTCTGTGCTTGTAGATTTACATTTTTATGCAAATCCATTCCTAAGCACATGTAACTATATTTAATCTAATTTATTTGCTATTAGGGATATTACGCTTAAATGTGTGCATAAAGGATCAAAACCCAGTGCCTTTCATTCAGGTGAATTAATTTTCTTTAGTCGAAGAATTTGAAAGTGTTGACAAAAATTACAGTCTTGTGTAAAAAAAAATAGTGATATCATTTAGCAGTTTTTTCTCATATTATGGCCTAATTCAGCGTTGCTAGTATAAATAAAAAACCTTTAATGGAATCAGAATTGGTTGGAATATTCAGGAAACTAAGCCATAGTCACAGTTTGTATTTATGGTTCTTCCAATGCTCTCTGTAGTCTAAAATATTCTCAAATCTAAAACAATAGAGAAAGGATTGTATGTGGAAAAGGAGCACTATTAAGTAAAAGAAAACATTAATCTAAAAATATTATACATATGGTTTACATGGCCTTCAGAAAGGCATACTTCAGTCTACAGGCATGTAGTTTAAGAATTCTTGCCTTTTTTAAAAATAGAACCAGAGTTTTCAAAGTTATGAATCTTGGACTCATTCTCTATACTCTCTCTATACTTCTCAGATTGATTTAATATCTTTATTAAGTGCATCATATTTAACACATCATTAAAGCATCTGAACTGGGAGCATAATAAATGTACGTAGTACATATAGCTGTTTTGATCTAACTCTCAAATTTTTTTAGAGTGATCTATGTTTTTAAATTTTTATCACAGAAGCCAGGCAATCTATGCTTCTGTATTAGGTTTGCATGGCCAAGCTTTTGTAGCAGAGCCACTACAAGTGCAGTGTCTGTGACAAGCTGCTAGAAGTTCCCTCCTTGTACAGCAGAGCCAATCCGTGGTAGCACCAAAGGTGGACATGCTGCTGGTCAAGGCTGGGCCAATTAGAAATGGTTGTAACACCTCTACAATAACTCTGTGACATTTATAAAGAAGGAAAAAAAATGTTCTTGTGCTGTTGTAATTGTAGCCAAAGAAAAACAGAGTGACAACATGTGGGAGGAGCAGGTCTGCAGACACCAAGGACAGTGAGGAAGGAGGGGCAGGAGGTGCTCCAGGTACCAGAGCTGAAATTCCCCTGCAGCCCCTGGTGCAGCCCATGGTGAGGCAGCTGTGCCCCTGCAGCCCCTGGAGGGCAATGGGGATGCAGAGACCCACCTGCAGCCCAGGGAGGAGATGCACACTGAAGCAAGTGGGTGCCTGGGAGGAGACTGTGACCCCATGAGAGACCATGAGAGAGGAGCCCATGCTGGAGCAGCCTGTCCTTGAAGGACTGCACCCTGAGGAAGTGATCCACAATTACAGCAGTTTGGGAAGGCCTGCTGCCCACGGGAAGGATTGAGGTTGAAGCAGTCCATGGAGAACTATCTCCTGTGGGAAGGACTTCACTCTGGAGTGGGGCAAGGTCCTCTCCCAGAGCAGTGGAAGAAACAAAGAATGATGAAATGACTATAACCCCCATTCCCTTTCTCATTGGGCCCTAGGGGAGGAGGTAAAGCTGGGAAGGGGGGAGGAGTGAGGGGAAAGTGTTTTGGAGATTTTATTTTACTTCTCATTATCCTGCTCTGATTTTGTTAGCAGTAAATTCAATTAATATCTCTAATTTGAGTCTGGTTTGCCCATGAAGTATTTGGTGGGTGATCTCTCTCTGTCCTTAACTCATGAACCCATTGTTATATATTCTCTCTCCTGTCTAGCTGCAGAGGGGAATGATAGGCTTTGGTGGGTGCCTGGCATCCAGCCAGGGTCAACACATTACAGCTTCTAACTTGGATGCCTCAAAAAGTTAGCATGAATAAATATTTTTATGTGTTTCCAGTCTCCTTCTTTGTGATGTGAATAATTACTCTTCTTTGAAATAATTTAAAACAAAGGGTTCATAAGATAGGTCTTGTCTAATCCAACCCAAAAACCAAATAGTGTTTTCTGTTAAGTCAGAAAGAATATTTTTTAGATCTTGACTTATAAATCATGGTGTCCTATTACCTATAAAAGACCTTTGGAAAGAATAATTCAGCAGAGAATACAGTTAACATTTATAAGTGCTGAAAAAACCCATTTATTGAAATGAAAGTGTTTCAACTGTAAAAACTTCTATTGCTATACAATATTCAAAGGGACAACCAGAGTGTGGAATGTGCTCATCAGAAACAGAGAATAGTCTGCCATGTGATGAAAAGCCCTTTAAAGGATTACTTAGTTTATGAAAATACAAGAAGTTTATGCTTTTAAAGTAAAAAATGTGAAAATAAAATCCAATTATATCCATCACATTAAAATTAATTTCAAAGGTGGATCAAGTAGGCAGAACAAAAGTTGTATACTGGTCATGCCAGAAGTAACATACCTAACAAAGAGAGCCCATGCACTCAAATTCATTGGTAATATATAGAGAATCTATCAGAATAGTACCTTTGAACTCTTCATTGACGTTCATCAGCCTCCTCATAGATGCTTTAACTTTTTTTTAAGAGTTTCTTAAGGATACATTCATTAAGCAAAATACCTTCATATTGTCTCAAGCATGTTTTACTGCTAAACTTGTACTAGAGACTGGCTTATATATACAATATCTAGCTTTTGAAAAAGCAACAGCTTTTTTGAATGGTATGTATATACCCTTTTTCAAATGCTTGCACAGTATCTAGTCATTTGAATAATCAATTAGGGAAGAATGGTACTTCTTAAAGGAAAATTCACCTGAAGGATCACACCTATATATTTTAGAAGGAGGTTTAACATCCTATAAAAATATTTCTAGAAATAGATATTTCTCTGGACTGGTACTGAGAAAATCTGTGCTGAATGGCTCAGAATTAAATATCTGGTTTTTAGATGACCCAATTAGGCATTTGGAATTCTTCCGTTAGCCTCAATTTTATTCGCACTGAAGGGCTGCAGCCAGCCATCCTGTGGCCTAGGTATTCCAGAAAAGTAAAAAAAGCTATCCAATTCAGGTAGGATAAATTCCTCAGTGTTTTAAATGTCTCTGTTTGCTGTAAATTTCAGTAGAGTTTATATAACATTTCAATACATATTTTGAGATTTCATTTCCCACCAAATGTCTCAATTTGAAGCAGAAAATTCTCACTGAAATTCTGAAAACTATACACTAGCCTGAGAAGCATGCCAACAAGAATGAACACCTCAATTATTATTTGTAGTCTTTAACTGTATTATCTCATATTTTATGTTAGAAGTGTTAGAATCATAGCTTTCCTCATAACTTTTCTTCCCTAAACACAAATGTGTCTGTGATATATGCCATAGACTTCTAACTGGTGAAATACTAAGAACTGTGCAGTGTTTTAGCTGAGTTATGACAACCTATACCAGTCCTGAAGGCCATTTGTAGTGTTCTTGGTGTCTAAATTTCTGACAAAAGAGGCAACACATCTGTGCTGGCTTACAAAACTATTGGTTTGCTCAAGGAAAGCAGGCACAGAAAATTATGAACAAATGGCAATCTTTCAAGAAAAGTTACAGAAAAATTTCTCCACACTAAGAAACTATAAGAAGAACCATTTCCTTGACAAGAATACTAAAATAATTCCAAGTGCATTCCTGAAACAACAGGAGTATGTCTAGTTGTTAAACAGATGTAAATTGGTAGGTATAATTTTTCTGATCCTGTTGACACATAAATGGAGGTGTTTCAAGTCTAAACTTCAAGCTGTGAAGCAAATACTCTGTAACTGGAGACAGATGTTTTAGTTTATTGATTACTTTCTGAGTGTTGGTTCCAAAATCATAGTTAAAAAAAAAAAAGGAAATAAAAGTATTCTGAAGAAGGCTGTCAGTGCCCTTGCACAAAGCTGTAGGAAATGAGTTCCTCACAGATTCAATGCATTCTTATCTTCAATGAACAGCTCATAGACTCACACTTTCATTTTTCTATGGACAAGAAAAAACAACTTACTTGTGGCCATTCCTATAGGCCATTCCTATACACATTTCTTGCCTATTTGTGAAAACATAAATGCTGCTATACCATTAACTGGTTTTCTTTCTGGCTCCTTTTTCTATCTTAGTTAACCCTCCTGCTCTAAACTCTGTAGGTACTAGTTCAGCTGCATTAAAAGGCTTTTCAAACTAGTGGTCAAAGACTGTTTATCTACGTATGCTATCCATATCTGCATGTTCCTGTGAGTGAAATGAACATGTAAGTGCTTATTACTGTGATAATAAGCATTTGGCCCAACGGGAGTGGATTGAAACAGATGTTGGTTGGATTAAACTAGATTTAATATGGTCCTTGAACATTTTGCTTACATCTGATACAGTACTCCAAAAGGTACCAAGTCTGTCTGCCCAAAACTGCAGACTAAGTAAATATACTCTAAGTAAAAACTATTGGAGGGTTTGTTAACAAATCACGCTATTCTGGATAAAATACTCATGTAGGTAAAATCTGTATATATTATTTATTTTGTCTCACTGAAAATCTGTTTTTTACATAGATGAAAAATGCTTATGAGTTGAAACAGAGAGAGATAAGAGTTTTCCTTTAAGGGTAGTCTCACTGCACCCACAAGAGGTATTACGTATTGGTGAATTCCCAAATATTAAAAGTAACTTCTTTAGAATAATGAGAAAATATGGAAATAATTTTGCTTGGGAAGGGTGTCTGAGAAAGAAGTTTTATGATTCCAGTTTTGAATTTCAGTTGTCCGTACACTCTTTGGGCAATTTTAAACAGATCTAACAAAGGTTTCACATTCTTCAGTAGAATTTATAACATTCTCTCATAGAATTGCAATATTAACAATCAGAGCATGAGTGCTAATATCACCAATTTAGAGTGTCAGACAATTTGTTTTTTAAATGTTGAATTTCATATCAAATCACAACGATTTTCATTATTTCACTACTTAAATACTTGGTTGAACTGTTGTTCTTATATGTTTAAGAACTTTACAAATAAATCTAATTGAAAATATAGCTTCTTAAAATGTATCTTTAAAAAGGTTTTAGGATGTTTTTGAAAGCAGAAACTGCATTATTCTCCTTTTCAATCAGAAGAATAATTTCTTATGGCAGGAAGTACTTCTATCCTCATACTGCAAAGTTGGCAGCTTCTTAGTTGGATGTTAATTAATCTTTTTCCTAATTGCAGACTACATTTATCAGTTTACAGCTCTTCATAATTAAATGGAGATATAAGAATATGTTTTACATGGCATTGCTGAATTATTTCTATATTCAAAAATTAGAAGGTTACTAAGAAGCAAAAAGAAGACTGGACTCGGTTTTTCCATGGTATTCTGAAACTTCACCTTAATTGAAACTAGAACTTTTATTTCATTTCATTTGGGTCTGATGATTTAAAATGATCCCTAGAAATAAAACACGTAAAGAAGGAGGGTGTGATAAAAAATATGACTAAAAAAGCCCTTAATGTATGGTCACTGATAAAATTTTTGTTTCTGGTTTTTTGATATCTGATAGCTTTGAGGACTTTGTTACTTTTGGAAAACTCCTAAATCCACTTTGTCTTCTGCAGCTTCAGTTTTCTGCAGAAGGTTAAGCTATGTTTTCTACAATACTACCGTAATATTACAGAAATTTTACCATAATAACACAAAAATTTCGTTCTACTTTAAGACATTTAAGTTTTAATCTTCTTGATATGCAAGTGAAGTGTCTCAGACATCACTTGAACTCATTAACAGACCGGCCACTGACTTTAAGAAAGATATGACTACAATGTATATATATAAAAATATGTATAAAGCTAAGAGGCTTGCTAGATTTAGGCCACTGATTATAGTATGATAGAGAGCCAGAACCTTACTGACATTTTTAATAATTTTGCATTACTGACGATAGTGTTAATGTCAACGTTGACTTATTGTCAATAAAGTAAATACATTTTCACAGAGGGGTCATATATACATGTTGGATTTTCAAAAAGAAAATCACTAAATTATAAATTGAAACACTGATATTTATAACTCTAAGTATGACATGTTTATACAAGAAATTTTGGAACTAGGACATAATACTCCTCTTCAATATCTTTATAGTACCTGTGCCACTGATCTGTCTAAGACTAGTCCAATGACCAATGTAAACTAAATAAAAAGCACATATGAAACGTCATCTACTTTTTTCTTTTTCTTCATCACTGCTATTTCAGTGTAAAATTTCACAGGAATTAGGAACAAAAGCCTATGATGCTGAATGTGATAATTTTAGAGGTACAAAAATTTCATAGACCTTGAAAGTAAAAATAAAAGAAATTTACTAAATGAGATTGTGATTGAATATTTCTTCTTATACATGTGAACTTTATGCACACAAGAGCAGCCAAGCAACCAAGCCCCTACTTATAGTCACAAAACTTCCTTTGCTACCTTCCCTCAAAAAAAATTACATTTGCTACTTAAATAGAGTTGTACTAAACAGATAAAATAGTTAAAAGATTTAAACCATTCATGAGTAATTCACAAGATTCACTTCCACCTGCCAAATATTTGGATCATATGTTGTCTATTTACAGTCACAGAATGTACCCAGAATGAATTCTGTTGCAGAACACCTAATGCCTGACATTACATTATTGTAACACTCTGTATTGAATTAGTCTGAAAGGAATATATCGATGTGCTAGGATAATGGCTTTCACATCAGACACCATTTATCAACTACTTAGCTAATATCCACTCTTAAATTCAAAGAGTGGATGAAAATGAAGGGTAAACACCAACGTCTACCATGCTTATTGCTTTCAATTGTATGGTTGGCTGGCCATCTGTATTTGATTTGGCTAGTTCAATATGTCTTTTTTTTCTCTCTGCTAATGAATACAAATTCACTGTGCAATTCTGTATGCAGTAAATTACACTATATGGCTGATGCTGTCAGTGAAATGCTAGGCATTGAGTCTGATAATTAAAGAATGACATTTAATGGAATAGCATATCTGGAACTGAATGCATTTTTCTGAGAAATTAACATGAAGGCCAAACAGAGGTTCTTGTTATTTTTAAAAAGAATGTTGGCAAACAGAATGGTCAGAGGAGATATGCTGATATCTCTGCATTAGTTGATGAGATATTATTGCATGTCAGGTTTAATAAATAATAGTAATTTGTTACGTAAAATTCATAGTTACCTTGCATACAAGTTCACTTTTGGCACTACAGTTTCAAGAAATGCAAACATTATTATACTTCCTTTGCATATTTTACTGTACAGTACATAATTTAGGAGCTCAAATTATGTCATAATTTTTACTGACATTGTGATTATTAGAAGAAGCAATGTGCTTGAGGTATGCATAAGGGTCTGTTGATAGAAGCATGGAAACATATCTTCAATTCCAAACTTACTGCAATGTCTGATTTCCTGCTTCTCCTGACTGGCATTTACAAGATCCTATTTACAGCTGTGGTCAAAACTTTATGCTACAAGCTGTTTAGAGCAACAAAAAGCTATCATGGAGTAATGTCATTTCAGTTTTGATATATAGAGCAAAATAACTACTACTTTTGTAGTTTTTTGTTTACTTTATGTTTTACTTCAACTCAGCTACTTGATGGACAAAGACAATTCAGTGAATGCAAAAGTAAAATATATTTTTGCTCAAAATATTTAACTTTTTCATATATAACAAATATAATTTTTATGTCTTGAAATATTAAAGTCTTTTAAAATTGCTCAGAATATATACTAGCCAAAATCACTGAAATAGACTGTGAAAAGAAGCAGTTTTGTCAAATTTTTGTTGTTGTTTTCTTGTATTAGAAAGCTCCATTGGCTTGAATTTTCATAAAAATACGTGACTGCTTAATGGAAGTGGTGTTATTATACTCCACCAGGTATAGTGTGTATATCACTATATACTCATTTTATCAACAATCATATTTCCCCAGTAATATTGAATTGGTCTTCATGTACTACGGAGTCCAGTTCTGAAGATATTTAGCCTCTGGTTAAAACAATATAGATGACAAAATCTATTAAAAAGTATTTTAAAAACTTCCTAATTTTTTTTATATCAATATATAAATAAATCTCAAAAGAGAAGGAGCATTTTATAAGAATAATGTTGTTTTGCCTGCAAGTTTCTGATAAGTATTTTATTGCAAATGAATATTTATATTTTACAATATTATATTTAAATACAATGTTGATCCAATTTAACATTATATTGAAATAAAGTGATATAATTATTTCTTTATTTTTTTAGACATTCACAGGACAAAACCTAACAGAGAGCTCTGACTTTTTCACAGGTTAAACGCAATACAAATAACCTTTGACACAGCCTATTGCAAAAGCAGAGCATCATTCATGTCTTTGGAAAATTAAACTCTTATGCAGGATTTTACATAAAAACGAGATTGTAAAATTTACCCTTTGCATTCAATTTTTTTTAATCATAGAATCACTAAGGTTGAAAAAACCTCTGAGATCGAATCCAACCATTAACCTAACACTGACTGGTCCACTAAACAAACTATGTGACCCTATGTCAAGTTCTTCTTTATCACATGAAATGAAAGAGCTTTTTTGACTAAAGGCTTTATTTCTAGGAGCTATTTTAAAGCATCAGACCCAATTTAATCCTACAAATGTGATACTTACATAAAGCTTAAATCTCTGAGGTTAAATGGTATCATAGTAATAATACATTATGTTAGGAGTTGATGATTTCCATTTGCCTGTCATAATAAATAAGATATCAGAATGAAACTGATGGGAAACAGTTCTCATTTATGTTCTGATTCTATTGAATTTTGCAGTAAATAGGAGAAAATCCTTCATTATCAATTAAAGCTAGCATAAAAGCCTCTTCAGAAAAATATTATATGAAATTCACTGGGATTTTATATGTTCACCCTGTGAATGAGAAATCTGGAGTGATAGAGACCTGAATTTTTGTGTAAGACTTGTATCATGCCCCTCATCTGGGACAACCATGCAGACTGGATGCAGAATGGCATCACATTGGGTTAGCAGATGTTGTTCAAATTCACACATATTTCAAAGCAATGTTGTGTATAAGGCAGTGACAAGTATGGAGTGAAGCTGGTGTGTAAAGCTGAATGGTCTCCAGGCATATCTTGGATACCTTTATAGCATAGCCATTTCAAACAGGCATGATTTATTTCTGTGTATACCCTCTGAGGTGAATAATCATGTGCAGAATTAGTGAAACTAGTAAATTTTCCCTTACTCTAGCATAGAATCATAGAGTCATAGACACATAGAACAGTTTGGGTTGGATGAGACTTTAAAGTTCACCTAGGTTCAACCCTCCTGCAATGGGCAGGGAAATCTCTAGATGCAACTCTTTCCATATGCTTTCTTAATATCTGTACATTTTTCTTCCTAAATTCTCTAAGCAGGATTTCTTAGGATATAGCTAGAAAAAAACAAACAAACCAAAAAAAAAAAAAAAAACAAAAAAACACCAAACACAAAAAAAGAAAAAGAAACAAAATGAAAAAAACCCCTGGATTAATAGTTTCAGAACATGTTATAAAAAGTTTCATTTATTTTAGAACACAGATGAATAAAGAGATTATGTCATAACCATGCACTGCTTTCACATATGGGAAATGAAAATATAGTGCCTTCCTGTGCCTTATGAGTTTCAAACAGACTAACAGATGAGAGACTTCTGAATTGGAAAATGAGGAAGACTTTACCACATTTCCCCAGATGGATAAAGTGATAGCATTTTCTGTAGGAAAAACTTGTGATGGACAGAAAAAGAATGGGAAGAATCTGTCTCTCACAGTAATTGTATAGAGTGCTCATCTGGGAAACAGGCTAATCATCTGTATTTCAGATTGCTCTAGGAACAGTACATATTATTAAATATTTTTTCTAAGCAAATCTATTTCAAATTGGAGACAATGTCTATGATTACTTTTGAGTGTTGGGGGCTGTTTTTAAATGTGTTATAAATAATAGAGTTCCTTTTCTGATGGAAATTAGCATTCTTCATTCCTCCTAGGTAGTATTTCTCCTTTGAGATGAAAATTTATAAGACATTGGAATCAGTAAAAAGGAGGGCTTGAGAAGATCTCATATGTTGTATTACCTGAACAGTAAGGTTGGTTGGTTGGACCTAGATAAGAATCTCACTAACTTTTTGAATTGACATTTGGACACTTTGGTATCTGTCCCTCTGACCGAAGTATGCTGACAATGCTGCTTTTTCCTCTACAATGTGGTAATGAAGTAATTGATTATTTTGCTTTTTTCAGGGCTTGTGGTCAGCAGCAATGTTTTTATGCTCAAAATTCTATTCAATTTTCATAGCAATATGATTATTTTTATATGTCTACTAACCCATTCAGGGAAATGATAAATTAAATTTGCTTGTAAATAAGAGCATTATCAAGGCCTTAGTTTTATTCCATTTTCAGGCTTTATTTTTGGCTGAGACTTTGGTTTAGAGGAGTGCAATACAGATGTTTGTCTACTGAACAGAAAATAGGAGATTCAAATATGTATAGGTAGAGAAAATGATACTAAATCATTATGATAATAACATACTGAAAAAAATCTCCCCTACATCAATACATAAATGCACTTAAAATATAAATGAATTGCAAATATTCAGAGAATTTAAAGCCAATAATTCTCTATTTTGTACGTTCTATGTGTTTCATATTTTGATGTCAGGTAGCATTTCCTTCTCATAAATAACTTTTTAGTGAAACGAATTTTGAATGTGAGACGAGTATCACCACAACTGGAATTATCATTAATAAGAGAACAGCTATCTGAGTTCTATATAGAAACTCGAGGTGCTTTGACAGTGTGAGACCCTATGAAAGGAGCTCACAATTGCTTGTGATTGGTTTGTGAACTGAGGAGGACCCAGCTGAGATTGAACTGCTGCATTTGAGGCCTGTAAGAAAATTGCCACTCAAAGATGGTTATCTAGCCTGTGTAAATGGAAATACTGGATTTCTGTTCAGACAGACATGCATTCTTTCTGATAAGGAACAATACTTAAAGAAGACAAAGTGTTACTGAAGGATGCATTTTGTGAGTAATTGCAATCAATAAAAACCTGATCCCTCAAGTGCCTCCATATCAGAATAAAGGTGAGTTCACTGTGCACCTGTGTTTTGCAATCCTGTTGCATTTTAAAAAATAATTTTGTTCCTGATGTTGAATTTAAAGCTTTATGTAATGAAAAAAAAAAGAAATAGAGAAAATTAATACTCATTTACTTGTGACATGGAAAAAAAAGAATGCTTTTGTGTTATACTATTTTAAGAGAGGCTATTGTGAGATTTAGGTTGAAAGAGTCATGCTGAAATGGAAGAGTGTAGGATTCAATCAAAAGAATATCAGGAGGAAATTGAAGTATCAAGGGAACATGAGTAAACATGAATTCAGGAAAGAAATATTTTCACATTGAAATGGAGTAACAGTTTTTAAAATGCCATTAATAACTCTAAATTTAAAACTAGTTGGCAGATATTTTGGAACATCAGATGGACTTCAAAGGAAATTTGCTAAAATATCTTCTCAGTTATACCAAGAGAAAGAGTTAGACATTCTCTGACAGTAAGTTTCCATTGTGTTCTACTTTTGAGCAGCAAACCAAATTTTGAGGAAAACAAGAGTTTCAGGATCTGGTGAACTTCAATTCAGATTTTGAAACAAAAATTACACTTGATGAAATTTATTTGTTATTCAGTGCTTATTTTTAAATATTGACTAGTCTACTGTGTATGAAAGCTGTACATTAATGTACATGGACATTTTAATCCAACATATCTATTTGCCTGTCAGTCTGTCTCTCTCTCCCTCTCCATCCACATCCTCATTACTAAGTCCATCCTAGTCAAGTATTTCACTGGACTAATATTTTGTACTTTAAACTTCTAATTCCACTGAAATTCTGAGTATGATGTAACAATTAGTTTAGTGCACACTTTATGATTCCCTCTTTCCATTCGTATGTCATTCAGTTGCACCTATTACATTTATCAGAATGTTAAAACAAATAGTATTACTACAAAAAATAATTACCTTCTGGGCTTAAATTGTTCAGGCATGCTTCAGAAGCCTTGTAGAAATTTTTTTTTTTTTTTTTTTTTTTTAGATTTAGGTTTTTCTGCAAGTTAACTGCACAGATATTATTAAAAGAAATATGTCAATAAGGAAAAATAATTGAGTTACACTGTACAAAACACAGGTAACTTCAAACATTCCTAACCCTTGGTATAACAGCTGTATTTCCTAGTTAATAAATGCATTTGGTTTTCTTATATATGTGTAAATTAGCACTTCAGTGTATCTTGGATCATCCAGGGAAAGCTCCCACTGAGCCATGAATACATCAAGAATAATGTGCTGGTACTAAAAGAGTCACATACTTAATATACATGCTTACAAATAAGTCATAACCACAGGTTGAATCCTTCACTGCAAAATTTCCAAGTCTTCAAAATATTTCACAATGTTAGGAAAATTCTGATGAAGTATGAAGGTGTTTAACTTATCATAAATCATAGTTCAGTTCTGTCATATAACTTTCCCTGAAGCTCTGAATTCAATATTGCATGTTCTATGAACAGATTAAACTAGCATTTTCTTCCTACGGGCAAAATTGGAAGCAGTTTTTCTAATTTGTGGCATACAAATCCATTCAGTATTTGTGACAGTTGTAAGAGAAATAAAGGTCAAGCTGTACCCTGTGGTACCTATATTCATTCAATTTTGCCACTTGAAAAGTACATTTAATCAAATTTTTCAAAGTTATGGCTTTATAAATGGCTATTTATTTCTGGCCTTGGATTTGCAATTTGCATTACTTTTTTTACCCACTTCATCATGTGCATAATTATCTATCCAATTCAAAAATTATGAACACTTTTTGAAGAAGTTCAGGTCTAACCAGAGTTGAAGCCTCACTGATTTTTCTTCTACTCTCTTTCCAATACTGAAAAAAAAAAACCCTTGAGTAAAACATCAAGGTTTATCTTGATGTTTTATTTAATTCTTCCTGGAGGATTACTTTACTCTGCAACAAACGCACACATGAAAAAAAATACTCAGTATTGTCTTCTGACCTCAGAGTGTTTAGCTATCTGAGAAAAACATGCATAAGCAGTGAATTTAAAGCTGACCTTTGAACACTGAAGCCACTTTCAGGTTGAGATTTTTGTCTGCTAACTATAGTTTATGCACCTCAGTGAAATACAGATGGTAGGTGAAGTACAGCACCAAACAGAAGCAAGGAGATTTTACTTGAAATATAACGACTGCTAAGAACAATTAATGTGGATGTGGCTCACAGACCCGATTAGAGCACAGAATATTATCTAGAAAAAAAAAGTAGGAAATGCAAGCTAAAAGTTAGATAAATTCTTAGGGCCAGCTGATCTTATCTTAAGGTTAAACTATCAAACATTTCCAGAATAGTTAAGAAAGTTCTGAAGTTTGACAAAATAGAATAAAAATAAATAATATATTTTTAAGAATATTATAGCAAAAGATATTATCAAGTTGGGATTTTTTTGTTTTGTTTTTCATAAAAAAATCTTTTTTAATCATTGTTTGTATGGAGGAAAAATCCATTTGAGAGGATAAATAAAACAGGATGTGGGAATCATAGACTACACATTGTAGACTGCAAGTGAATCTTGAAGTCAGAATGAGACTCTTGGAACTCTTTAGCTCTTTCCTAATTAGACAAAAACCATTCTGGGCCTCTGCAGAATATGCATGGTTAACATTTACCTTTATTTATGTTGTTATGTTGGAGATACATCTCTCTTATTTATGATATATCCTGGTTATGTTCCATGTAACTATATAATTTTCCAGCATACTCTGTAATATACTCTGGCAAAGTATATTTCTGATGTTTTTCAGCTTTGATGATCTTTTTAACCTTTGCATGGTGTCAGGATGACCATCCTAATATAATTTTTCTTCAGAAAAAGAACAGGAAATCAAATACAGTAATAACTGAATAAAATGGTCTGCATTCAAAGCAATAGACTTGGGACCTCCATGTGGATGAGAATGAGGATGGTCTTGGATGAGTTTTGTTGAGACTTTAGCCTTAGTGAAGATGAGTAAACAAACTTAGCACACATAAGCCTGGGTAAGCAACTATTCAAGTCCTATTGGCAAAATCCATCAAAATTTCTGAATCTGCCTGTATCTTACAAGTCCAATGCTTCTGACTTCAGGTCATCAACATGGAGATTTGATGTTGGTTCCAGCAGCATGGACAAGCAACTGCAGCAGCAGCTGTAATAAACCTGTACTTCATCACATTCAACAGAGCAAAAAAAGCATTGAGTGGGGAACATCATCCTCACAGTACAACACAACTTCATGAAGCCAGTACACAGTTACCCAGTGTCAAATGAACCTCAACCCTGCTTACACTACCTGGACAGCTGTGGATGCTGTCAGGACAAACAAAAAAAGCTGTCATGAAGCAATCTTATCACTATCCCCTATACTAGAAAAGAAAGAAAAAGTACTAGAGAGCTAGACAGTGATTCAGTGGGTAGAATGGCAGCACTGAAATCAGCCTTGCAGCACTTGGAAGTTATAGACCATTCAGACTGTATTTTGGAGCTGTTGCTAACAGCAAAGAGCACAGAAACTTTATCAGGAGAGACAGCACCTATGCTATCATTTGTTATACTGCAAGGATGAAGAAAATACTAAAGGAAGATGAGAAAGTGGCCATGAGCTACTGTGTATATGGCTGCAAGGATCATGATTTGTTTGGTTTTTATTGTTTAGCTTTAGTACATATTCAAGGTTGTATTTGTCATTGAAAACAGTTTGAAAGACGTACTTGCAATTGGAAGGGTTTTGTTCAGCCATAATTTTCTAGGTAGTCCTCTGAATCCTTATTTATATATACAAGGTGAAGTCTTTGTTGCTTAGAATATGGGTGTGCTAATAATGAGAAAAAAAATCCTTTTTTACGTAATAGCTCTACACTTCAAACATTGCTGTGCTTGAATATTATGACTGCTTTCTGCCTGTAACTAGGTATGTACCTGTGGTGATGGAATATAATTTTTAGTTATGGAATTCAGGCTCCTCTTACATTCAGATGAGATCACTGCAAAGTAGTCTCTTTAATTTCCAAAAATCTGTTCTATTTGAACCTTCTTTCCAAGCATGAAGAAAGAATTAATTAAGAACTGAGAGTTTGAATTTTATTATGAATAATTTTATTAATGAATCTTCTACTGCTATTTTTAATGTTTATTGGTTTGCTGTGATTACAGCAAAATACAGTTGGGTCTTTGAGTGCATGTAGTGCCATGTCCTGTACCACCAGGTGCTGCCCCCTCCATCACTCCATTCCCCCTGTTGTCATCACCCCCACCCCATCCCCTTGCCTGCCTTTCCATCATCTCTGATCAGGGCTTTGAAGAGGTTTGTACTATCTCCTACAGATAGGACAATCTGCTGTCACAAAGCACATGGATGAGACCTTTCACATCCTGAGAAAGGGCCAATTTCTTCCTCTTGCTGTACCTCATCAGCTCTGACCTTAGAGCAGGTTACTCAGGTTTGGTCCACCCAGCTCTCAGAAGCCTCTAATGATGGAACTTACACAAAAGGCTTGGTAACTTCTTCCAATTCTTACTGATTTTCATAGTGAATTGTTGCTTCTGCGCTCAGTCTGAACTTCCCCTGTCACCCTGTTAGAATTTTGGACACTTATGGGTAGATGGCTGGCTCTAACACCTTGATGATCTCTCTGAAAAGTATTGGAAGATTGCAATTAGCTCCTGACCACCTCAGATGGCTTAATTCCAGTTTATGAATATTTTTCTTTTATTTGGGTTGCAAAACTGGACATAGCATTTAAGACATAGTCAATCAAGAACAATCAAGCATGATTTATCTTGATGAATTTATGCTGGCTATTTCCAATCGCCTTTCATCTCTCAGTAAAAAAAGTGAAGGGGAGAAAGATGAGATAAGCACAAAATTACCTTTTCTAAAATAGAAAGCATAAAAAGAACCATTTAAAGCTCAGTTTCCATATCCAGCAGAAATGGGACCAGTTTTAAGAAATCAGATTTGACAATTTCTCTTTACATAAAGAATAAAACAAACTTCAGGGGGAAGATACGGAGAAGTATTTCTATACCAATAAAATCAAGAAACAGGTATTCACACCCTCTGGGTGATCAAGTATTTATTCCTTCTGCATGTAGAAGGTGAATCTGACACAGTGACAGAGCAGCAGCATCCCAAATTCCTCTGTTCATCTGTAAAGGGAAGTCTAGCTCGTTGACAGCAACATTTTTCTACCATATCTGTGTTGTCCTAGGCTCTAATTTCATATTTATATGTACTTTGAGGGACGATGTTAGAATGTGCACAGGTAGACAAAGGCATTATATTCTACAAAGCCTTCTTCACTTGTAAATATGCCTCTTTTCCAGATATGTATGTGGGATGTTTATCTTACAGAAAAGTGGATTATTTTCTTACAGAGGAATTTCACGTGTCGGAAACCATAATAATCATTATTTACTTAAATCTTTATTCAATTCCATAGCTCAGTCATGCAGCAAGTACATATCATTACAGACCTACCTTTTGTGCATGCTTGGCTTACTAATTCCCTCATTAGAATGAAATATTAAGATGAAAAAGAAAAGTTTTGGCAAAGTGTGAAGAAAATTGATCACAATACTTTAAATGATAGATATTTTTTTAACAAAACCACTTGAAATAGTAAGTGATTGTCTTAGATTGTCTAATATTTCTAAGACTATATTAGAGACAATTTGTCTATAATAAATTCTTAGACATATTTTGCTTATACTTTGCTTATAATTGAAACAATGAAAAAATTCTCAGCCAGTAATCTATAGACCAAATACAATTCTTCATAGATAATTATTACAATTTTCAAAGTGTTTCACAAAGGGCATCAGAGTATTGCTATGTTTTTTGGTGTATTTAATCAATTTTTCAGTTATCTTAAAACCATAGGTACATAATAAAGTAAGAATTTTCAGATCACACTGTTTGTGTGTATCCTGCTAATTTGGACCTCTCTTGCTTCATTACAGAATGAACAATACATAATCAAAGTGGCAGATCACTCTCAGGTTCTTCCTCGGACCAGACAAATTGTTTGAATTAATAGCTGGGAGACTGGCAAAACCTGGTAGTAATTTGGTCATTAGACGTAGTCAAATCTCTGCGATAAGCATTATGCACAGGACACACAAAACCATCTTCCTTCCTCAATCCTCAGTGTCCGGAGAGGACACTTTCAGGATTTTGCTTCAAAAGAACAGAGTACTGGCAAAGTTGCTTACTTGGTTCAGAGAGATTTATTTGCTTGGCTTTCATATTTTCACTGAAAGAGGAAGACATTCCTCTCTGAAATTTGATCTGGACTAAAATTTTAATGCTGTCATTCCTTTATTGGCTGAACATGACTTTGATAGTTTCAGTTGCATTTTAAACTCATAAGTATTTAATCTTTCAACAATGCTGCAGGTTGGTAATTTTGTCCTTGTAAAAAGCTAGTCAAACAACATCTTTACAAAGTTGTTTTCAATTATATCTCCCTTTAAAGACATTATTTTGGATGCATCACTATTATGGATAAGACACAAAATTCTATTTAAAAATATTCCTAACACTTGTTATATTTTCATATAAATGCTTTCAGCTTAAGGGCTGTCTTTGTCATGATCACCAGAGACAAAACTCAAAAGCTTTTCAAGATTTATTTTCTTTAGAATTATTTTTTTTAATAAATAAATGCTATATGATTTCCAGGTACATAACTAATCCTCCTATTAGAGTAAATATTCTACACTAGACTTGATTACTTTAGCAATGGTAACCAATTTTGTTATGTTGGTAAATACATACTTACTAGTCACATGGCAAAGCTATAAGATATTTATACTTAGAGAGAACATTTCAGAGAAATACCTTCCTTGGATTACTCTCTGAGGAGTTAAATAATTAAGAGGGGAAAAATATTTCTAATTTTTAAAGCTTATTTAAAATTTTGCAATTTTTAAAGGGAGAGAAAACTCACAGTTAATTATGGTGCATTAACTTTCTTTTTATGCAGGGAAAGGAAGCTGAAGACAAGTAATATTCTCTTTTCTGTCTTCCTGATCTAGTGCTTGTAGAAGAAAATACAGAACTTTCAGACATTTTCCCTATGAATAATTTACCTGTCACTGCATAAACACGATTTTATTTTTTTTTTTCCTAGCTTCCATGAATTTAGAAACAATACATTTTTACCAAAACCACACATACAGTTTCTAGAATGTTACTGCTAAGGTCTCAACAGTGTTATCATCACCTCCAAGTTATATTGAATTTTATTAAAAAAAAAAAAAAACAGGAATCTGTAGTAACTTATGAATGTTTATTTTATTCTACATTTTAGATAGGTAAACTTTATTTGCAAAGATGCTTTATCAGTTTTTAAAAAAAATTGATTCTTCATGTAATGAAGTTTTATGGAAAGTATTTCTGGAAAATATCCTTAGTATCATAATTTTAGTATCAGCTGATAGCTTATAAGTCCATTTTTCACTAAACTTTATCGAAATTCTGTATGTCATTGTCATTAGATTCGGCATCTGCACCTGATAATATACAAGTCATTACCCAGTAACATATATTTCAATATATTTTGCTTCTGTATTTTAGTTTAATAGTTTTGCTCTGAATAGCTACCTTAAACAGTTCTTCAAGCTATCACACAAAATCTCACATATTCCACTTCATCTCTGTTTTCTTTCCTCAAAATAATATTTGCTAGTAATTACATTTATTTTATCAGGAAAAGTTTACATCTTCCTCATGCAGTTTAGGATTAGAGACTATAGAAAATAATTTGTAGATAAAAACATACAAATTTAAATAAGATTTGTGCAAGCTGATGTTTAATTTTTGACGTTTAAAAAAGAAAAAGCAGATTTTTAAATAAAATTAAAACTCTTTAAACCTTTTAAATGTGGTTATTTTCTAGATGACTCTTTAAAAATATAAAACAATTCAAGCCCATTAGAAACTTTAGTCCACTATAAATATTTAATCTTGTATTTTGCTTTTAACCATTTTAAGAAACTTCCAAATTCTTTTGGTTTCTGTACATTAACTATTTTACCTGACTTCAAAATTATATTAAGATTATATAGATTATATTCTATATATATTAAATGATATAGATTAGATTATATAGATTAGTTTATATAGTTTATATTGTTTAATGAATAAATTAATTATTATGTTATCTCATATAAATAATGTTGAAGACCTGTGTTTCTATTTCAAATTAGGAAATTATTTTTCTATTCGCTTTTCTTTTAACCAGACAAGGACTGTGTATTTATTTGCAAGAGGAAAAAAAAACTATTCAGAGAGAATGACATACAATAATAATCATGACTTTTTTAAACTTTTTTCAGTAAAACTTTCAATGCCTTAATAAACTGTTTTTCTTCAGAAGGTATCATATTTTTCATGCAATTTTTAAAGGCTGTTGCTTAGGAAATATTATTATCTGATGTATACATTTTAAAAGACACAAAAAATGAGAAATAGTTGTCATAATTGCCATTTGTTTCATTTTTTTACCTAGAATTAAGTTATCTGCTTCAAACAGAAAGCTTATCTGTACCTTGATTCTTCCCCAAGCCCTAGAGATAATATTAATTGAGAGCTAGAATTTGTGTTGACTTTTTTAATGAAGTTAATTTCTTGTGGATTATGGACTAGCACCTGCTGAGGAGCGTAAACACTGCTAATAGGAATTGAAGGAAATATAAAATTTCAAATCTTAGTATATATGATTTTCAAATTAACTTATTTTTCTGTCAGGTGGTTTTATTATAGTAATTATGCTCAAACAATTTAAAAAATTATATATACAAAATTCTTCCTTTATTTCTATGAACTGAGTGACCAGTTATGCAGTATTTAGTGTTCAAGACAAATTCACATGTTTGTCACAAATTACCTACTCACTGAGAGTTTCTGTTCATAGTTCATTGTACATGTGCTACATATTGTATAGAACAAGATGGGAAGCAGAGAGGAGAAGTGGTTTCATTGTCAAGGCTGCTGCATACTTTGGCAGGCAGGACCAAGGGGAAAGGGAACATTTCTACTTCGTTGAGTTAGTGGATGCATGCACAGTGGGGAGAATCTCCAAGATCATCGATTAGGCAGGAACAGAGAGGCACATCATGACCCATGCTGAATGTGGTGAGCAAAGCAAAAGGTGATGAAGAGAGCAAAGCCAAGTCTAACCTTAAAAAGGGTCAACAACTACTCCTATAGACAAGGAAGCTGTTATGCTCACAGTAAGAATGTTTGAAGTCCTGAAGTTGCCAAATTTGTCAGAAAGATGGAGTTGGAAAGTCAGAAAGCTGGAAATCTTTATTTTTTAAACCTTATGCTTAATCAATTTTGGGCAGCAAGTCTGATTTTTACTTTGCTCAAGTTTCTGGTTTGTGTTCTAATAAAACTGTTATATGTTGACAAATTACAGTGCACCATTCAGTGCTAGCTCCTCTTTTTATAATATATATTGCTATGCTTGTGCAAATATATTTTTTATTATTTTTATTTTTATAAACACCAGTTTTAGGTGCTATTAACTAAATAAAACATGAAATGTTATAAACAATATAATAACAATAACTGTTGATATACAATAATTGTTGATATAGGAAGGACAAAAAAATGCTAATGCTTTTTCATCTATTTTCCCAAAGGTCTATCCTTGCTGAAACTCCTGTGAGGGTTTTAGCCCATCAAACCTTTTATTACACCAGTGAACGCAAGTGCCTTCAAGGCAAGATAAGACAAGAGGCAACCTTAATATCCCAGTCTGAGAAAATGCTATGTGTGTTTTTTTGAGCTGTAGTTATACTGTTTCCTTCTCTAAATTAATGTACATAATGTTTAAAAGGAGGACTATAAAGGGAGGAGGAAATGGGAGAAAACTTCATCACAGTAATTCAAAGTCTTTCTGGGGTGAAGTTAGATTAGCTGTTAGTCTCAGTCAAGTTTTCTTTGGTCTGTATTCCTCCTGAGGTGTTTTATCTCTCTGATATTTATGTGGTATTGTGGTCTGGATTTATCTACTGTCTTTGAGAGAGAGACTGGGAATTTAGCTGTTTTAAACTCCTTTAACGTACAGTATAGAGGGGCATATTTATTTGTGGGAATTCAGCCCTTTCTTAGCAGACTAAAGGGTAGCTTGTAATGTTCTATGTAGTTTTTAAGGTATTTTACACATACTTAGCCTACTGCCTTGTTTAAAGGGCAGTAACTCTTAATTTTCACTTTGTATAGAGGTAAACTCTTCAATTTTTCAATTTAAAAAGTCTTTCTGATGTTATAGAAGATCATGATTATGAGAACTTTTTTGTCCTAAGACATAACCCAAGGAAAAAAGTGAGCATTACAAAGCTTCAAAGAATGCAGCAAATAAAAAGCTGAACAAGAACTTGGTTGGAAATTTCTCTTTCTACACAGAGGGGAAAATTTTTCCCTAGATAGGTTTTAGAAAAGGTGATAAATTCAGATTATTTTCCCTTTATGTAGATTTACAGCTATATTTTCAGCTTACATTTCAACTTTTTTTCAAAATGAGACTAGAAATTGCCACTGTATTAATCATGCTTCAAATATTTATAGTATAACAGCCAATTCAACTTCAACTATAGAATTGCTACCACTGTCCCTAAGGTAACTCAATTATACTTTTTTTGTATTACATGATGTAATGCATCAGTCTAAGAGCATAATGACATAATAAATAAAAGCTGAGAGAGAAAGGAAACTTGAAATAACTAATTGAAATAAGCTTTGCCAGACATGAAGAGAGACTGAAGAAATTAACTAAAATAGTTTTTTCAAGAGATGGAAAGACTTACAGCAAAATTTTGGGCTTCAATCCAAAAATATCTTCCACGTACTCCTATCATATTAGAGGCACACATTAACTTGCAGTCTCAAGATCTATCAATTTAAAATTAATGTACTGCAAAAAACATGCTATACAACTGCTCACCATCCAATGACTGATGCACAACTCAGCCCCAAATAATGATTGACCCCTCCTATCTAACTCTGTCCTGTTTATATACTGACCATGATGCTATGTGGTGGGGAATATCCCTTTGGCTGCTTTGGGTCAACTGTTCCAGCTGTGCTTCCTCCCAATTACTTGTGCACCTGCTCACCGGCAGAGTCTGACACACTAGAAAGTCCTAGATTTAGAATTAAAACATCAGTGTTTTATCAACATTATTCTCATTCTAAATCCAAAACAGCACTGTACCAGCTACTTAGAAGACAACTAACTCTGTCCCAGCTGACACCAGGTCAGTTAGAAAAGGAATTTGAAATTGTGAGTAGAGTAATCTGTAGGTAGAAGAAAGAAGAAATAATTAGGTTGCAGTAAGATGACTACCAGTCAGGTAATCAAGTAGGTGAAGGGCTTATTACAGGCCAAAAATAGCTATAAAGATGGCAAACATTCCTTTATAAGTGCATTCAAGAAGGCATGTATGTTAGCTTATCTTCCAAGAATCTCCTTATTATACTAAATAGATTTTGTCTTCACTTCCTTTTCACTGGAACTATTTATTAAAGTGGGTTCCTTTCTCCAGAGGTGTTACATATACTCTGTGACTACTAGCAGGAAAGTGTAAACAATTGTTTAACATTTGTGAACCAACAATTCTAAACACAGTCCTTGTGTTTGTGTTTATTAACATTCAAGCATCGATAAATAGATCTGATATTTTCCAGTTCCTTTGGGCCAAAATCCCACCAACGCCTCTCAGCATGAATCCAATGTGTTTCCAATGTGACCAATTAATTTTGCAAATGAAAAGCATCTGTGCAGGGTGCATGTCTCAGATTTGAATCCATTTCACACTACATATATAGCACACTGTATCTCTGGAAACATTTCTGTTTAGAAAATGACAGATAGAAGTATGAGAAGGAGGAAGTTAAAGAAAAGAACAGTTTTCTGGAAAAAGAAAAACAACCCAAAACCAACTGTAAACCTAAACTTGATTTTAGCACTTTATGTGTAATATTTCTTTCTTTTGGACTGTTTTCTAAATAGTTAAGAATCAGTGCAACTACACATAGAACAACTATTACATTCCCTGTGAACAAGAAGACAAATCTTAAAATGAACTGAAAAAACAGAATGGACTAGGATGGAAATTAACTTTCCAAAATCCAAGATGGTGACGGAGGGAAGGGAGGGGGCAAGAAAAGAAACAAAACCAAATTAAAAAAGAAAAAACAGACCCAACCAAGAACACAGAAACCCCAAAACCAAAATCAAACAACATAACCTGAAAACCCACAAAGAAACAAAGATATTTAGCTGTCAGTAACTAGTAGGTAAAAAAGAAATGGGAAGGGAGGTTTCCAAGTTCACAAGTTTTGTTCTAGGTGTGTAGTGTAGCCATGAAGAAGTAGTAATCAAGATTTCATCTTTGAAAGGTAGCTGTGTTTTGAGAAAGGGACTGATCAGGATTTTAGATTTACCTTCAATAGAATCCTTCTGGTTATTAATGTTATGAGGAATAAAGTTGCTCTGCATGACTAAAAGAAATAGATGAAGTAAATAGAGACAAGATTAGACTCTTTTGCACCCCTCCACACTGTTACACCATATAAATCTCACTAAGACCTTGTAAGACTGAGCCTTAGAAATTCCTGTTGACTGGCATTCAGCCTACATTTTTCTGTTAGGCATTTATAGGAAACATCTTACCCCATCACTACATTCATTGCAGTATCTAATCTATCTCTATTGTAGTGTCTCTCTTATTTGGTTGTACAAGAAAAAGAAACACTTCCTATCAAGGACTCATCTAGTCCAACACATTTGACCTGATAGAGAAATTCTCTACCTTGGAGTGAGGCTTTATGAGATAAACTACAAAAATTGGTGGTTTTTGCACCTACAGAAAACTTCTTTTTTTTGAGAAAATGTAAAAAAGTCCTGTAGTTTCTCTTATATTTTGTTTTTAGTATATTTTCTGTGGTTGCTGTTGTAAATATTGTTCAAGAAAGCTTAGACTTTTTTCCTGTCTTTTTATTTTAAATTTCAGGCATCTACCATTAATTACATCTCATTGCAATATGTCCCATAGGACACATAATTGATTAGACATTGTATAAATAAGTGTTTCTATTTATCATTTTTTAAATTTGCTGCATACCTATACACATTGTTAGTCAAGTAGTGAATATTTAGGTGTTTGTGACCTTTCTTCTTAAATGAATTTCTCAAGCAATCTAATCGTGTTACCTGCTTTTCTCTGATCTTCATTCAGCTTGTTCCTTTTTCCTTCCCAATCAGGTACCAAGATGTTGAGAAATACATAAAGTATTCCAGACACAGTCCTAACAGACCTGATAGACAGTGACTAATACTTTCATGATTGATTAGTTAATGTTTTGGCATATGATACCAAAATCTCCATTAACCTTGGATTATTTTTTCCCCTGAAATATCACATTTAGAGCTGGAAGAGAAATGTCAGTACTTCCAGAATTTTTTCAAAAATTAGATGTTCTCCTTTTTTTAAGAACTGAATTAAAGAGTAAAAAATATATATGAACCAATAATCCTCTATATTAAAGTCAGTTAGAATATTTCATTTTGACATTTTCCAAATGTTGCAATTTTATCCTTCTAAATTATGTCACCTATAATTAACTAACATTTTTGCATAAAAAGCTAATAATTTTTTTAAGCATGTTGAAGGTCAAAATAGGATATTCTGAATAATTCTGAATGATTTAGTATGCAATGAGATGTAGAAAATCACTTTTTCCATGGATATTCATAGCATAAACAATTTGACACATCCTAAAAAATTAAACTCAGTAAAAAAGTTCTTACCATTTATAATCATAGTGACTATTTGTTTTCAATTATTGCTCTTTTAACAATATCATCCATGTGTTACCTTCCTACATAATACTTTGTTTTTCCCAATTAAGCTGTTTTTCAAATTTTTTCTTCAAATACTTCTGTACTTTCTAGTTGTTGCATTTGTATTCTTGCTCATGAATGCTTACTGCACTTTCAGTTGCAAGTTTCATTAATATGCTCTTTACTCTCACTTTCAGGTTGTTAATGAAGATGTCTAATAGGACAAAAGATGATTCTGACCCCTTGGGCAGTATATGACACTTCATTTCATCTTGAAATGTTGTTCCTGATTATTCTCTGCATTGCCTCAGTGAATCTTCATCCACAGTACGTCATGCTTATTTAGATCTGAACTAAAAGTCTAAAATTTCTTTGGACATTATATCAAATATTAAAATTAAAAAACAAAAGAAAATATCTCTCAAGCCCAAGTACTGTATGTCTAGACTGCTCTCTCTAATTATTTCTGCAGTTCTGTCAAAGATAAGATGGGTTTATCACGGCATAGAGAGATCTGCCATGTATGCTTCTTGTTGAACATGATTCCACTATTAATGCACTGCATACGTAGGCAATGAAATTCCATGAATTTTCCATGACCCAGGGAACTAAGAGAAAGACACTTTCTTGAAAAGTTATTGTCCAAATTTGACATGGTCAGAAGAAAGCAATAGTGCTACAGTGACAGACCTTTTTCCTCAGCCATTGCTCAGCCACTCTAAGTAGGTGTTCTCCACCAGACGTTGTCTGCAGCCCCTCTTCTGGAACAGATACAGACCCACAACAACTGGTTGGAATATTCTGCTTTTGTCAGACCTTGATTAGAACTAAAGAAAGGCTAAGAGTTAGACAGACAGCAGGGGAGCCCAGCTCCTCTGAAAGGCACAGCTTGGCAGCTGCTCTTAGCACTTGTCCTAGTACATACAGACCAGGACAAGCCCCCGCCTAAGAGAAAAGAGTTGCTAGCTTTTTTATAGCATTTTGTTTTTAAGTTGAAGAATGTAATCAGGAGGTTGTAAAGATTTTGTGTGAGAAAATAATTAATGGACACACGTCCATTTCCTAACTCCAATTAGGAGTTAGGAAATCTGAATTAATTGGTATCTTTGTTTAGACTTCTAAGTCCTAAAGGTAACTCTCTATGGAATATACAGCAAAGCATGTTTTATCAGAAGGATGACTTAGTCTCAAGAAATTACTTAAGTCCAGAGTACTCTTGTGTCATCTGAGGACACTGACCAGTTGCTGTATTCTTTTGTTCTCCTTCCTTCATAGCAGATAAGGTTTTACACTAGCCTAAGGATTCCTAAGGAATCTTTATAAGAAGTGGTAGCTTGCTATCTGTCAAATAAAAGTTTAATTAACTCAGTCTTTAGAAAAGTTTGGAATTATCTTCCAAAAGGGACCAATGACTATGAATCTCAAGCAGATGAAGGTATACAAAACAAATAAATTTGAATTTCACAATTTACCATAAGTTTAATCTTAAGGTTTTATATTTTGTTTTGTTTTCTTTGCAGAACTGGTGAAACATCTGACTTTAGACAGCTCTTCAGAACTGATCTGTCAGATCCTCATCTGATGCAAGTCAGCCATGGATAATTTGGCTTTATTTTGAATCTGTAAGCAAACTTATTTACACCAACAAAACATCTCAAGGGCTCACACCTTTTTTTTGATTGATGGTTCTGAACCTTTGATTGTGATTCAGAAGATTGTGAGTCAGAAAGCAAGACTGACTCACATTAAAAACAGTTCAGTGGTCTTTCCAGCAAGAAGGGAACAAAGTATTTTCTGCTTATAAATCTGATTCAAAATTTCCTTCTACTTCATTTTTCTTCCAGCTTCTACTGGCTTGGTTTGTAGGAGGTGTTTTCATGTTTTGTTTAGGTTTTGTGGCTTTCTTTTGTTTTTTGTTGTTATGTTCTATTTTAGATTTAATGTATTTGACTTACAGCAGGGTTTTGGTAGCAGAGGCAGGGCTTGTGAAGAGACACCAAGAGCTGCCCCACTGTTGGGCACAGATAGTTCCAACCATGTCCAAGGACCTGTCACTGGTTGATGTTAAGCCATCAGTGATGCTGTTACCATGTCATTGATAAGAGGGGAAAAATACTGAAGTTGTGAGACAGAGGAGTGAGAATATGTGAGAGCAAAACTGTGTTCACTCCAAGGTCAGTGAAAGAAGGGAAGAAGCTGTTCCAATTCCCAGAGCAAAGATTCCCTGCAGCAGTAATTTATTAATTACAGTTACTTGCATATTAGAACAACAAAAATTTCTGCAGATTATGATTTTCCAACTTATGATTTTTGCATGCTACCTATATCAGTTTTATCAGCTTTTTGAAAAAAATTTTGTGTGAAAGGTAGGAAAATGTGTTGATTTCCTTGGCATAGTCAGCCTTTTTAAACATGTAAAATGCTTTATAATAAGACATTTGAAAGAATATTGAACAAAAAAGGCTCTTTCCTAGAAAAAGAATTATGTGCTTGAGATTTACAGAGTATAGGCTAAAGAAATAAATAAAGGAAATAGCCAAATTCTAAACAAATATCAAGGGTCATTTCTTCATGCAGAGAATTCTAACTATGTTAGTGTTACATAATGGTTTTCAACTCAATTGGGTTGGAAAAATAGAGAAGAAAGGCAGTGAGTAATCATTAGAGTGCTCCCTGTGGAGGAATAGAATTTGAAGAGGGAAAGGACCAATACTTCTGCACCTTCTTGGTGGGAAGCTTTAAAGTAATGTCTAACGTACTACATTTGTCTGCATTCTTGCCCAATAGTTCTTTGGTCAAAGTCCCTACCTTCAGTGAGAAAACTAATAATAAAATTCAGCAATGTGAAGAACTTTATATGAATGAAAACCAGAAATGTTTAAATATACCAAGGTCATGGCAAAAATTCAGTGCATGTTTGGGACCTAAAAACAAAGTGCAGCAAGAATAATTGTGCATATTGGCTACAGCACACCAGTGACAAACTGCTCACTGTAGGAACAGGAAAACTGAGGGAGCTTGGTGTGCTGCTCTAAAGCACATATGAAGCAAAAGATTGTACATAGGTGCTTACAGTGGTGCTCTGTTGAAATCAATGCAGATATGAAACAAAGATGGAGCAACACAACAGTGTTGTGATTGTTGTGGTGGTTGTGCTCCATCAAGAACCATACAGCCAATAGGAACTAGATCAAAAGAATGATCAGATGATAACAAAAAGCTGAGCTTTGCTTCATTAACTTGAAAATGTATGTTACTTCTTATGTCCCTACATATGCTAATGACTAAAGTCACTTCAATTCCACCCAAATGTGAAATAACATAACTGTAACTTCACTTCCCCTTCCTCAAAGAAAATGATGTAAATGTAGCTTAAGTGGGCCAAAGACTACTTCATTGTAGCTTCTGAGATTGGTCAGTGGGCTAAACCTGTTTTTTTTTCCATATGGAAGCCTACTGGGTAAGAACCATACTTTGTGTGCGCTAAATTATGACCTCGAGCTGGCTTTAATTGGTGACTAGAGTTTGTCTGGATAGTGCTTCAGATTCATCTTTGTAGTCAGCTACTATTAATGACAATCTCTGAACTTTGTCACTAATATTTTCTATGTGTTTGTTAGGAAAGTGTGTTATTCCATGAACTGCGAGTCCTTCAAGGACAGCAGCAGCAGCCGGCAGTGGAAAATATACCAAGAATGTGCATGCTGTCACTGTGTGACCCTGAATAGGTTAGTCAGACCACCCTCTGATACAGTGGGCTGTTCAGTGTGATGCCTAAAAATTTTTATGTATTTTTTCATATATTCATAGCTCTGTATACTAATTACGAAGCTCCTGGTATTTTTCCTACCCTACCTGTCAGATTTTAGAGTAAACTAACCTTCTAACATATTGCTGAAATACTGTTTAGTATTATTTCCAAGTAGGGCAAAGAAGACATAACGAGAAGTGGGGCAAAGAAGCCCTTGGACCAGCTCCAAGGGGCTGACCCAGGGGTGGGTTACTGGGGCAACTGAATCTCTTATTGGATGTACCTGTTATCTATCTTAATTAATAAGCCCTATAAAATTGCAGAAATCTGATGAACATGTGCCCATCACCACCAGGAATCTTCCAAATAAAGGTCTACTTTTTACTTTACTATTTTAACACTGTTGTAAGGGTTTTTGCTCTTTTGATTCTAGGCAACAAGTGGGGTCCCAATAAATAGGCACTGACAGACTGGCAGAGCCTGAGGATCTTGTTTATACTGGGACTCTAATAGTTTGATCAAATATAAAGGGTTCCAGAAAATCTTCCCCTTTCATATGACAGCATGTCACATCTATACCTGCCTTATGAATATCATTTTGATGGTAAGAGGTCCAGTAAATGTCTAACAGACAAGAATTGTTTAAATACACTATTTTATTTGAGAGTACAGCTAAATTATTGTTTTTCACCTCACCCGGGAACAAACTCCTGGACAAGTGAAAAAACACTTCTTGCTTTGCTAGGTTGCTGTTACTGTTTAGTGTGGTTTTGTTTGTTTGGTTGGTTGGTTAATTTGTTTTTCCTTTGATGCCTATTACTTTTCTGTATCTTTCCAGTATAAAATCTTCAGGACAGGATCTTCACATATGCAGTGTTATGTAAACTGCTGTGTTACAAATCAGATTCACAAAGGAAGTAAATTAGTACTGTGTCATTGAAGTTCAGCTTTGGATTGCCAGTTAACCAAAGGTAATTCAGAAGTCTAAAACTTCTTACCAGTCTGACACATGTTTTTGGATGAGAAATATTAATAGTTTTTTTTCTTACTGTTGAACCACACTGTTTATTCGAATTCCATTGTTCTTTGAGTTAGAAATTCATGAACAACCTGAAGAAATGCATCCTTTGTGCCTAACCCTGTAAAACAGTTTTGAAAGAAGCCTTTTATTTTGTTGCCCACAGCCTGGATCCACAGTCAAGCTCTTAACAGCCAAATTGTAGATAAATGGAGACAAGGATTTTAATAGATTTTTAAAATAATCATACCAGGGATGTATACATAGACAAACAATACTATGAAATGAGGCACAGTCAATACAAAACTTGGTGTGAATGTACTAATAAACAGGTAAAAGTACTTAATATTATCTCCCCACGAGACCGAGCCATATCATTATTACCTCAATGAGAAGGTTATGTTGTTTTACTTGTAATGTAACAAACTAAAGGGTAATTTTTTTTTCTGTTAAGTCAGAGTTTCACAGCAGCATTGAAAATCTAAGTTCCAAACCAACACTGTGCAAGCTCTATCTGATTCTCAGTTAAGATTCAAAATGAGTTAGTCCCAGACAAGTTAAGTGGTCAGATTCATTATACATGCAGTACCAAAACTGCAACACCACAATCTGTGTTATGCTCAGAAGTGTCTGTCATGAGCCTTTATAGAGCCTTTCACTTAATAATTATAAAAAAGAAGTCATTAAGTTAGTACCCTAAACTTCTGAATTCTTCAAAGGAAAGAATTGGGATTTAAGGCACTACTGTATTTTCTGCCTATTCATTTTACCATCCTGTCTTCAAGATAGGAGTAGTAGTGAGATGATGCCTATCTTGCCTTTTATTTCTGGTTCCTGTCATGGGTTCCTATGTAAGTCACCCGGTGTATAAACCATTCAGCCATGACTCCTGGATGTACCCAAATTAATATTAAAACATGCAGAGTATGTAGCCTGAATTAGTGAGATTGATCTATTTAAACCTGTTTAAGGGATTTAGCCAAACAGCTCTAATGTAATTTGTTGTTAAATATTCTCAATACATTGAGAAACTTCTGTTTCTCAATGTAATCTCTGATAATCAAGAGATGACATTGTATATACCATAAACTACTTTTTCAGAAAATATTTCTACATAATCATCTAAAAAGAGTATGGTTCTCTAAGTCTTAAAGAGCACAGTTTCCCACCTCAAACACTGTTAAGGACACAAAAGGACATTGCCATGAGATAAGCACAGAAAGGAGAGACAGGATGGCACTAACTCCAAGCCTGGCTGAGAAAAGATCTAGTTAGTACATACTAGGTCATGCATCCAGATAAAAATTCTCATTGTGGCAAACTCTGTGAAGAAGCAACTGCTTATACACCTATCACCAGTCAAATAAAGATCACTTCAAGTTCTGTGACCCCTGTGACTACCAGCAACCACTGAAGCCCCCTTGAAGATCCTTCCATGGATACCTGGAACTGTGGTTAAGCCCTGCAGCAGGAACTTACAGGCAAATGTGGTACTATCATCTTATCTCAGACCTTGTGTGAGGTTAACAAAGCTGAGGGAGAAGAATTTATCACTGACAATGGACAAAAAGAATGCAGAATTTAAGAGCCGCAAAGAAAGCCAGCTCAGCAACTGTTCTGAAATCAGCTCTGACTAGGTAAAAGGTAATTCTGGAGGGGGGAGATCATGACCACCAACTCATATCCCACCAATCCAAGAATTCCACTAACTCAAAAGAAGAGAAAGAGAGAAAGACTACGCATATGAATTAATTAGCCTTAGAAGTGAGGGAATCATTTGAGCAATAAAGAGAGCTATGTTGCCAGTGAGCATTGCTTACTCAGTTTGTTAAACGGTATGAGCAGTGAAAAGTTTTGAATGGTCTCAGAACTGCCAGCAATGAGAAGCCCAGAGTGAAGAAAGACCAAAGGAATCCATGACAGGTGACTTTCTTCTGCTTGATATGTTGATCTCTCTCTCCCTCTCTCCTTCCTATTTATTTCTATCTCTCTACCTCACATTTTATTGTAAAATAAAATCCCTATTATTGACTTCAACACGTGGTCTCTTTTGCACCTTAATCCAGGCAGAGGCATGTCTCAATAATAATATCATAATAGGTTCAACTATTTTTTGATGCAACAGGAAGAGATGACTTACTGCTCAGGAAAAGATGACTTACTGCAGTTGAGAATTTGATTTTCTAATACAGATAGAGCAGATATTCCTTTCATGCCTCTCAATGCTTTGGGGTAAGTTTGTAATGCAATATGTCATATTTATGTGAGAGCACTGCAAATGATTCTTTAAAATTTTCACTCTCCTCATGCTCACTACAGTTTTTCTGATCAGCTGTACAGCACTATAGTCCAAAAATTATGTGCTCTAAATTCTGATAGAACAGTTGCAGACTATAATTACTCCTTTACTGTTTTGCCCTTCAGTGACTGATTAGACACATCAGAATACTATTTCCAATATCCACCAGTGTATTCATCTTTTATGTGCTATTGACTTGAGAGTAGTTAGGTTTTGTCTTTGAACAATAAAATATTTTACCACATGCTAATAGAATTAAAATTATAATTTAAGAAAATTATAGATTCCTTTCATCAAATAAAACTAGGATAATGTTTGTTTTTATTCATTTTGACCATATAGAAACATAGTAGACATAATTTTATGTTTGAGATATGGTATTAGTATTAAGATATTTTATTAATATCAAATTCTGTTTCAACCAACATAGGAGTTCTAAATACAAGTTATTGTCAGGTAATCACTGTGACAGTGGTCACAAGGGTTCTTGGATGAGGCAAGAGACGAGAATGATGACTCCATGTTCAGAAGGCTTGATTTATTATTTTATGATATATATATATATTACATTATAACTATACAAAAAGAAATAGAAGGAAAGGTTTCCTCAGAAGGCTAGCTAAGCTAAGAATAGAATAGGAAAGAATGATAACAAAAGCAGCTGGCTTGGACAGAGAGCGAGAGCCAGCTCTGCTGTGACTGGTCACTGAATCAAAACATCCACACGAGACCAATCACGGGCCCACCTGTTGCATTCCACAGCAGCAGATAACCATTGCTTACATTCTGTTTCTGAGGCCTCAGCTTCTCAGAAGGGAAAATCCTAAAGAAAAGGATTTTCACAAAAAGGATGTCTGCGACAAATCACCCTCTTCCAGCTCAAGCATAAATGGACAATAAATCCACTTAGTCCCCCAAATTAATTTTATTATTCATGTATGAATATAAGGATCTAAGCCATCAAAGCAAAACGAGCTTGATATTCTCTAAAGTCTGTGTGTTCTTCAGCTCTAGCAGGAAAAGCATTCTGTTTCATGTTGGAGACATCCTTTGAATTTCTGGTGATTTTTCAACAGCTTTTTATCAGCACCTACATAACAATTTCTGCTACAGCAAGGTGAGTTGCTTCTCTGTATTCTTTGTGTTCTTAAGTGTACACTTTTTTGGTCTTCTACTTAACTGAGGGCAGAATGGGTCAATAAAATGCTGAAGCATGAGGGAATTAATTAAAAGAAAATATTTCTGTAGGGGGCAGTCTTAGTTATATTTACCCCCAGCTAAGAATAAATCCAAACACTTCAATGAGCATGGAATTTTTTTTTTCTTATTTCTTCAGTGGGAGTTTTTTTTACACTTTCATATGATATTTTGGAAGGGTTTGTTAGGGTTTAGTTTGTTTTTACTTTCATTTTTTGCCTTTTTTTAAAGTGAACACACCTATATTATTTATGACTACTTGAATCTATTTTCTAACGTAACTATTTGAATTTAGAATCTCTGCCTGCTTTGAAGAGTTAAATATTTATTTCAATAAAGCATTTGAAAAAATAGTTGGACTGAATTTATGTGTCATTTATCTGTATCTACATAAGCTCCTAAATTTCTGAAGGTTCTATGCTTTTTAAGTTTTCATTGTCCAGTTTTCATGTTAGAATAAAAATTGGAGCATAATAACAGAGATACAAGTGTCTTGTGAAGGTTTTAAGGATTAGAAAAAATCAGTACAAAGAAAAACATTTCCATCTGCTGTATCCTTATTCACTGTTCACACTATTTGCTTCATAGTAAGACCCCATATTCTCTCACTTCTCTGCATTAGTGATGATGTGCTTTGCATGTTCAAACATCAAGGCACTTCTATCACTCAACTTTCAGCAGATATGTTCCAATTTTTGTCATATGAAAGGTGTTTTCTCACAACTGTAAAGTAAAAAAGAAAGAATGGAATGCATTGGTCTGGAATAAATCACATCTATCATTCATGGTTGCCCTAAAAACTACTCTTCAATATAAGTAAGGTAATTTTTGATTGTTCCATTAACTCTGTCGATTGGCAAGTCATGGTAGACAGGCACAAAACAAACCATGAGGTAAATGTAACAGTGAGTTTCAAACACTGATTAGATTTTGTAGCTAGGTTCTATAACATTTAAGTCTATACTCTCAGTTGAAAATATCTGATATTTGAAAAAAGAAGTTTATGGAACTAAAACTTGCAACCTGCTTAATTGAATATAAAACACAAAATTAGATATTTAATTCCCAGGAATAGGCCAACTAAAAATCTGTGATCTTACAGAGCTATCGATTTTGTTGAAATAAAATCTATGTTGAATTTAAAGAATTGGTTTTAGATTACTTTGAGTCATTATTTGCAGCTTCTATACAGACCTAGCTTACCCATGAGGAACCATGTAATCAAGGAGGTGTTTCTTACCATGAAAAGCTACCTCCTTTGCTTAAGTTACGAGAAAGCATGTGTTAGCACAGATATAACCTTTATTTTTCAATCTTTGGAGCAAAATCCACTAAATCCTTTTAGGGAACTAAATCACTTATTCTACTCACAGAAGTTTTGCTCCCAGTTATTATTGTGAATTACTTTCCCACTTACTAGTATTGAATATTGACAACTGTTGCCTAAAGTGAGAATCTGAGAGCACAGAAGGCACAGAAGGTCTGCCAGCTTTCCTTCTCTCTGTCACAATACACAACCATAATGCAAGGTCTTCAACTAAGAGTGTTACTAAGAAAGAGCATTAAGATGAGGAGCTTATGTTATGATTAGTCTACACTGAGTCTTGTAGCAGAGACTACAACAGAGAGAAAAATAGGCATTTGTAGCATTTGACTTACCTATTTAAAGATGAGATAAGCTAAACCTTAAAAGTATCTCCACAGACTGTGAATGGAATCAAGGGTATCTAAATCAACTACTGTTTCCTTCAATGTAGGCATCTATTTCATGAGTTGATCCCCAGCCCTAAGACCTCAATTTTGCAGCAATTTGCACCTCACACTACATCTGAAATAAATGAGATTTATGTCTTGAATAAATGAAATTTACAAAATTTGACATTCTTCTAAGGAAGCAGATCTCAGAAATCTCAAAATGTTCATAAGCTTCAGTCATTCATATCTCTTTATCTCAGCTCTCCACCTTTTAAACAGGAATATACCCTCTCATTTCACAGGAGTTCTGTTAAAACAAATTAATTACTATTTGTGAAGCATTAGATGCTACAATGATCATTGCCATGAAATAAAACATGAGGAGATTAATAATTCTGTCTCTCTAGCAGGACTTGAATAGTGGCCTCAGGCTGCTCAGTGAATAATAACAAGAAAACAAAATATTGAATAGCTACCTATTTACTGAATGCTATTAAACATGTGTGCTGAATGATGCAAGGGTCTCATGGACAGAACAGTACACGAGCAATGCATTAAAAACTTTATTATACTGCTTATGCTCAAGAACACAAGATTCCATGGATTACTTCATTCTAACCTGTTCTAACTTTGGAGTGCTTTGCTTTGCAAATACAATACCAAGTATTGTTAAAGTAGAAAATGAAAGGCACTTTCATAATTTATCAAAGTTTTTGATGTTGTTTCCACAGACCTTCAAATGAAGTTATATCCATCGATCCAGAAGTATATGTAAAGTATCATCAAAACTAATGTTAAGTACTATTTATGGTTGAATTACTTTATAATTTTAAAAGTAAATAAGCTTAAGAGCAAGTTGCACAGATTAACTTACAAATACAGAGACACAGGCCACACAGAAAAAAAGCCCTGAAAAATTATGGCATATTTTTCCTTTTGATAAATAATATAAATAGGTGAAATATTGGTCTTACATGTCTAATTTGAAGAAAAATATAAAGTAAAGCAAACCAGAGTTTAATAAACTGCTGGTTAAGTAGATCTTGAGAGACAAATATATCTACCAGAAAATAATTCTGAAAAACAAAGTGCTTTCACTTTTGAGCTACTACCGAATTGGTTGTCTTTCTCAAATTATACAAGGTCCCTGTGCTCTAGCACATTGTACACCCCTTTCTGGAATATGTGAGGCATGTCTTTTCTTCAAACCAACAGTTGTCATATCTGAATAATAATTTCAGCATTTTTGGTACTTACTATTATCAGAAATTACTTAATTGTCAAAATTACTCCCCTGCATTTTGTCTTTTCCCTTTGCTTTGTCTTGCATAAATACAAGCAGTGCAATAATAGAATAGGGTTTTATTTCCTTTCATGTTTCAAGCAGCCACTTTACCTCATAGATTGATCCATGCTCAGAAATGTTGTATTTTTATAAAAGAAAGCTGTTTAATCACTCAGAAACAAGTTTCCATATTTTTTCTGTCTTCCATGTAACTGTTGCCAAGTGTTGCTAAAAGGCGCCATTGAAATGAAACTACACTAGACACTGTGTTTTATATCACATTGTGTTTTATTTCTATTATTCCATTTAGTTTAAAAAATGTAAATGTCTGTCAGATGCATGGCACATTGTGGTCTTTTACATTTGATGAACATTGTATCAGAAAAAAGTTACAATATTTGCAAATGTTTCAAAACATTTCCAATATCAAAAGTCAAATGCTTTTTTCGGTGTACCTACTAAAATTGCCTCTGCTGTTTCTCTTATTTTGATTTTAATGCAAAATGAAATTAAAACTCAATAGCAAAGCATGAGTCAATATCAGTCTATGAAAGCAATAGGGTTGCTAATGTCCTTGACCATCTTCCCCAAAACCTGAGCAAAGGAGAAAAGCTTGAAGCAGAATGAGCAGAAAGCACCAATTTCTTGAAAGGCTTCTTAATTCTGCTGGTTATGTAATCTAATGGCTGGTCATGTAATCTAATCTTCATCACAATATTTCATCTGTAATTGACATGTTTTGCTCTTTGTCACCTTTATAATATGTACTTTTCTTCCCAAAATATAGCCCAAATTTAATACAAAATGTATTGCATTAAAGACCCTGTCAGTTTTGAAAGAGCTGCAAAAAAAAAAAAAAAAAACCAAAAAAAACAAAAAAAAAACCAAAAAAACAACAAAATTTGAATACTATACTTTTAAGAGTGATTTGTTATGAACAAATTATAGGCAAAAAAATAAACCACTACACGTAATAATGAATAGTACCTAGTGTAAGTTCAAAATGTCTATAAGAAATTTAAGGGTTTCATGTTATTTCATATTGAACACAAAAAGCTAAAAAAACTCAGGCAGCAAAAGTCACACTTGATTTGCAGCTGAAGGCACTGCCCAGTATATTTGAGCTGTGGTTCTTGTTTCAGTTCCTATGAATATGGCATTTACATTACGGCTCACCTGAGACAGCAAAAAGATGTAAGATTTTTCTTTAAAAGAAGAGATATTCATTCATCATCCCTAAATCTTAAGAATTACTGAAGAATTACTGAAGCTCAGGTTTCCACCTTTCCTTGCCATTTACCTAATCTACAGAAGTAGATTTTTCATTTAACTTTTTCTTTTAATACCTAATTAGAAGCTAAAGATCCAGTGCAGGGCCAGGACTTGAACTCAAATGATCCTTGTAGGTCCCTTCCAGCTGAGCATATTCTGTGAAATTCTGGTGGAAGTAAGATTTGTGGGAGCACTTTCCTTTCTATTTAGTATTTTGTCTAAAGTGAGTCCCATGCTTAGGCACCTCTATCTTTTCAGTTAAAAATAAAGATTATAATTATAATGTTTCAGAGAAAAGGGCAACTCAGTGTTGAGCATCACAAGGTTCATGTATATTTTTGGACATTTACTATCACACTTTGCACCTAAGAACTGTTAGAAGTAGCAAATAATGTACTTCCTAAAGCAGTAAACATACAGATTTATTCCAGGAACAACTTTCCTTTTTCTAGGAAGCTAATTCCTAAATCCATTTTTCCATTATTGCACAAAAGTTACTTTCATCTCTTGTGGGAATCAGCTAAAGCTTTCCAATTACTTTAGTGGCAGTGAAAAAGGCATCTATCACATAGTATTTAACAAAAAAAAATCTTTTCATTTCTCATGGCTGTAAGCATATATTTTGGGTTTTTTTGGTGGTAATATGTTCACACTTTGGATTTAGGTTTTCTCTTAACATTTAAGGTGCCGTTTTCAAAACAGAAAATTTTTTTACATTCTCAAAACTATCTCTGGGTTGTGAACAGTCACAATAAACTCTGTATTTGCAAACATTTTCAGACTTCAGCTGAGGTTTTTCTTCCTGGACTTAAACATTAAAACACTGGCATTGAAGGTAAAGGTCTGCCCTTCTTGCATCTGAGCATACTATTTAACTAAGTACAGGCCAGATGAGACTGGAATTTTTAAGGTGGATTTGAAGTGGAGTAATTCCTCTTTGTCTTTTTTTCCTGCAGGATAAATATGGAGCCTCTCAGTGCTGTCACATGACCTGGATGAAAACTGTATAGAAGGTGCAAAATTGTATCACTGGTACAACAGTTGCAAACATATCAATTACAGAAGAGGCAAAACTGGCAATGGAATGAGCGCTGTGTCACTTCACATTGTTGGCAGAGAGATGACTTTTAGCACTCTAGCTAAGTTGTGTCATTGCACATGTCATCAAGAGTCATAACAATGTCATATATTTAACTGACAAACCTCCAGCTCCTTACTGAGCATTTAAGGAGGGTGAATGCAACTATATCAGCTGGGAAAGTGTCTGTCACCAGACAAACTGACTTTCCTACCTGAAAAAGACATATGAAATGTATCAAAATGACAGTTTCTTGCAGATAGCTTCTAGTTTGCTGAGACAGGTGTAAAATGTGACCATGTTATACTGCAGCCTTCCTTCTTTTTATGTGTCCACCCTCAGAGCAGGGATCACCTGCCTTTCCCAGATGACACAACCACCTCTACTTTCCTTCCCTCCATTAGAATTTAAATGTATCAGCAACAAGTTAACATGACCTTGCAGAGCCTGACTCGGAGTCAATTATACACAAGTATTTTTTTCTGTGTGTGATGCAAGATCTCCTGAATAATAATAATGATGTAGGTATTCAGGTAAGTATTGTGTTTCAGAGATGTCTGTCTCGTCTGTCATCCCTGTCCCAGCTGCCTGTTGCTTACTCAACTTCAGTGAATGACTCTAATGGCTTTGAGACTGTGCTAGCTATGTCTTTTAAATGTAAAAAAAGAAAATAAGAAAAATTTTCAAAGCAAGAGCATTAAGATATAGAGAGGGAGACAAATAAGTTCTCATAAAGAGTCTTAAGACAGAGTCTCTAGACAAAAAAATCTTTTTTTCCTGCATACCACAATGCTATAATTTTCTAAAAAGCAACCAAAATTATGTATATATTTCCACATATATCTTATAGATGTGTTTCTATGTATATCTTTGTATTTAATTTTCCACCAGTGAATCCAAAGGATAGACTCTGAAATAAAATGTTCTTTACCCCATTTATGCCTACATTTCAGTCAACTTGAAATATAATTCTAATGTTTTGCTTAAAAAATGAGTAATATTATTCTATAAAGCAGTATAATAAGCATGTATTCCGGTTATGTATTAATTTTTATTACTGAAAATTTCAAAGAATAATATTTCTAATTCATGTGTAAGCAAAATGAAATTTAAGCCCACAACAATGAAACTATAAACTATTCTGCATAGTAACTTGCTCTAGTTACTTGTGGTATGTGTGTAGGACAGCGGGATAAACTAAATAAGAAGTGTGCTGCAAGACTAGTCTTGTAAAAACTGTTAAGATTCATGGTAACTTTCTGATTACTTAGGGAGCTTGGTTTTAAATTATACACTGAGCAAAGCATGATTATATTATAGCTGCCTGCTACCTGAGCCACCCATAATAAAAGGATTGTATAGAAACGAAACGTGACTGTTAGTTAAACATGGAAAATTACATTTGTATAATAAACCAGTGGCAAAGCATGCTGCTTGACAATGTTTGTATTGTTTCTAAAAGAACACATATTAATAGTGTATAAAAAAATAAATTTTCTCCTAGTGGTAAAAAAAAGGCAAAATCTATCTGAATTTTGGAAGATAAATTCAGATACCCAAAATGAGGAAGCAAGCTATTATGGATCCAAGAAAGTTTATGGTTCTTCAACTCAAAAAAAAAAAAAAAGCATTGCACAAGGATTTTATAGTATCAACGGAATCAGGTGGATTATATATAGGTCTGAGGGCTGTTTTCAACTCTAGGACATAATTTTAAGTTCAGTCTAAAATTAGACTGCAAACAAATGACAGCAGGAGCCCACAGTTGTGATGTACATAGTGGAAGCTTGTAAGGCCCTAGACGGCATTTGCCAAAGTCCCTTAAAGGAGCTTACTGTTGTGTTTTTTACATGCCTTGAGTTTAGAGAGAAACACTGACAAGATTTTCTCAAAAGTCAAAACAACAAAAAACTTTACTGGCAAACTTCAGAAAATCAGGGAGCTTTGGCAAAAGTTTATGATAACATTCAATCAATATAAAGCATTTCACAAAGCATTATTGTAGCAAACTCTAAGCCCATTCAACTCAGCACACTCCAACCCATGTGATTTAAGTTACTCAAACTTCAAGAAGAAGGAATTAGAAGAACAAGAAAGAGCTAGGGGATATAGGGTAGCAATTATAGCTACCACTCCTGGTTCCAATGGTGTTTTAGCTGATATAAAATCCAAGCAAGGGTAGGGCAAAAACATGCTCAGGTGGTGCTTCGGCTTATGTTCACTTTGGCTTTCCTAGGTCCTCCCCAGATGTGACTTCTGGTCATTTTGCCACTTGGGAGCTGGGTTGGGGCTCCAGGGTTGGAGTGTGGAGCATTGCCTCCCACATGCCAGGGTTTGGCCCCACTGCTGGTATCCAGCCCCTGGGGGTGCAGGGTGTGTGGAGCAGGGCAGCGCCTTGCCAGGGCAAGACCTGACCTGTCCCTTTCCCCACATATGTGCCTGAAAGGTTGCAAGCCAGCAGTCCTTCCAGTCCCTCACAAAGCCTAAAACCATTACAATACATGTTGTCTTTGCAAATACATCTCTTACACACCAGAGTTCATACTGCTTAGGATTATGACTGATAATTTTCATGAACAAAAAATCATTGATTAGCTCTAGGTGGGCACATCGGATTTTAGAATGAAAAGTAAATTAAGAATATATCATATTTCTCATGCTCCATAGGATAAAAAACCAAAAAACAACTGTTTCCAGAGCCCATGACCTCAGATTTTTCCATTGAACTATGTCTAATTAAAATTTGAAAGTTTAAGTTTCTGTATTTTATCTAGATGATTATATTTTCTATCTTACTTTCTCATTTTTGCCACTTAGGAAGAGAAGCAGAGCACTTTCACATCAACTTAAGTACTGCTTATGAGAGAAAATATTTTTAGTTCTGGAAACAAAATTCTTTTAATGGAAGAAGCATATATCTTTAAAGTCACAAACTGTCACTCACAGATGGAAGAAATACTGGTTTCACATATTCAAAATAATTCACATAGAAGTGACAAATGAGCTTTCTAGCAGACTGGCAGATTGCCTTTATACAGAAGAGAATTAAGGAGAGACGTATTCTTTGCATGTTTTGTTTAGCTTGTTTCTTGAAAAACTTCACAAGTGACTATAAAAAATCTGCAATATATATTTGAACTCATGTCTTTTCATTTCAAATTGATATTTTATGATTTTTTTTTTGCATAATAAAGAATTTATGTTTGTCCTGTTCATACCCTGCATTTCTGCAATCCTTTTGTAGAAAGTACAGTGAAAATAGAAATGGACTGGATACCTTCATACCTGAATACACTGAATGTGCACCATTTCAAGGCAGACATATGTATTTTTACCACTGTAATATATTCTGTGTGATGGGTATGAAACTGTATTTGAGAGCAAAGAAGGAAATTAAAGTAAAATAATGCACTTGTGCAAATTTTCTTCCTACCTTCAAATATATAAAACACTAATTTGGCTGATAGATTTTTGTCAGAAATGTTTCCTGGATTTTAAGACTCTCATTAATCTCTTATGTGATTGGAGCCCTATTAAAGAACATGATAGTCATCATCTGCAATATACATTTTGTTATTGTTATATACTCATTACTCTCCCATACAATGCATACTGAACAACTATTGATCTTAAACTTTGTATATCATCTCATACTTGACAATTTTCTTCCAAGATGTTTCATTACTGGTCTTTCTAGGTGAAAAAAGAAGCCTAATACAGTTCATACTTGAAAACTGTGCATATTGAAATTCAGTTGGCATTTTTTTCATTTTGATTATCCTTCACTGCTTGAAGATTAGAGAAGAAAAATCTATCGTATGTTCTCTTTTAGTCTGGTGCACAAGAATTTGTCACTGATTCTGAACCTGATCCACCTCTGTTTAAACTGGTGTATAGGCAACCACTGACTTTAAAAGGAGTTGGAGTGATGCAGTATTTGCAATGTAAAACTGTGGCTATAATTCCAAGCTTCAAAATAGGAATATTTACTGTTTAAATCTGATAAAATTTAAATTAGATAATTTTTTTCCCACAAAAATGTGAAGTATATTAACTGTCAAAGTTTTGTATTAATTTAAAAGGAACTGTATTAGATTATATAGTTGCTAAACATATATAGGGAGAGGCAAAGTAAAAGAAAATATTCAAATGAAAGTAGCTAGGAATAGGGATGACAATTGAAAGCCTCATTTTATAGTTTCACCCATTATCAAGTCAATATCTGTCAGAAAATGTCAGGTAAGCAACACAAAAATAGCTCATCTAAAGAATTTGAACCTTAGAAATATCAGAAATCCCTTTAATAGCAAGATTATTGGAATAATACATACATATAAATATATACATATATACATATATACCTGTATGCATGTATACAAGCATACAGACATACATATATGATGCAGTAGAATTTTTCCACTATTTTTTTTCCTTTTTCATAAATTCTGTTCTTTATTTTTGTATGGACTCTCCTCCAGCCTTGTGTAATAAATGGAGCTTTATTCATTAGAAATCATTTAGTGCCCAGATCCTCAGCCTGATTTAGAAAGAAACACTTCAGAAAATACTAATCTAACATGGTTTCCTGATCGTTTTTCCTCAAATTTCTTTTTTTCCTAGTTTTGAACAAGTCACTAATAAAATACTGACTCTAGCCGTGGAAATTAATCTGAAGAAAAAACTGCTGCAAATACAGTCCATTTATATTTTGCTATTAAACTTTGTGAGTTGTAAAAGTGTTACTAGATAATTTATTGTGCAATGATGGAAACTAGAAGAGGCAATAAGCAGAAAGAATTATTCATTTGTAGGTTTATGATAAAGGAGCTACAATTCAACTGCTCTTCTGTTCTGAATTGATACTGACTTACTGACAATGTATTATTAGTACAGAATGCTGATATATGAAGATCATTCATCTGAAAAATAATGTATCTATTGTGATCAGTGGGAATGTCATTAATTATAGTAAACAGAGGATACTTTGGTACTCAGCTAAATCTCACCATTAGAAGGCAGGAAAGTTTAGAAGAAAATAGGTTAATCATTCCACTTTAACTCTCCCATCACTAAAGTAGTGTAAAGTGACAAAAATCTATATCATACATCCTAGGTAAATTGTAATAAATATTAGAACGCTTAGTTTTATTAGGGAATGTATGCTTATAGTCAAGCCCATGTAAGTAAATTTAGAAAACATATACATGTAACTGAGCATTGACAGTAGTACATAGTAATATCTATTTTTGAATTGACAGTTTATTTCTCAGAGTCTGCTATTTCTTAAAATATTTAAACGCAGTATGACTGAGCAGCTAAAAAGAAGTAACACTCTTCAAATAGCTTAATAGCCATGAGTTCAGTAACACAAAGGATGGCTGACCACATGCTCTACCCTCCTGTGCCCTTGCACATTCCACAAAGAACATTATGTACTTGTTCACTGAAACAGTCTATCCAAACTAAAACATAGTCAAAGTTTGGTAAAGCTATGATTTTCTGTACTGGGAATTTATAGAAATGTGTTCTCTGCCAGTGTTAAACAAGGTACTGCTCAGTCCCTCAAACAAAATCCACAGAGCTTCTGAAATTAATCAGCCTGAAAGCCAAATGAATCCCTTGGTTTGATTCTTTCCATGTTGAAGATCCTTGATTTGATTCATGTCAGATTTTCATTTAATGGTTTGAAGGAATAAAAGAGGGAGATGTGCCAGACAATGGCTATCATTCACTGCTCTGACAAATTTAATTCCTGGAATAAATGAATAGCTTTTACATTGAACCTTGAAGAACCTGGCTGTATTTTGACTTTGTATTGCCCTCCTGATGTTTAACAGTGAAATCTTTCTGTCTTTCTTGGAAGGCTCATATTTTAAAATAAAAATAGAATGACCAATTAGTGTAATCACTGTACCCCTTGTTTATTTTTTCTTTTCTTCTTTTGGTATCTTCTCTTAGTTCCATAAGGGCTGCTCTGGAAGTGTTTTATTTTGCATTTGTTAATCAAGCACTGGAATGCAGCACAAGTATCATAAACAAAAAATTAATTACTGAGTACATTTTATCCCTTTCAGAAGTGTTTTTGTTATGTAAAACACTCAATTACATTTGCATTTTTTACAGAATGCTCAGCTGTTGTGTAGCAAATTCTTTGGTTGTTTAGTGATATAATTTCCTAACAGCTAATAAAGGAACATTCAACAACTGAACCATGCACTCAATTTAGATAGGAGCATCCCAATTATTTGCACTTTTTTGGCAGGTAGGCAGCTGTGTAGGCTGGTTGTTGCCTTCTGGCTTTCATATTTGTTTAAAACCTTTTGTTAGTCTCTCCCTTTCCTGGTAGTTCATTGTCTTTTTCCCTCCACTCATGCATGATGAACACCAGTGATAAACACAAAGCCTGTTAAAATCCAGGCTTAAAAGAAAAAAAATCCTCTTGTTAGTTTGCCTTACATGCCTGTTTGTTATCCTTTGGTGATTTCCATTCAAAACTATAGATTTTCTAATTGTCATATCCAAATTAATGAAACAGGCTACTCTTGCAGATATTGTTTTTGCAATTTCTCTCTTTTCTTGCTGATAAGGGGCCCAACACTCCTGATTATATGTGTGTGACAAATGTTATTGATCTTCTTATCCAAATTCATCCTTGTCATTCTGTATTTAATCATAGACATCAAGAACCTTATTCTCTTGTCTTTTCACCATTTTCAGCAGCAAGATACATTCCTTTTTAGTTTGATGATGAAGGGAGAAATATGGACAACTTGGATTTCTGTTCACTGTAGTTTTCAGTTTTATCACACTTATCATTGCTTAATATTAGTTTTCTTATTATTCTAGATGCATTATAAGCACTAAATGAGATGGGCAAGACTTTTATTACTTGAAAGACCTGTCTGCCAAATATAGTATTTATGAGGAAAAAGATACAGATTTGTCACAGACCAAAGAAATCTGCAAAAAGCCTTGTTTCCACAAAGAACCTACCTTAATATATTGTAAAAGACGCCACAGTACTTAAAATCACTTATCATACAAAAATTGAAGAAACATCTCTGTCCATTTTGCCTGTAGTTACATGCCTTACTGAGATTCTGAAATTCGCATGTAGCTTTCCTTGTGTAGTGGAGAAAAATACACATTTCTAGAAAGCTTTCTACAGCTAAATATTTTTGGTTTTGTTTTTCAAAACACCTCTTCACATTTAGGAATTAAGTATTGTCTGTGGTGATACACTGCAAGATACAAATTCAAGAGCTCTTTATGTATTTTATTCTCTTCTTCAAGTTCCTGCTTGGCATTTTAACATGATTTCTAAACCAGTAAAGATAATGTGAGCATTTCATATAATACATATCTTTTTATTTAGAGTGATTATCCCGAGATGAGACACAAATTTACACAATAAATAAAAATTAACCTCTTACATGTGACAAAGCAATCATAACATGGTTTTTAAGTAATGCATTGAAAAGAGACCCAGAAGGGAACACTTATTTCTGCTTTCTGAATATTCTCAACTCTTTTGTTAGGAAAAAAGCATAAATAAATGAAAGAGAATCCAATGCTAAAATAATCTAGTGTTGGAATTTAAGATCTATGGGATAGATACTTATCTTAACTCCTGCAAAGCCTTGACCTAGCTGCAACAAATGCCATACAATAGGCAAATATGTGCTACAAACTCAGGTTGAGTGCATTTTCTTTGGATTTGTTCTTATTTAGCTGAGAAAATTCAACAATACAATATAACAGGATTTCTCTTCTACACAAAATAAATGCCACAAGTATTTTGAAATTTTATATCAAATATTTTCATATTATAATACATTTTTGAAGTATCAACTTAATAAATACGTATTACTTTAATATTTCATATTGATGTATGTATTGGAATTAATTTTCAGATGAGAAAGAAAATAGAGGTCCTAACAGACCTCTGACTGACTTTTGTGGAAACATTTCAGCCCTCCAAGGGGTACATGTTGCTATTTTGAGTAACAGTAGTGTAGTATTATGTTACCTGAATACATAGTCCTTTCATAAGTATGTGCAATTACCCAAAGAATTATAGCGTGCTGGGCTTAGGCTGGGTAGAGTTAATTCTCTTCCCAATGGCTGGCATGGGGCTGTTTAGGATTTGTGCTGAACACAGGGTTGATAATAAAGAGGTGTTTTTTGTTATTGCTGGGCAGGGCTTACACAGATCCAAGGCGTTTTCTTCTATTGGTGTGGCCAGGCTGATGACAAAGTTGGGGGTTCAAGGGAGATTGGGAGGAGATACAGCCCAGACAAGTGACCCAAACTGACCTAAGGGATATTCCAGATGATATGTCATCATGCTCAGTGTGTACAGTGGGGGTTAGAAGGGGAAAGGGGAAATGTTTGGAGTGATGGTGTTTGTCTTCCCATGTAGCTGTTACCTGTGATGAGGCCCTGCTCTCCTGGCGATGGCTGAACACCTGCCTGCCCATGGGCAGCGCTGAACTCATTCCTGGTTTTGCTTTGCTTGTGTGCACAGGTTTTGTTTTCCCTGGTAAACTGTCTTTGTCCCCGCCCATGAGTTTCCAGCTTTTACCCATCCGATTCTCTCCTCAGTCCTGCTGGTGTGGGAGTGAGCAGCTGTGTGGGGCTTGGCCGCTGGCTGGAGTTAAACCATGACGTGTGCAATCAGTAACAGGAAAACATAAAATACTGCATCAAGTATTGTCACCTTCAAATATTGCTGCATATATTTTAGTGATGTGGATAATGTCCTCTGAATCCAGATTATGGACATACTTCAGCAGCATGTGTAAACACCTGTGCAATGTGAACTTTTTTAGGAATTAATTTAATCATGTTCTTTATACTATTAAAAATGGGAGTTTCACATTACTCTTGATCAAAAAGGGTGCACTTATGTTACCCCCAAGGCAAAACCTCTGGATTTAAAATCATGTATTTTTTTGCTTAAATGAATTTAAAATTTTATTTCATACTGCCTTGTAGACCTTCCATTTTCTAACATTTTTATGGGATGAAACTGATGGACATTATTCTAAGAGACTGGAAGAAGTACATGTATGATTTGGTGTAACTTCTCTTAGTAAAAAAAAACAAAAAAAACATAGGAAATTGTTTTAAACAGATCTCCTCAGAAAAAATAAAGGAAAAATTATGTAAGAACCCAAAATCAAGCTTTCTTTAAAAATTAGCTTTCCTTGTATATTTTTTTCTGACTTTTCTTAGTGCTGTTTTGTGGCTCCTTTTCAGAATAGAGAAAAAATAAACAAACAAAACCTAAACCCCCTGCAGTATAGTAAATTATAAAGCTTATGGAAGCAGTGATTGAAAAGTGGTGTCAGTATTCTCTCCGTGCCTTGGACAGTGAGCTTTCATTTCATACATCATTTATAAGTAGCTTCAGTGACTTCACCAAGTCAGTAAAAAACCTTTTAGACAATGGAAGTCAGATAGTCAGATTTATATATTTGTTCTGAATGTTAAAACCTCCACTTTATTTTTAATTGAAGAATTTTCATTAAAATCCCTGGTTTTCAGATGTAAACCTTAAATAGGTTAAGACTGCATTGCTTCCCTCAGGATTAGTCATTGCCTTAAAATGGGGGTGTATATTTAGTTTTCAGGAAGCTGGGAAAAATCCACTTTCCCATTTTTTTTAGTCTAGTGCCAGAGTGTGACAGGCTGTTCTCCATTATAAAAAAAAAAGGAAAAAAAAAAGGAGGAATGATTTAAAGCTTTTTTTTAATGTAGACCTACATAAAAACAAGTGACTCTTTGCAATTTTTAAAACCACTAGCCTAGACTGCCACCTATATAGCAATATAAGAAATATTTTTTCTCTCAAAAATATTGGAAAATTTCCCCAAATTAATCTTTGTTTTACATTTACTTTAAGGTTCTATTCCAGGTATTCAAGTTCTCTCCTGATTTGAACCTTGGATAACATACTGGATTGTCATGTCTCTCCCTGTTCCAGTCTCAGCAACATTAATTACAGGTTTGTCAGTTCTCCATACCTTCTCTCTTGGCTCTAAACATTTGTTAAATATTTTCCTAGCTATTATCTCGCAAATCCCTTTGTTTATGTATTTTAAATTCTACTGTAATACTGGTTTACCACACAGATATGACCTGATCATCCCATGCAGGCTTAAATCTGCACTAGGGATACTGTCAGATCCAGAGCACAAGCTAGAGTATTGAAACAGCATAGCACTGAATTGTTAGCAGGATCCCCAGCACCATTTTAGCTCCATCCAACCATTAATCTCTCATGCAATGCATAGGCTCAGCTCAGAGGCTGCTGCCTGTAGAGAACCAGGTATGAGCATTTTTTGTCTCAAACTTAGCAGAGATGGTCCCACAAGGGTGGAGCAATGTTGTTTTGAGCCAATTTCCTGCTTTACCTGGAGACTTATGCCCAGTCCTGCCCTGCCTCAGGCTTGCTTCCTGGAGGAGATCTCAAAAGGGCTGGCTGCACCTGCATGAATGAAATGGCCCAAAAAGTCTTGTTTACATAAGAGGCATGCACCAGGTTAACTTCAATAAATGAAACAAATTGGTCCCCCTCTGTCTCTTTTGCCTCTCTTTCACATTCTTTGTTTAACTAATCCAGATCTGGACCACCCACATGGCAAGACAAATGTGGGATCTGACGACAGATGATCTTTGTCCTCTTTCTCTCTTTTCCACCTTTATTTCTCTCCTGCTTTGCTTTGTCTGGGCAAATCATGTCTGTCATATTCTACCCCATACTCCATACTGTGTCTTGTTGCGGGAGTGGGGAGCTTGAGGAGGTGTGTTGCAACTTTTAAGCCAGCATCTTTTAACCCAGCACCTTTGAGAAGTTGGTGGGAGCTGGGAGTTTATTGAAGTATACTCTAAAAATTTAAGAGCTGCAAAAAAATAAGAGCTTGCCAGCCATCACTTTTGAGAAGTAAAATTTGAGGGCATTAGTCAACACTTTTTGAGCCTAAATAGTGGGCTGATTGCCAAAGTTAAGGCAACTATCTAATAAAAGCACAAATGTTCCCCTGATGTGGGGTCTGGTGTCATTTTCAGCCTGAGGAGAATTTATAATGAATATCACCTCCCTTATCAGTGGGTCATAACAGCATCATCCCCGAGGTCACTCAGAGGTGTGGTAGCAGTACCATAGGGCTGGAAGAGGCCATAAAGGGGGACCTTCTCCAACTGTGTCAAATAATGCTCAATTAAGCTCAAAATGAAACAATGGTATGCCTTGGCTGCTAAAAGTACTGACAGTGTCCTTGGGAGCATTAAGCACAACATAGATAACTGGTCAAAGGAAGTGATTGCCCCACTAGACTTGATATTAGTGCAGTCTTACATCAAATAATGTGAAGAGTTTTGAGCTCCACAATATAAGAAGAACATTAAAATATTAGGATGTGTCCAAAGGAGGACAACAGAGAAATGAAAGTACTAGAGGCATGACTTACGTGAAGTGTTTAAGAATGCTCTTTGTTAAGTTTCTGAGGAGTGATCTCATTTCTGTCTACAACTTTTTTATAAGACAGGACAGAGAAGCGGGTGTTAATAATGCCAAACTTTTGGCCCTCTATGGGCCATTCACTTAGGACTTGAGCTCAATGATCCTTGTGAGTCCCTTCCAACTCAGAATATTCTGTGATTTTGTGTCTATCTCTTCTCTCTAGTGTCTTATAGAACACATGGAAGTGGTGTAAAGCGGCCCCAGAGGAAGTTCAGATTGGATATTAGGGAAAAGTTCTTTACTGAGAGGGTGATCAAGCACTGGAACAAGTCCCCTAGGGAAGCGGTTACGACCTCTCTATATTCAACAAGTGTAAACACAATGTTCTCATACACATAGTTGAACTTTTATGTTGCCTTATGTGCAGTCAAAAATTGGACTTGATGATCCTTAATGAATCTCCCCCAACTCATAATATTCTATTTTAATTCTACTTAATTTGAACTTTTTTTTCTAATGTATATCTAAAAATCTTTAGCTATCCTATTTCCATAGACTGCCTAAGTGACTCACTTGGGTGCTTAGCTCTCTCCCCATCAGGAAGCCTTTATTTATGCTCAGGCTTAATCTTTCCTGCAAAATAGGCCTATTATTTCTTGTCTTGTTCATAGTGTAGAGTGTAATTATTTATTTGCTTCTTTACCACAATCTTTCATAGAATGCTATTATTGTATGCTTCTGAAATCTTTTTTACTTACTGTCTTTTACTTACTTTTTACTTATTTACATAAAATACTACCTGTTTCAATATTTTGTTTAGGACACATTTTCTAGAACACAATTTTCTGCTCTAAATAAACCAACATATGTTTGAAGTGTGGTGCCGAGATGTGGGCAGGGTAAACAGGCAGAACTGCATTACAAAGAGTTGAATAAGAATCAGAGCTTACTCCATGACCCTGAAGTAAACAGTCTAAATATGCACACTATTCAATTCCTAAAATTTCATGCCAAGGATGTTACATCCAGATTGCCTGTTGGGAACAGTACCTGACCTATGCCAGCCATAAAATAGTGCCTGGAAATTTCCTGGATGCAGACAAGTTGAGCCATCTCAAAGAAAGCTAGGAATGGTTGTATTAATTTAACATTAGAGTTAATTTAACATTGAGTTACAGTGGTCATATTTGTGATCTGATCAGTTGACAGAACAATTTGGGTTTTTTGGCTATGCCTAGAATTATATAACACTTTATTGTAACAACAGTTTAACTCCAGTGAGGTACATATCATACCTTTCTACAGTAAAGGTAGGTACCATTTACCTTGAAAAGCCATGGGCAGGTTCCAACATAGGAGCTTGCAGATGGGTGCTGGAAAATTCTCTACAGGAGTCCATTGCAAAACCAGCCTTGGATGTTCCCATAGTCAAGTTGTAGCATAACCTGAATAATGCTAATTTTATTAGCCCCTGGCTTCCTCATTAAAAACCAATGATCTCAAAGCCAAGACTGCTTTGGTGATTATGTGAAGCAGCTCAAACTGTTAGACAGCATCTTTAGTAGCACAGGAAGACCAAAAAACTTATTTGCTATCTTGCAAAAAGGATTTGCAAGTTTAGAGTATAGAAATTTGGAAGGATATAAACACCCTTGCTTTCTAGCTGGACCTCAGAGATTAGAGGGGTTGGGTGTATTGTGCCTAAAAATGGGATTCATCACCTAGTGTGCAGTAAACCAATCTCACATACAGAGCAGAGGTCTTTGTTTATTTCACATTGTGTGAAGATGGGTGCTAGGTAGTAAATCCACTAAGCCAGCACACTGATTCTCAAAAATTTACACTATTTATGCATTTTAATACACAGAACTATTATGGTTCATTTGCTACAAGTTAAGTAGTTCTCATCCTAATTGATATTCTACCTTCTATTGCTTAAAAGATTCTCTTGCTTCTCATGCTAGCTAGTCCACATACTCAGTCTTTCTCTTCTTTTGAGCCGCATGATTTCTTGAGTAGGTGGGTTGTGTGTTGCAATCTCCTCCTGCTGGAATTATCTTTTACCTAGTTTGGACTGATTTCAGCACAGTTGCTGAACTGACTTGGTTAATTTCTCATCTCTGCCAAATGTTACTGAGCTCTGTCCACTACCAATAGCACATCCTACCCAAGCTCTGCTGTAAAACTGTAGGCCTAAAGAAACTAAGCAAAGCAGTATATAATTCCCCATCTTTGAGACTGTGAGGCTTGTTTTTCAATTTGCTGATAAGGCAAGACCCTCTTTCAGAATCCACTTCACTTTCCTTGTGACTTCCTAGGGTTATTATTAACTGTCTCTGACTCTTGAGATATCAGGCGTAGATGGGCTTAATTTCTGGTTGTAGCCGTTTTGACGTTGTAAGACTGCAATGTTCAACAAGAACTTGTACGATCACAGATTCATGGTTTGTTGAAACTACAGAGATACAGATTCAGAATTGCCATTCATAAATGTAGCAAATAAATCAGGCTAATTTTGACATCAATTAAGCTTAAATTCACCTGGGTATCATTTGATGCAGCCAGAGGTGCAAATCCTACCAAAGAGATGTCCCTGTATTCTTCCATGGAGTACTACAAATGACAAAATTATATTTTGGGAGAAGTGGAGGTAAGGCCATAGCCAAATAACTTGTTGCTGCCCTCATAAAGAGGAGGAGGGGAAGAGGCAAAGGCAGCCACTTCAGATGTAAATGAGGGCTTTTGAGTTAATATCTCTCTTTGTAACTAAAGAGCAAGAGCACAAAGATTGCAGATCACACATCTGGCACCTCAGTATCACTCCCCCTACCACAGGGCTGATTGTAGCAGTAAGGGTCATCCTCTGCTTGATAACCTGTTATCTTTATCAGCAGCCTATCATAGTAATCACTTCACCACATATTTCATGGCTATAGGCCTCATGCCTAAAGGGGAAAAGTATGTTTTGTCTACATGTTCATAACAGGCTTCAAAACGAAAAAGAAAAGCATGTTTTCTATGCACACAATAGAAAAGGAAAAAAATGAGATTATATTCCATTTAAAAAAAAAGTTCAAACATTAGATAAAAAGCAGGAGAATAAAGCATAAGACTAGATTCCCCAAAGACCTTAGGCAGCCTTTACTACTCAAAGTCCTTGAGAAAAAACTAGACAAACACTGGTCAAGGATGACACAGAATATTTTTGTAATGAATCAGAGATAGAACAGACAGACACCTGAGGCTGTTCACACCTTATTCTTTGGTATAACATCTTTTGTGGTCCACTGCAAAAAAATTCTTTAGTCACATTCTGCAGTGAAATTTGATTTAGCCCACTATTTATAATTTTGTATATATAGACTGATTAGTATTCCTACCCAGATGAAATATTTTGTACTTCCCTCTGTGGTACTTTATTTCAAACTATTTCTTTAACTTTTCAACAGCACTGTGTATTTGTAATCCTGCATTCCAGAATTCTTACTAATTTGCCTAGCTCGCTGATATAAGAAATTCTTTATTTCATCTTTCAGGTCAAATTTTTTGCATGGTATAAAAGCCAAGCATGTGATTCTTACAATATTCAACATATATAAAATTCATACATCCTCTCAGCAAGCACAGAAATTGAAAACTGACCAGACTGAGCTGGGTGTCATTGTTTTAAGCCCTGCACCAGAGCCAGTTGCTTCTGCTTCCCCTGTTCCAGCTTCAGCTCTGAGGTTAACAGAGAGGTGTCACCCCTTTCCACTGCTGTCACTGTCTGAAAAACCATAGCTCTTTGTGTGCCTGGAGTCCCTTTGGGATGATAGGGCCCACTGCCAGGCTGCAGCTGGCAGTGCAGGAGAAGTAAGTGGAATGTGACAGGGAAACCTATAAATATAGCACCAGACAGAGCCCAAGCCTGAGGAGAAAGAAAACATCAATGTCACACTTCTCTTGGCAGACACCTGCACATGCTGACAAGTAACTGTGACCCTGTCTCCCATACTTCTTGAGAAGGGCTGAAGCATCAACCTTAGGACCCAGAGGGATGTTGTGAAGATAATCATAACATCAGAGAAAATGCATAGATACTAGGAAGACTTTAAAAAACAACGCCACAATTTAACTGTATTATTAATGAGACTATGGCCTATAACATGACTTTGAGTGTCAGAACATGCCTTCAAATAATTTCATCTACTACATATCTTCACCAGATCATAAATATTTAAATTAAATCAAGCAGGAATAACATTTCAAAACCGAAGATCTTTTTCTGGATCACTTTCAGTAGTATCACAAAAACAATTGTGCTATTTTTTTTTACATGCATTATTTTTACAGTTCTTCACATTGTTGTTAGGTAGGTGACAAAAAATCCAAAGCATGCCTGGTTACTGTATCAGTGCCCACTGCCTTACACACTAGGGAGCCCTGAACTCCAGAAATCTGTGACCACCATTGATGCTTTAACAGGTAAAACATCTACTGTAAATTGATTATTTTCCTTTCTTCCACAAGTGTTCAAAGACATATGGAGATCAGATGCTTGAATACAGTCTGGATTGAATAGAATACTGAACACAGATCTAAAGGTAAAATAAATATATTTTCCAACTTATGATTGCAATATTTATTCCAGTTTAAGTTTCATGTTGCTTCAGTGTACATATTGTCCATAAAAGACATCACTTAATAGTGTTGGCATCTTCATATAGTTGTACAAAGACCTCCAACTTCATTTTAAAGACACTAGAAGAGCCTATGTAAGATACCAGTGAATAAATGTTTCAGGAATGTTTCATTTCCTTTACCAAACCTCGATAGCCCTGTGTAGATATTGCAGACTCACAGAAGGATGCAAGTTAGAAGTTGGAAGTCACCTAGTGCAATGTCTTGTATACAACAAGATTAAATTTGAAGTAATACAGTTTTGTTCGAGGCCAGTTTAGTTTCATACATCTCTAGAGACAGAAAATTCACTATTTCTCTCTGAAAACTGCTCCTATGCTTGCTCACATCTGTGCTGAAAATGTTTTTCTTCAACTTTAATTAGATTTTTTCTTATTGAACTCCTCTCCACTGTCTCTATTCCTCACACTGTTCACCCTAATAAAGCCTGAGTCTGATTTCTCCACACACAGCCATTCTCTGGTGAACCCCCACCTTGAGTACTGCATCCAGCTCTGGGGATCCCAATACAAGAAGAACATGGACCTGTTGAGTGAGTCCAGAGGAGAGCCACAAAGATAATTCTGTGAATGGATGGAGCACCTCTCCTATGAGGAAAGGCTGGAAGAATTGGGATTTTTCTGCCTGAAGAGGAGGAGGCTTTGGGGCCACCCAATTGCAGCTTTCTAGCACCTGAAGGGTGCCTATGAGGAAGATGGAGAGGGACTTTTTACAAGAGCATGTAGTGACAGGACTACGGAGAATGGATCCAAACTGAGAGAGAGCAGGTTTAGGTTAGAGGTTATGAAAAAAATCTTTACTGTGGAGGCAGTGAGACACTGGAAAAGGTTGCCCAGAGAAGTTGTGGGTGTTCCATCCCTGAAAGTATTTACAGTCAGGCTGGATAAAGTTCTGAGCAACCTGGTCTAATGAAAGATGTGCCTACCCAAAGCAGGGGGATTGGAACTAGATGGTCTTTAAGGTCCCTTCCAACCTAGACTGTTCAATGATTCTATGATTAGGTAGTTGAATGTGGAAATTTCTTGCTTCCTGATCCCTTCTTCAGGCTGAACAAACTCGGTTGTGTAGCCTCACCTCATTCCTCTCAACTCCAGCCTGTCACTCAGCAGCAATTTTTGGAAATTTTTCCAGTCTTCCAATATCTTTCTGGCATTTCAAATCCCCAAACTAGACACAGAACTGTAGATTTGGTCTCATACATGATGGGCAGATTTCAGTAACCCCATCATTTTATCTGTCACCTTAGTTTTTATTTATGCAGACCAAATATATTTTATCTTCACCTCTGCATGGGTGCACTGGTGACTCATGATCAACAGGATGCCCATCAGGAAACTGAATCCTTTGCTGCAAAGCTTCTTTCTCTTTTCAATTACCATCTTCTCCTCTTGCTGCCTAATTATATCTCAAGTGCAAGACTGGTCATTCTCTTTTCCTGAATTTCATAGGTTTTATTTATATCCATGTCTCTAACTTGTTGAGTACTCTTTGAATAAATAGCTTTCTTTCTGAATACTGTTTGTTTTTTTTGGACTAAATAAAGTACTTCACTTCCTTCATAGGAAACAACTGATATTTACAATTAAAGGTCATACATATAGTGAGTACAAACCTATACTTAATTTTACGTCCTAATTCTAAATTACATTAAAATTGTTAGTACATCACACAGAAAAAGAAATATGCATGTAGGTATAAAGCAAAATTTTATTCAAGCTGCAATTTTTGAGTCATGAAATAATTTCTAACAAGTCATCTCAAATGTTTTAAATTATGTAAGGTTTTTTTTCAGTTAAGGTCTGTTATAGTGAAGAAGAATCTTCATTGTTCTGAAGGTTTTCTGCAGAAATATTGTGTATATTCTGCACTTGGTTGGAGATAGTAAACTATCTCTGAGATAATTTACCAACATAGACAAGTTCATTTCAACTTTCTATGAACTTGTTGCATGTTTTATATTTCACTGAAGTTTTACTCTCCTAAGAATGTGGCTGGCCATCAATAGCAATCATCTGTCTCATGATGTCAAACATAATGAAAAAAACAAAGTAACACATAAAAACCCTGTTACTAGAAATTCCTATGTGTTCTACTTGTATAAAAACGATGAGTTCTTAGTGTAAGAAGTAAATATAAATTTTACAGGGGTTTCAGTTCTTTACTGTATTGTGGAATATTATCTGTCAAAACACGGCCCATGAAAAAGAATACTACCAATGCAAGTTGTTAGCCTGACAAAGTCATTTCAGCTATGACACTGAGCGCCATGGAAAACCTACTGTTCATCACTTTTTTAATCTTCAGCTACCAAATAAAATGCTGCTGAAAATCTAAGGTTTCTTGCTGGGGAAAAAAATTGAAACCACATTAATAGTTTTCATTCCCTTGCAGCATGAGCTGGCTAGAAAAAAATTGCAAAATACAAGCAGTGCAGTGATGGTGAATATATACTGATCTCAATAAAGTCCTCAAACAAAATAAGAATTATAAATATCTCCAGAGAAAAGATGACATGCTATTTGTGGCAACTTTGAATTGTAATAGAGAAGATGGACTATCCTTTTCTGCACTGGAGTCACAAAAATTGAACACTATGTTGAGTTGAATTCATCAATAATAGTTTCAAAACTCTAAATATCAAGCATTGTAGTAAGAGTGTTTAAATTTTCTCTGTTCTGCTGAGAACCAGTTTCTGTGGAAGGCATTGGATTCCTCTTCTTGTGTGCACTACCTGTTACAAAAAGTCATAAACTAAGAGGAAAATGAGATAAGTATCTCTTGAACTTTCAGGGCATTAGGTAACAGGTGATTGTAGCCCTGAACCACATCTGATTTTATGTGTTTGATACCTTCTTCAATACGTATCTAGTAGTTGCTACAGATTACTGAATAATCAAAATACATGTAATACTTATTATGCTTCTTTGTTCCATAAATAATGAGATACCTGTTAAAAATCTTTGAATGACTGTACATTCTTGCTGAAAGCAAAGCTTTTGGTTCGTAGAAAGAAATCTTTACTGGTAGTAATTACTGATTCAGCTTATAAACTCTCCAGTGATGTAAATGAACAAACTCTGATAAATAACTTGAAAGAAGAGAAAAATAAGATCTTACAGGTATTTAAGATAAAGTTACACAGAGGATAATTTAAAAATTTTTGTAGTTTTCTTTGTCTTTCTCTTGCTTTCTTTTTTTTTCCTTATCTTTCCTATAAGTATAGACAGAATCTGTGGTTAGCAAATTTTCAAAAACTTAAAACATGAATATGTATCTTTAATCGTTTATAGAGTTGCATTCAAAACACTTTCACCTTTTTGCTTTTTCTTCTTTTAACCCTGTTACTCATTTTCCCAAGCCTTATAATCTGCTCCATTAATGAGTAATTCAAACTGCAATACTAAATTCCTAGATTCAAAACTGGACACATTTCAACACATTGAAAAATATGTTTTAACAGGGAATCAAAATATTTTGCACTAATTAATGAACAGATTGTAGCTTTTAACACTTTTTTTTACCTCCTTTTTGTTCTCCCAAAAGAATTATTAAACACTGTAGAGATGATACAGATGTGTGGTTTGAAGAAATGTTTTGGTTTTTTCTGATGCATTATTTACCACCAAGAAGCCTAATTACAAAGTGCACTAGTCTTCCCATATACATTGTAGTTTCAGTGATTTGCACACAAATAAATATGTCTAGACACCAACTCTGATTTAATTTACAACTATGCAGTCTATTTACTAATGATGTGCAACCACAGATCATGCTGTTTTTACAATTACAGCATCTGACCCAGACTTAAATACTGTGTTGCCTAAATGGGCACATATAGTATGATTTTCAGTAACTCATAGCCTTTCTTTCAAGAGCAGTAAGGCTAATGAAAGGCCAGTGGCATAGTAAAAATGTCAGTGGCTGCTTGTCTTCATCCTCGGATAGCTATCTATCTTCTGAAATCAAGTTCATTCTTCTTTGCCTGTATTTTCCATCAGTGTTTCACGACTTTGTATTTTTCTTTCAATTCTTATCAGGCTGAATGTTCAAAAATTTCATCTTCACACATATAATTCAGGAGAAAGATGGAGCTATTGCAACCACAGCCACCTGTATGAACAGCAATACTGTGTAACTACTTGCTTAACATGTGAAAGTATCACAATCAATTCTCCCAACTGCTTAATTCACACAAATAGCAGCACTTCAGCTAAAATAAGACATCATTTCTCTCATGATACTATAGTTGGAACGTTTCAGTCCTCTGTATGAAGTTATAACACAAAAAGGGGAGAGGATGCCCCTTATATTAATGTCTTTAGAAAGCACTATAGTCTTGCTAAACTACAAAGTCAGTTCATATGGCATTGTCCCATTGGTCTGATTAAAATTTCATAACATAATTAAAGGTAGAAGACTCTTAAAGATGAGACTAAAAAAAAGGAAAAACTCTTTCCAGCATTCTCATTATGAAAGAAGCCTTTATTAAAGTCCCTTAATGTCCCCTTCATTAAAGCCAAAATTTACATTCAATATTACATAAAAGGGGAGAGTTCAGGAATAACTACTATCTAGGGTGTTTAATTAGAAATAAATATTACTTTTTATTTAAATGAAATAAACAGAGGTTTTTTAAAATTACTTTTTTCCTCGAGAAAAAATAAATGCATTGCCAAAAATTGTTGGCTATTTTGAGTGGAAATATATTCAGTTATGTAAGAAAGAATTCTGATATAATACCAAGAATATTTTTGTAAACTCAGAAATGCTAAGCCATTTCTCAAGGTGAGTTGAGATGGCTACCTGACTGTCACATAGCCACTCTTACTCCCCCTTCTCTGCAAAACAGGGGGAGAAATGAAAGATGGAAAATCTTTATGGGTCAAGATAATGACAGGAAAATCACTCATGAATTGCCATCATGAGAAGAACAGACTTGACTATGAGAAGATTATTTTAATTTATTACCAATTAAAAGCATAGTGGGATGGTGATAAGCATCCCAGCCTCAACTTCAGTCCTTTACACTCGTCTCCTCTACTGCCCCTGCTCCAAGTTGTGCAGGGAGATGGAACAGAGTGCCGTGATCAGTCCATAACAGATGCTCTCTGCCACTGCTCCTCTTACACCTTTCCCCTGCTCCAATGTGTGCTCCTCTTCATGGTCATCCTCTTCCTTCAGGGCACATCCTTCAACGAGAGGTCCTCCATAGCTGTAGGTGGGTATCTGCTCCACAGAGACCTCCATGAGCTACAGGGGGATACTGTACTACTGCTCTACCATGGTCTCTTCCAGACATTGCACAGCAATCTCTGCTCCAGCTCCTGAAGTACCTCAACCCCCTCCTTTAATGACCTTGGTGTCTGTATAGTTGTTGCTGTCACAGATTCTCACTCCTCTCTCACACAATTCCATTTTTTTTGGTGTTTATCTTCCTTTCCTCCTTAAATACATTTTCCCTGAGGGTCCCTTCCTCACCTCAGCTGTGCCCTGTGATGGGTGGATTGGAGCCAGCTGGAACCATCTGTGTCCTGCATGGGGCAGCCTGAGCCTCTCCTCACAGACACTCCCTGCAGCCCCTGCTGAAGTCAGCGCCAGGGCACCTTCACCCTGTATACTTGTCTACCTTCGTTTTCCCTAAATAAACAGTAACTGGAATCAGGGAAACCTTGGATCAGGAAATCATGCGTGCTCCTGTCCTCCTCTGCTCTCTAATATTAGCTCAGCTCTGGAAGATACTGTTGACTAAAAAAAGAAGTGGAAGTATTTCAAAGTCAGGTATAACTTTAAGATATACTGATCTGAAGATTTCAAAAAGAGGATTTATTGGTGCTCCATTAATGCTGGCAAGTAAGAACAGATCTAATAACATTTTATTCTTTTCTGTTTAGTTTAATACTGAAATACTACTGAAAACCTCCTGAAATACTTTCTAATATAGGGATCTGCATCAAGACCTTTACATAATAGACAGCTGTGACCAGCACTTCTAGTTAATTTTATTGAGCTTCAAAATTATTATTTATGCTTTGAGATTTGTTTTCTTTTCCAACTTAGATCTGTAAATCATTAGTCCCAACATTTCATTCATGTTATGCTTCCATAAAAATGAGTAAATAAAGGATTTTTTTGAAAAATATCACTGTGATAACTTACAGAGCAGCAGCTAGTGGCTGTGCATGATTAAAAATGTTAAGCAATATCCTTTGATCTTAAAAGATGAAGTGTTGAGACTCAACTAAATCCCAAGTATTGGTTTCACACTTTTTTAATGTATACCAGAGTTTCTCCTAGAAATTAAAGGGTTAAATTCTCAGCCATCCTTAACATTAAGCAGGATGAGAACTTTTCTTTCACACACAGATCAAAGAAGTGATTTTCATGAATATATTTTTTTCATTTCCTACTGAAATTCTAAAGCGTGAAAGCAGAGACTCATGAAGAACAGGTGGAAGATAGGCTATTTCTACTCTCAAAGGTTATTTTCACCTTCCTCCTCCCCTCTTTTTTTTTTTCTTTTCTTTTTTTTTCCTGGTTATGTTTTAATGGAAAGTCCAGGAATATAGGCTTCTTATCATGTTTTAGTATTTCTTCATCTGGCCTGAAAAATCCAACAAAGCCATTGTCTAAGCAAAAGTGGCTTATTGATTAAAAGTCCAGTTTTTGTCGATGTTCTTTGAGCTGCATAACTTTTCTTGCCCAAGGTCAGGTGTCAGTAAACCAATAGGCTGTATAACATTTTGGATCTAAAATTAAGGATGTGTTTATATAATTCAGCCCATAAAGACATATCTGAATTAACTTCAGCAAATAAAACCAAGTACAGTACTACCATTTTTCTCTAGGACCAGAAATAACTTGCATGCATCTGCAGAGAAGTATCTCGGGTCATAAGCGTGAGCAGGTATTGAGCAGGATCTGGAGGAGAGCAGCTGCTCAGAGTTACTACACTGGTTATGCTAATGAAGAAACTCCAGCCACACTCTCCTCTTTCCCATGTGGCTATTAGCAAGAAGAGATTTTCTTGGGGGCAGTTGATAGGAGACAAGGAAAAAGGAAGAGAGAAAAATTCAGTAGAGAAGATGAAGAGCTATCACATCTTAGATCCTTACATGTGGCAATTTACTCATGAAGGGCGTTACCCCTCTCAGAGATTTCCTGCACATCCTCCCTGCTCTTCCTTACTTATTCAAGTTCATCAAGCAATATAATGAAAGAATTTTAACCATGTTGGTCGGGTCTCCAAATACCACGCTCATACACTCGAATGGATGAGCACAGGAGATGTGAGGGCAGACATTGGAGTTCAGCTAATCTCAGAAACTTTCCTGAATTTGCAAGAAAATGTTGTTTTTTTCTTTCTTTAGTCTGCTTAATTACTGGGGAATTCAAATATTTCAGTTTACAGTTGGAACCTGAAGTATAAGCATGACAATGTTACAAGTGAACCTTTCCTCCTTAGATCTGTAACCCAAAATTTAACACTTGATTTTTTAACAAGTCACAATCAGATCAGGTTGAACACTGGTAAACTTATTCATCAAATATTATATTTAAAAAAATCTTATCACATTGTTTTGATAATATCCAATACACGCTTTATTTGAGCTGGGTAATGAGTAAACATCTGACTCAGAGACGTGAACAAATACATTTAGATTTATGCACAATGCACATTTTTCTGGAAATATGGGAATAATATAAACCAGATCAGAACAAGTATGAAAATTCTGCACTGAAGCTTCTGCAAAGAAATTAATAAAAAACATGCATTGGCTGTTAGATGGATAAGAAATGATGGCTGGACATCTGTATCCAGAGGGTAGTGGTCAATGGATCAGAATCCCAAAGGACAACAGCAACATATTATGTCCCTTGAGGTCCATAATGGGTCCAGTATTAAATATCTATATTAATGACATAGATGAAGGCACTAAGTGCACCCTTTAGCGCGTTTGAGATGATTCCAAGCTGAATGGTGTGGTGGTGGTGGTGGCGGACATTCCCGAAGGACAGGATACCAGCCAGAGGGACCTGGACAAGCTTGACAAGTGGGCCCTTGGGAATCTCATGTGCCTTAACAAGACCAAGAGCCAGGTGCTGCACCTGGATCAGGACAACATCAGGTATCAATACAGGCTGGTGGACGAACAGATCAAGAGCAGGATCCTACTGAGAAGGATTTGGGGGTGCTGGTGGATGAGAGGGTGAACATGATCTGACCATGTGCACTCCTGGGCCGCACCAAAAGCAGCATGGCCAGCAGGATGAGGGAGGTGATTCTGCCTTCCAACACCTGAAGGGAGCCTACAAGGAAGATGGAAAGGGACATTTTACAAAAACATGTAATGACAGAAGAAGGGGGAATGGATTCAAACTGAAAAAGAGTAGCTTTAGATTAGATATTGGGAAAAAATCTTTACTGTGGAGGTAGTGAAGCACTGGAACATAGTGAGGCATTTGTCCAGAGAGGTTGTGGATGCACCATCCCTGGAAGTGCTTAAGACCAGCTTGGATGGAGCACCCCAGCCTAGTGAAAAGTGTCCTTGTCTATGGCATGGGTGTTTAGAACTAGATAAGCTTTAAAGTCCCTTCCTATTCAAACCATTCTATGATTATTTGATTAAATAAATGGTATAGGGAAAATTCTGAATATTAGTAACCTATAAAATAAAACCATTCCAAATTATCCTCTGATGAAAATAAATACATGACATTTAGTATTTTCATAAAATCACCTGAGTAGAGCTAAACAAATGCTAATTCTCTTGCTCTCTGCTGCAATAAAAGCTGTGGAAATATATTAGGACCTGTTTGTGTTCAACATAGAATGGAGAGCAATCAAGTGAGACAGTATCTGAATGAAATCAGTGCTCAAATCAGGGTGAAAATACTGGAATCCTTTGATCATTCTCCTCATGTCAGGGTGAAGAATTGTGCAACAGCTGTGTGGAAAGTTGAATGTAGGAACTACAGTGGTTTGAATACACTAGCTATCAAGATACTAATGTATTAATTTACTTTATAGTATCACAGGTTATGTGTAAGCATAATTTATTGAAATATTTCCTGCAGGCATTTAAACTTTATTTGGCCTACAGGACCAGATTTAGTTACATGGGCATCCATCTTGTAGCGAAGTTCTTGTGCATTGTATGGCTGACTAAATGATGAAAGTTCTTCATTAAGTCAATTTGAAAGCTATAGTTTATAATAAGGGAAAAAATGCACATGAGGTTGAGTTTTTCAATGTGTGTAGCTTGTTTTTTTTCTATTTATTATTTTAGGCTTAGGCCTATAATAAATGTTCTGAGGACCTTCAGATGCAGACATTCTTATGTCTGTTTTGCTGCATGCTGTAGAATTTTTTTATTTAACCACATCCACGGCAAAATGCTCTTTATTCTCCTTCATGCTGTCTATCAAGATACCTTGTTCACTATTTTTTCAAGCATGCAATTCTTCTATTTAGATACATTCTCACAATGAAGAGGTCCAGTTCTTCATTCCACTGTTTTTGTACACCTAGAATTGGCAAATGCTTTATTTAAATTTATGCAAAATTAGGAAAACTGCAAATTCAAGCTGTTATTCATATTCAAGAAGAAATTAAAAAATTTAAAAGTTTCTTCATAACAAAAATCAGCCTGAAAAATCTCCTCTTAAAGCCAGTGAAGTTACTGTAAATATTTTCCTGAAGTGGACTTTTCAGGAACTTTATCTCACTAGAATAGAATAGATCCATTTGGAAGCTAATGGCAGAAATTATCTCATCCAACCGTGTTTCTGCATGCGTTGAATTTAAAGTTTCATTATCTAAAGCTAACTGGCTCTTTTGGAAAAACTATGTTTGAGTCTGTATTTCTCTAGGAAATCCTTGCAAATTAAACCTTCTCTCTCTCCTTGTAATATTTATAATAATAATAATAATAATAATAATAATAATAATAATAATAATAATTAAAACTGCATTTCCCTTACATAAAGTCAAGTTAGATGATCTGTATTCCTATAACCAAATTAAAGACTTCCTCACTTCTTTGTAACAGCATAAGTCACAATTATAAAAATAAAAACTGTCCTCCAGTTATAATTGATTCAATGATTTCCCTTTTACTGGAATTTTAAGTGTAGTGTTCCCCCCACCATTGGACTGTTTATTTTTTGTTAATTTACTGATTAACAGATTAATAAGTGAACTTGGTACAAATAATTTAATATAAATGTTTACAATTAATTATTATAAATGATATAGCAGTGTTATATCATTTTGGAATTACTTTAGGCTTCTGATGATCTATTGACTTCCAAAACCTTCCATCTAACAATACAATAGCATGGGGTTGTTTGGATTTTTTGAAAAACATGCTGCAAACAGCAGGCTTAAAAACAATGTTTCACACTTTCTCCAGAGATTCACTGCAATGTGGTTAAGTAACCAAAACCAGCAAAAATTGAGTGATATCAGAAGCTCATAAGTTCATGGCAATGTGTCCTTCCTCATGTTGTTTCAACGTGTAGGTTGATGAGCAGATTGGGAAATGCAATCAATGTACAAGGTATCTGCCATCCTCCCTTTATATGATGGACAGAACCATAGTGATCTATTTTGCTACAGAAAGTTCAGATTTGAAATTTTAGAAAATTTAGAAACCATGGCAGTGTTAAAATTAATTTTGGTTTTATCTATTTTAATAATACCTGCATTGTGTTTGGAGATTAATTTTGTTCTATTATTCATCAAATATGAACAATTTGGTTGTAGTTGTAAAGATCATATTATTGACCCACCAGGATGTTTCCTATTTATCTCAAAAGATAATTTTTGAATGATTAGATGCTCAATGCATCCAATAGTGGTAGCTGCAATTTCCTGAATGAGATGTGGCTGCATTGTTAGGAACTCTCAGGATCAAAACTAATCTTGTAAAAGCTTCTTAGCTTTTTTTGAATGCTCCTTTAGTTATATGGAAAACATATTACTACACAAACATTGATAAGGAATCAACCTCAAAATATAAATAAACAAATGCAAGAATTTTTTTTCCTGTTGCCTCAGCTTACTAGTTCTGTCTTCACTGTGTATATTACTACTAGAAGATAATATTGTTGAGAATACAATTAAGTCCTATTTACTTAAATATTCAAGGAAGCCTTCTGAAATTTCTTTTTTGTTGATGTTTCTGGTGATATAATCTTGCATGTGTGGTTGCCAAAACAGACATCTAAAACTATGCAGCATTAAAAAAAAAATCCTGCTTTTCTAACTATATTTCTTTTATATTTTCAATCTCTTTAGTGGGGAGAAAAAAAATAATAACAAGAGTTTGACAATCAGTTACAAATACATCATCTATGCAGGTGAATTATGAAGGATATGAAGAGACCTTTGATCCTAACTCTTCCTTTTGAAAGGGAATTCATAAAAGCACTTCATTGTACTTAAATTCTAAAGATATAACTAACTTGATAGATCTATTCCCCTGTTTAAAACGAGCACTTCTCAAGCACTTTGCTGAATTGAGTCCTAACAGCCCAGCAAATCAGTAATGTCAGCACAGAGGCTGATGCAACAATCGAGAATAAAGATGATTAAAAACAAGAATCACAGAGTATTTATGATCAAAAGTATGTTGCTCATCACAGCTAAGTTCTCTTGGTAGATTCATAAGCTGAAAAAAATGATGCTGTATTTTTCTTTTATAGGTCCTTCAAACATTGAGGAAAACTCAATGAGGAAAGATTATACTTACTGGATTTAATACTGTTAATTCTGCAGCAAAATGCTATTTTGTATTGGCAGTTAAATAAAAAAGTGAATTCACTGTTCTTCATATAATTATTTTTAGATTGCAATTGCCTCATAAAAATGTGTAAATAGTAAAAAGCCAACATAACAGACTTAAATAAACCAATAATGCTTCTCTTTTGCTTCAGAAAAAAGGTAGCAGTAAAGGAAAAAAAATCAGGGCTAATTTTTGTTGCAGCCTAACTGAATCTCCTTATTTGTATAACATTGCCAATTCATGAGCTATTTGAGATATAAAAAATAAATTAGGAAAAAAAAAACCTAAAGAAAGGAAAAAAAGACTCATAAATGTATGACACAGCCAGATCAATAACAGGAAATCAAAATAATTATATCTTATAAACACATAAAAGCTATATTCATGGCTAACACACAAATAAGTAAAATAAATTGAACAAGTATCACATGTTTTGATACATTCCATTCCACATATATGGAATGGTCATACTGAAAACATTCTGCCCTGAGATCAGCAGTAATACTTGTTTTTTTACCAAAAGCATTAATTCCAAAACTAAGTACCTCATTATTGTGTGACAACTGTACATTTGAGATTCATACTAGACACTAAAATTTGGATAAATTTCATAATTAACCAAGAGAGTGTTGTTTTCCCTCCATATGTTCGAAGACAGAATGACACACAGCAAAAGAATATTTGAAGGAGTCCTTAGAGCAATATACAAGTTTTCCATGGCAACAACATCTAAAAGATGATGAAACCCACACTGCAGAGATGGTGCCTAAGGACATCCATTTTAAGATTATAACATGCTTAACCCTCATCAGTAGAGGGAAACATGCCTCCTTGTGCAGTATAATGTCAGCCAAATTTAGGATCTAGCCCACAGCTCATTAGCTGGGATGAATGGATAAATCTCATTTAATAATTTGAGAAATTTACTTCTTCACATTTTCCCCAGAAAACAGAGTTTTAAAAGATGCATTTCCCAATGGTGAAAGACTGTTCTCCTTACAGTTGTCTAAGCATAAATAGTAAGTGTTTTCTCATCTTTCAAAAAGATTGGAATCGTATAATGATATATATAAGAAAAAGGAGCTCTAGAATTTTGCAATAGTATGTTGAGAATTGACAAAACTGTTGTCTTGAAAAATTGTTATTTTTAATAATAATCTTTAAAAAAATAAATTGCATTTTTTGTTAAAATATTTACTTATTGAATTTAAATACCAGAGAATAAACTTCAAAGCTAGTTCCTGTTGAAAGCTGTTAGTTCTCTGTAGCAACCAAGAAGAATTTTGTACAAAAGATCTGGTGGGCATATTCACTCTGTTCATCCCAGCTACTTCAGACTAAAAGGAGATGAAGTCAATGAAAAGAAATAGCTCCTTCAGGGAAATGCAGAACATGTAAACACAGTGTATTTTTGGAAGAGCTTCTCTCTCTTTCTCTGAACTATGTAGGTTATAAAGAATATTTCTGACATATTTTCAACAGTTATGCAACAGATGTGTTCTCTTCCCTTATCCTTTATTATTAATAGATCATTAACCATGCATACCAGCTCTAGCTTGAAAAGATAAAAATGAAGGGGTATATTAAGAAAAATTTAATGCCTCCTTCTGCCCTTTTGAGTCTTCTAGTGCACCTGTATGTATCAGCAGCAGTATATCTGTCCACCAGCTCAGTTCCTCTTTTATGTGATGACCTGAGTTGGACTGTAAAGAATTATTTCCAAAAAAAGAATTTGGAATATGTATCAGAAAGTTAATCTCATGCAGTTCACTAGAATGCAGATATAAACCACTTTTTATATGGGAAACCAATTTATTTTAACAAGGTTATTTCCATATCATTACCTTAACTGCAGTAAATGAAAACATGGAATAGTGACAAATTCTGGAAGTGAGAGGCTGATCACCACACCTGCTGTTCAAGAACCAGATAGCATTAAGAAGAATCGGTACGATGTCCTCTACTAAGACCAGATGTCCATGATGTAGTCCTCTTAAAAACCCTAAAATTATTACTCTGTTTGGCCATCTCAGCCATCCTTAGAAGATGGGTAAAGGAAGAACCTAGAAGGAATACACTTGATGAAATTATTTTCCAGTAATGATTCATTTTTACACCTTTCTCTTATGTCAGCTGGTTGTATGTCATGCAATTGGCTATTCCAAATGATAGATTTTGATGAAGATACAGGGGAGATTTTCCATATCTTTTCAATGAGTTAAAAATAATTTAAAATATTAAAAAATATAATAATTTTCCTATGTGCATCCCCAGTTTCCTGTCAGCATTGTAAAAATATATACATGGCATTTCATAATTTCAAAATGCACCTGACTAATTGAGAACCTCTTTTTTGAAAGCAGAGTGTTCCCATCTGGCATTCAGCAAGAAGGCTATTTTCATTGGTGTTTTCAGCATGACTAAATAAACTAACAAACAACTTCCTGTTTTCCCAAAGATTCTTAGAGAAAAAATGTAACTCGCAGTTCTTACAGAAATTTCTAAGACGGTTTTGCTACAGTTTTTGACATTTTAAATGCTGCATGTGAATTATTTTATAAAAAAATGCACTACTGCTCTTACTACTTTAGAAAAGGGTGACAGGGAAAAGATTCAATGAGTGTTGCAAATATCCATGAATATTTCCAGTGCTGAAAGACTTACAGACTCTGTTGTTCTGATTTTTAAGTTCTTCTAAGCCCTCTGGTGTTTACATTTTTGTAATGGAGTTTCTCACTCACTTTTCATGTAAATAATGATTGTTTTGCATTCCTTTCTGGAGGAGGAGAAATTTGGTGGACTGTTGGTTTGACCAGTGTAGCTGGAGAGGCAACAATTTCATCCTCCAATCCATGGTCACTTTTGAAAGTCTATAAATATTGGAGTCAGAAATAAACTACGCTCTTTTTACCTTGAATGTGCCAGCTTCTGCGTGTCGTTCATTTTGTGTCCCATTGTGACAGGGTCAGTACGTCAGTTCCTCTTGGACAGCTGAGTGACTGGACAGCGCTGCTGTTTCACTGATACGCAGTCACACCCAAAGCACCATAGCAAAATACAGTTGTCTCTTTGACTTTCTCTTTGGAAGACAAGGCACAGTTACAGGAGCACCTACAAGACTGCACTACTGTAGGAGCACCTACTGCACTGACTCAGGAGAGGTAGCTGAGTCTCTCTAACCTGTCCACAGGACTGTACTATACATCAGTGGTGGAGCAGAGATACAATTACAGATACCAAGATCTGCGTGTAAGGTTTAAAGAGGGATATGTCAGTAAAAAAGTCTGTTTTAAAAATTAGTCAATTTAAACCTAAACAAAACCTGATAAGTGGACAATATCCCTTTAAGTGGAAACAGCAGCAGTATTCAAGCACAACTATTTCATTCTAAAAGTAATAAACGTGAGGAATAAGTTGTCAGGTTAGCCCACTGAAGCACATACTATAAATGAATTTAAGAGACAGCTAGAAGTTTTTATAGAGCTAGAGGGGAAATTAAAGACAGTGACAAAGCAGGAAAACTACGCTGAACTAACACATAAAAGACAAGTTTTCTGGTTCTTCCCTGCAACATTTCTTTATATTCATTACAAAGTGTATCTGATACTTGTTATTTATGTTAGAGAAAGGCAGAAAAAAATGAAGCTGTTTCAAGTACATTATCGCAAAGGTCCCAGAAACTTCACCTTCACTCCACTTATGGACGAGAAAAGTGAAAAAAAAATAAAGGTAGCAAAGTTGAGACCTTGACTTTACCTAATTTGACATGCTGTGAAGCTAAAACTGCACGAAGAACCACTGGTAGGTCATAGGGGAGAAAACACAAAGGATATGGCTGAGCTTACATTTTTCTCATTGCATTGAGTCATATTTCCTGCTTTAGTTTTCATTCTGCTGGATTGCAAGAGTCCTAGAACTGCATAAATAGCTCTTCCCATTGGGTCTGATCTATCTCCTATAGAAGGTGGGAAGATTGTGTTTGATTCACTTGTGAACTGGACAACTTTGAGATTATGGTCCATCCTGTTCAGGGAAAAAAGAGATGTACTGCAGCTGGTTGAAATGCATTCCACAGAAATATGTTAGGAATTTTTCCAATTTTTTAATACTGAAATTGTCAATATTTTCCATTTGTCTTAGCAATTGGACATTGTTTTCCTTAATTTTTAGTGAAAATACATTGCAGGAATTGTTAAATTACTTCATTTACCAGAACCAATTAAGCAAAAGATTCAAGAGTTTCAATTTGAATATTGCTTAGTTTTTTTAAAAAAATTATATTCTTGAATAAAAAAGTCTAAAAATATTTCTGATCAGCATTTGTGTTTCCATTGTATGGGGAAATAAAAAGGAAACTTTGAAAATTAAGCTTTCTCAGTTCATGTCTAACAAAACCAGCTTTTCTGAACTGACAGTTTCAGGATTAGAATATAATAATAATTCCATTCGCTTCAGGTTTTCCTGCTGGAACTTGACACCTGCGAAGGTTTTGAGTGTTTGGGATTTATATATCTCCACAAGCGACTTCTAGTGAAATGACTCACCTGTATATAGATATTCTGAACCCATCATTCTTAATATTTTTACCACATCTGTCTCAAGATTGCTACCAATAAAGCACACACATAAAGATCAGAATTTACGCCTATAGATATTTGCTTATATTTATTGTAGCTCATATATTACATACAGTAGCAATTAGTCTCAGCAAAATACAAAATACTGTTTCTCCATATGGAAATTAAATTGCATCTGTTGGACAGTTTTTGTTGAACACTTTAATGAAGCATTCCATTAAACATATACAACAGGTTAATTGGAATGATAGAATGTTTATCTTTTAATAAGCAGCAAAATTATACTGTGGTTTATGAACGAAAAGAAAACTAAAAAGCAAGAAAAATGTGAGCTCTGAATTTGAGTTTTTATCACCCAGATTCAGTAGATCTGCTTTCAGGTCTATGGTCCAAAGCACAAGATGTAAGAGCTGTAATAGTCATTTATAGCTGGGTATTGCACATCTCTAATCCTCATGATGCTACTTGATAGCTGTCTAACAGTATTTTGATGATGCAGTGTGATGCTGAAACTTAGGATGGCTTCAGATAGTGGCAGAAGGGTCTAAAATGTCAAGTGGGGATTGGCATAATTATGGGCCCTCCAAGCACTTCTGCAGATAATAAATCCACAGTGACAAGAAATGTGGAAATTGGCCTTTGGAGACTGCAATCCAGCTGCTGTAGTAAGAGTCTTCATCTTACTAAAGGATCTAACACAAAAGAAAAATCACTGGCTGCTGCTTTAACAGCAAAATAATGCTGCAAAGAATTAGATATTAATTATTTCAAAGTTATAGCAAAATTAAACAAAAATATTGGCATATTGGTGTGTATTTCTTGCTCAGAATTTAGCTTCTGAATATATTATCTACTTTTTATTATTTGAATGACCTGAGTCTAGCTGGTGATGACAATTTAATTTTGTGAGATTATAAATATTCCACAATTCACCTGTAAAAGTGGCTATAGAATTAAACATCATCAAAATCCTATAATTTGTAATTTAATTTTTCAGTGTACATAAATAAGCACACATTTTTGTAGTGATAACTATCCTATTTAACAATACATGTTTTAATCTGATTTTCAGGATATGTGCAGGAACAAATACATATACGATGTTTTGAATTGCTTAAATCACAATTTAGGGGCAGTGAGATGCAAAAAAAAAAAAACAGGGAAAGGATTAGAGGACAGGTACTATAGATATGTTTATCAGATAAATTGGAATGTATGAGACAGATTTATCATACTTTGTTCTTGCTTAAGGTAAGAGTTTTGACTCATCAGAGATCACCTCAAATCTCTCAAATAAAGGGAGCAATTCACTTTCCAGTGCTGTAGTGATAACTATGAGAAGTTGGAAAAGAACAAGCTGAGAGGAGATAAGAGCAGGTGGCTCTATGTTATCTCCAGAGAGTTATTCCAATAATTTAAAGTCTTCCTCAGAAGTTTTTCTTCTCTGCCTCTGGTTGTGAATGAAGTTAACGACCTTGAGCAACCACAGTGACTATAGGCTTCAACATTCATTGTGTAAAAGTATATTAGAAAATTCTCTAAATGTTATATTCCATCTTTTCCAAATTGTGAAGACTCTTTTCTTGGGTTTTTTAGGGGTTTTTGTTTTGATTTGGTTTGGTTTCCTGTTTTGTTTTAGTTGGATGCATTTTTTGTTTTGTTTTGTTTTGTTTTTTTTTTTTGGGGGGGGGGGCAGGGGGTTTGTTTGCTTTTGTTTTTGTTTTTTCCCTGGGGACAAGGTCTACATATTTGGTTTGAACAGAATTTGAGCATACAGTAAATCAGATGGTCTGAGAGCTATATTAATCTCTCTGAAAACTTGTAAAAAGACAGGGTAAAGCATTTTAAAAAATCTAAGAAAAAAAGGACAATTTTTAACAAAAATTCTTCTGGATATAAATAATTATTGCAACCACATACTGCAGATTTCAGTTGAGTGAAAAAGCCATATATATATATATCTGTATCCAGCTGCAACCTTTAAATGTGCTGGTATGACCTCTGTTGAATGTTGTTTTATTTTAGAGGCTCTTTATTGTCCTTACATACAGGTTTCTCAAAAATAAATACAATTATTTTGAATTTTTTATTTCTTTTTCACCATGTAAGATGTAATGTCCCTGTCTTGATGGGTATAAATCCCAGTAATCATTTCATTATGTTTTTATCTCTAATGAATTATTGACACTTAAGCATTTTATCTATGCAGTTAATTTTAGCTACCATTTATATGTTTGCTTTCTTAAATCTTTCCTTCTTTTGTAATACCTGGAAGCAGTGCAGGTTCACCTTATTTTTTTTTCAACTATAAAATATGTGCAAAATTAAAATTACATTCACATGATTACTATTTTTTTATTTACTGGTTGATTTTTTTCTGCACATTTTCATTTCAAATAATATTGTAACTTCATGTGTGTGGTTGTTTGCTATTCATTTTCAGTTCATTTAGAATGTAGAGTCATACAAAGGTACCAGAAATTCTGAATATGTGAAAATACAATGCTGACATTGAGTTAACTTGAAATAAATGTCCTAAAACTTTGGATACCCACTGTGGACATAACCTATTGTCTCTTTCAATTAGGAGCTATGTATTATTAAGATCTTCTATGCATTTAACTTAGAATTTGATTTTATAGTAAGTGAAATAAATGCAGTAAATCTAGCAAGCAATAACACATCATTAAAGGAAGAAAAGATATTTACTTATATTTAAACATATATCTAATTTTTTATTTACATTCTAAAAAATGTAATATCAAGTTAATAATAAATTAGAGAAGGAAAATTGCATTAAGAAATCATATGAAGCCTCTCCTGGAAGTGGTCATGTTTTATGGTGTTGTCAAATATAATTTTTGTAATGGGCATAAGGTCTGTGACATGCACATAATTCTTTGCTAGCAAATAAAATTGTCACTTTGATTAGCTATTATTTAAAGCAATGCGACAAACAATTGCTCCTACAGTACCTATGTAGAGAGGTGTTTCCTATTTCATTCCATGAAAATATCACCTCAAGAAAGCAGCAATGAAGGGGGAAAAGTTAGAGAAGAGAATTTCCTAAAATATCTTGTCTTTTACTCCACTGGTTTTAATGTAGATTTTTATGTAGGTGGAAAAGATAGCTTTCCAGAACACTGTTGTCCTTTGTTTTTAGTGAGTTTTCATTTCATAAGCAGAAAAATTAAAAAAAAGAAAGCCAAAAAGAGGCTCCAGTAAAAACCACAGTGTGCACATTCATCTGAAGGAAAGCAATTCAGCAGTGATATCATCAAAGGGATCCCCAGCCAGGGTAGTACTTCATGTACCTCTGGCCACCTACCAGATAAATGTCATGCCACAGTTGGTGTCATGCCAGTTATGTCTCTCATTTTCTCCCCAGTCTGAAGAGAACAGATGCCTGCAGTGATGATTCATTCCATCTGCACCAGGGTCTGGGACATTGAGAATAAATCTCTCTGTGCAGGTGCTTTTTTGTAACCATTTTATGGGGAGAGACTCTAAGACTAATCAGAGCACTAACCAGTTCTGCAATCCCAGAGATCTAAATCACATCAGATGTCTAATTTAACCAAGGAAAAATAGATTATTTTCACCCTAAATTATCACTTCCTACTGGGGAGAAAAAAAAATTGAAAAAAAAAAGCCTAAGATTCCGCAATCTTACTAATATTTTTTGAAATATAAATCCAAAATATTAATATACACAGAGAAAGTTCTGGGATCAAGTCTACCAAAACTTTTGAAGGAACACTCGATAACTCTATCTATATACAAATATCTACACTCTCTTTAACACAGCTTCATGTGAATCTGAAAGTGAATACTTGTGGTTCTTAGTGCAAGAAGATTTTCAAGACTTGCTTAAAATAACTCAAAAAAGAGCCATTGTTTTGAAATGCTACAGAGCAGCTTAGTGTTATCATATAGAGGTATAATGATTCTCTCCATGAAATACCATTACAAGTGAATCTTGCTGCTTACATGTGCCTTCCTTTCTGCTTTGTGTCTGTTCACATAGTTTTAAATGCATGTCAAGCCAGTAATGTAATGAAGTAATAATAGCTTCACACATACTGACAGCCACCAGGAAGTTATATAAGGGACTGAAAACAGGACTCACCAAAACTACTTCAAAAGAATGTTAATTATTATCACACTATTTCTATTTTGCCTAAGGGATAAAAGTGATGAGATGTTACTTTGTAACAACCTACTCCTATGCGTCTGTTAGAAAAATCTTTTTTAAATGGACTATTTTATACTATTATATATATTTTTTTTTTTGTTCATAGTACCTTAGAATTTTGGATGGCTTTACACGTGCTTTGCAGTTATGTTCAATCTCTAATGATAATATTTATAGTGCCAGTTTGGATATCTTTATTTTTCAATTATTTAATCTTCCCTCTAATTCCCTGTACACAAGTTCTTCATAATAGTGGCTCTGGTGTCAAATAGAAGTCAGGAAAATTTGATTTGCAATAGATTACCATTTTTATACTCCACTTCCTTAAATACTTCCATATATTTAAAAAACTTCTTTGAGTAATTTGGACTGTCTTTTGTGCCAACACTTGTGTAATTACTAAGTTACATTCAGATGCATGTACACAAATAAAGCCAGCCTCATCTCAGGAATCTCAGATCATGTGAGACTCCACAGCTTGTTGAGAGACAAGCTTGCAGGGAAGATTATGAGACATTTGAAGCTGCATTATTATTCTTAGTTGATTGAAGTATTCATCACAAGTCTTGTATTTGCTGAGTGTGGCCCTTTATTCTGTCTCTCTGAACAGATGGAAATTTGTATACTTTTGTTTCTCAGGACTGCTCCAGTAGTTACTGCAAATATATTTGAGCTTTGGGATTTTTATGAACTTTAGCAGAATATTCAGTTACTAGTATATTATCTGCAGTTCACTATTTAAGATTTGATTGGTCTCTTAATCAATGTAATTCTTGCACTCCTAAATTTTCAGACTAGAGGGACTATAATGTTTAAGCTTACCTCCTGCTTACAACAGGGACATTCTTTACCCAGGGCAGCATTAGAGCAGAGCTCAGAATGAGGAGAATGCATATGAGCTTTTAGCAAATTGCAACTTTTTTCTCTTGTGTCTTTAATTTGCCTCTCTCAAAACAATCTGTTCTTTTTTTAAAGAAGGATGGTAAATGTTGGAGAGGCTGCAGTACCTTCTCTTTGTGCTCTTACTAAGGCTGGCATCCAAAACCAAACAGATCTGCCCATCCTCCACTGCACATACGTAAGACACTCAAACATCACCATGTCATGGTTTGACACTGGCACAATGCCAGTGCCCCATGAAAATATACTTCCCTGGCGTTTGCTGTGAGATGTGATCAGGAAATAAGCAAAGCAGGCCTCTACCTTAGAAAAAAAAAGTTTATTAACTAAACTACAAAAGGAAAACAAACCACACTCACACACACACACACACACAC